>NC_080680.1:78441769-78744394 GCF_030445035.2 Dasypus novemcinctus | reverse complement strand
CTGAATCAAGAAAAATGCAACTTATAAATGTTGAAAAATTGCAAAGTGCCTTTGCTGGCCATTCCCCAATCCCCTTGCCAGCTTGGCAGTGAGCTGACTTGCACTCCCAGTGTGTGTCCCGTTACTGGTGCTGGAGGCAGCAGAGAAACCGTTGTGCACATAGTTGGAGTATATAAGTCTGTGCCAGATTGTTTGGTGGCAGCCTAAAGGGCAGACCAGGACACTTACCACAGGCTTACTGCCTCAGAACTTGCCCTGTGTGTAGAGGTGCCTCATAAAGCTCTCTTACAGTGCTGTAGGAAGAGTTAAATCACAGCTGCCTGGGGCAAAGGATTGCTACCTGTGATACGAACAGTGTAGTGCCTGGGACAGTGAGGAAACACAGTTTCTTAGAAGAAAAGGGACATTTGGATCCATGTAAATGGAGAATTTCTAGGACCACATACACATGCTTAGAAAAGACCAGAAAGGACTCTCTATTTTTGCCTCATGCTTTTCTGTAAACTTATTGTTAGAGAAGCCAGCTTTGAAGCAAAGTATGCACATAAATCAATCTTCAAAGAGTGGGAAAAGTGCTTTCTATTTTTCTTCTTGGTTTTTTGCTTTTTTGTTTGTTTGTTTTTGTTTTTGTTTTTTTATGGTTACCTGCTGGCATTCAAGAAAATCTGTCTCAACACTAGCTGGATACAAGCTAAAGAACAGATGATTTAATATCTAAATTCCAGACATAACACATTAAAATATCAAAATATCCAGGTTGCAATAAAAGTTTCCAAAACATACGAAGAAACTGGAAATAATCATGAAAAGGAACAGAATATAGCCTTAGAAACTCTCGATGAGGAAAATAAGAGTTTGAATATACCAAAGATTTTTATAAAGTATTCCTAAATATGCTGCAATAGGTCAAGGAAAATCATGAATTGAAGAGAATTTTTAATAAAGAGATAGAAATCATGAAAAGGCAGCAAGCGGAGCTGAGGAACATCATAAACTCTCCAGACAAAAGGCAGAGATTGGAAGAAAGGATAAAAAGCATGACCCAACTATCTGCTGTTTATAAGAGACTCACCTTAAATTCAAAGACATGAATAGGTTGAAAGTAAAAAGGTTGAGCACCTTCCCACATATGATCCCAGGTTCAATCCCTGGTACTGCCTTAAAAAAAAAACAAACGTGAAAGGATGGAAAAAATACCCCATAAAAATTGTAACCCAAAAGAGCAAGGGTGGCTATACTAATATTAGACAAAATAGACTGTAAGTCAAAAACTGGCAAAGGACAAAGAAGGACACTATATAATGATTTTAAAAGGGTCATCAAGAAGATATCATATTTATAAACTTTTATGTACCTAAGAAGAGAACCCCAAAATATATGAAGCAAACATTGACAGATTTGAAGGGATACATAGATAGTTCTACATTAATGGTAGGGAAATTTTAATATACTACTTTCAATAATAGATAAAACATCTAAACAGAAGATCAGTGAAGACATAGAGGATTTGAACAATACACCAACTAGACTTAATAGACATATATAAAATACTCCCAACAGCAACAGAATATACATTCTTGTTAGGTGCACATGAATCATTCTCTTTGACAGACTTCTATCCTCTGAAACTGTGAGTCAATAAATTCCTGTTTAAGCCAATCAGTGTATGGAATTTGCAGCCTTGGCAAGCTAAGACATATTTGAGTACTACCCAAAGCAATTTATAGATGGAATGTAATAGCCTTCTTCACAGAAAGGGGGAAGTTAGTCATCATATTAATATGGAACAGCACAGGACCTTGAAGTGTCAAAAACATCTTTAAAAAGAACAAAGTTGGAGGACTCACACCTCCCAATTTCAAAACTTAATACAGAGAAGTGGATGCCACTCAAGCAATTGAGCTCCCACCTACCATATAGGAAATGTATACTACTATATTTATATTTATATACTACTATATTTATATTGGTTCCTGGTGCCTCCTAAAGATGACAGCAAAGTGGTGCGGCAGGCGTGGCAAGTTGACACAACAAGATGATACAAGAGACACAGGAAGAAATACATAATGAGACACAACAAAGCAGGGCACTGAGGGTCCTGGTGCCGCAAAGACGACAAGCAAGACAGCGAGCTGACACAATGGGCAAGCGCAGCAAGCTGATGCAACAAGAAGGGCAAGCGTGGCAAGCTGATTCAACAAGAAAGAAAAACATGATAGACACAACGAAAGCAGCAAACGGAGATCGCTCAGGTGATTAGGCACCTCCCTCCCACATCAGAGGTCCCAGGTTCAGTTTCCAGGGCCTCCTAAAGTAACAAGAAGATGAACAGACATAGCAAGTGTGAACAGCAAGGGAGTGGGGAGAAATAAGTAAGTGAATAAATCTTTTAAAAAAATTTAACTGAACAGCATGGTGGTGACACAAGGACAGACATATAGACCAACGGAATAGAATTGAGAGTACGGCATTAAACCACATATCTATGGGCAGTTGATTTTTTCAGATTTAGCAAATTCTTTTTATTTACATAGAGATGTGTCTACATACTTTCTCTGTACACAGAAAATTCTAAGTATATATACATATATGGTTCCCATATATTGTACAATAAGTAGTATTTTAATTTTATTTCTAGATGAAAAAGATGTCTCAAAATATTCCTCAGCAATCACAAAATTACAAAAGCATCTGATGAACTCAGAGCAAAAACTTCAAGCCTCACTACCACACATGAAACCTTAGCACAATTTATACAAAAAACAAAACTGAACACAATGCAGCTATCACCAGTTAAAGGAAAGGAATGGAGATGTAAAATAGAGAACAGAGCTGTTGGCTTTTTGAGTAGTATGGTAAGAGCGTTTTTGTTGAATAGAACTTATCTTTTTTTTAGTCCTCAATTTAATGTTTCCCTAATTTGCTATTTTATAGAATAGAGAGGAAAGTTAATATCTATTGTAAAAAAGGTGACCATTCCATGAGTCTTCTGAGCTCTAGAATCGTTTTTACTGGATAGCCAGCCCCTCTCTTCTGTTCTACAACACAGGATTATAGCTAATTGGTTTTTGATAGGGGTGCCAGGTCCACTCAATAGGCAAAGAATAGTTTCTTCAACAAACAGTGCTAGGAAAACTTGGTAGCCTCATGCAAAAGAATGAAACTGGACCCCTACCTCACACAATATTCAAAAATTAAGTCAAAATAAATTAACAACCTAAATTTAAGAGATAATACTATAGGAAAGCAGACTTGGCCCACTCATTAGGGCGTCCGTCTACCACATGGGAGGTCCGCGGTTCAAACCCTGGGCCTCCTTGACCCATGTGGAGCTCGCCCATGCGCAGTGCTGATGCGCGCAAGGAGTGCCGTGCCACGCAGGGGTGTCTCTGTGTAGGGGAACCCCACGCACAAGGAGTGCACCCCGTAAGGAGAGCCGCCCAGCATGAAAGAAAGTGCAGCCTGCCCAGGAATGGCACAGCACACATGGAGAGCTGACACAACAAGATGACGCAATGAAAAGAAACACAGATTCCCGTGCCGCTGACAACAACAGAAGCGGACAAAGAAGAACATGCAGCAAATAGACACAGAGAACAGACAACTGGGGCAGGCGGGAAGGGGAGAGAAATAAATAAGTTAAAAAAAAAAAAGATAATACTATAAAACTCTTAGAGGAAAACAGAAATAGCTTCAGGACCTTGTATTAGGCAATGAATTCTTAGTTTTTATACCAAAAGCACAAGCAACAACAAAATAGGTAAATTTGACTTCACCAAAATTAGGAAGCCAAAAGGTAGAAGCAACAAAATGTCTGTCCACAGTTGCATGGATGGAGAAGACCCCAGATAGCAGCAGAGTAGGAAGCTCTAACAATCAGCTTGTCCCAGAGGGCAACTAATAATCAGTCAGGATCTGTCTGGATCAACTGTTTGGGGGACTCTGGAGACCTGAAGAACACAGCACACCATCCAGGGAAGAAAAGGAAGAGGAAACTGACCATCTGTGATGATATTCTTGAGTAGATTCCTCCATGTTTCAGAGGCAGTTGCCCACCCCCCACTGGTGAGGCAGGCCACCTCTGGACCTACTCCCCAGCTAGAAGAAGCTTTCTTTTCCAAAAGCAGCGGAGAGGAAGTGGCCTGGCACCAACTACAGCTGTTGCTTGGCAAATATGGCCAGCTGGATTCCAGTCTTGAGCACTGTTGAGGTTTAAACCTGCCCAAGCCACAGAGAAGCCAACACATTTGTGCTGTCTCCACCCGACAGGAGAGGAAGCAGGGTTGACTGAAGAACACACTCATCCCCCAGAACAGGAGGGATCAGATCCAGCATGCCCAGTTTGGAAAGCCACTGCTTAGGCCCGCACACCTAGCAGGAGTGGATATTGGGTGCAGTTTGAGTCCCATATCGTTTTGAAGGAGAGGAAGTGCGCAGTTTATCACTGGCAGTTTCGGATAGATTTACCCTGCCCATCTTGAAGGGCTGCTGCACACTGGGCCTAAGCATGCTTCTAGACAGAGAGAAAACATGCATTCTCTAGTGGGCAGATCACCTCACCACCTTCGAAGGGCTGCTGCACCCTTGGTGCCCCTGGATGGAGAGGAAGTGCACAGTCTCTAGTAGGCAGGACAGGCAGATTCACCTTGCCCACCTTAAAAGGGCTGCTGCGCAGTTAGCCCCAGTATGCCCCTGGACAGAGAGGAAGTGCACTCTCTTGGGCAGTGCAGGCAGATTGACCCCGTCCACCTTGAATAGCTGCAGCACTCTTATCCCCAAGGTGTCTAAAGGAGAGGAACCAAGAGCTGTCTGATCACTCTCTCTCAGGCAGTGCAGGCAGAGTCACCCTGCCCACCTCCATGGTGGGGGGTGGGAGTGGGGCAGCACAGGTGGTGGCAGTTGATGGGAGAACTCATATCTCAGGCTGGGAGCTGTGCAACAGTTTCATCCCAGGTAGGCTGGCAACCTCAGCCTCAACCACCCCACCAGGAGCTAAGTCAGCTGAGAATTAAAGGCACAAGAATTAAGGGTAGCAGAGAACAACTGGATAAAGAGTGCTACCTCCTGCATACTTTAGGAAAGCCTAGATTGGGGAAGACATCAAAGAGGATATTGGATGCCTTTAAGGTCCCTTCTTCAGAGCACGTTGGACTCAATCTGTACTGCCTTCATATGTCCCGTGAGCCTGTTTTTACTGGGAAACCAGAGCTGGGAAGGTTGTCTGCAGGGGGACACTTCTACCAAAATTAGCCCTCCAGGAAATAGCAAGTAAAGACAAAAGGAGTATTAGAAATATACAGAGGCAAATAAAAACAAAACAGACTAACATTCACGGAGGAGTAATAGGAAAAGCTTTAGCAAAAAGCCAACCAATAAGAAAGTCATAGGCTAAAGAGAGACGCTGAGCACAGAATAAACACTAAAAAAATCAGATACCAAGACATCAGCAAAAAAATTACAAGCTCTACTAAGAAACAGGAAAATAAGCCTCAGCCAAAGGAAGAAATTAAACCTTCAGGCAAAACACAGTATTTGAGACAACTAATCAGATATCCAAAGAAATCTTAATAGATTCAATGAGATGGCTAAAGATATTAAGGATATTAAGAAAACACTGGTTGAACACAAAGAAGAATTTGAAAGTTTGCAAAGAAATGTAACAGTTTTTACGGGAATAAGACAATGGAAGAGAGGCATATAATAGATTTAAATTGGTTAGGACAGAATAAGTGAGTTGGAGGACAGAGCATCTGGATTTGAAAAGATAGGAGAACAGAAAGAGAAAAGAATGGAAAAAATGGAACGGAGTCTCAGGGAATTGAATGACAACATGAAATGGACAAACATACACTTTATCAGTGTCCCAGAAGGAGAAGATAATGGAAGAAGAACAGAAAGAATATTTGGGGAAATAATAATAAAACATGTCCTAACTTATATAAAAGATAAGTATCAATATCCAAGAAGTACAACACACCCCAAACAGAACAGATGCATGGATGATCAAAATGTGTTTTATACGTAACAATGGAGTATTATTCAACGATAAAAGGAATGAAGTTCTGTATACATGCTGAACATAGATGAACTTTGAAGATGTCAGTTAAGTGAAATAAGCTAGACAAAAAGTGACAGATACTGTATGACTCCATTTACATGAAAAAACTACAGTATGCAAATTCAGAGACAGAAAGTAAAGTACAGGTTATCAGGGGCAAGGATGAGGGAAAATGGGGAGTTACAGAATTTCTGTTTGGGGTGTGGGAAATTTCTGATAATGGATGGGGGTGGGGGTAGCCTAACATTGTGAATGTGTTTAATCCCCCTGAATTGTATGCTCAGGAGAGGAAATTTGATGTTGTATATATGTTCCTACAATTTAAAAAAAATGAGATTGACTAAAGAGACAATGACAATTAAACACAATACATGATCCTGGATTGGATCTAACATTTGAGGTGAAAATGCCCCAAAGTACACTATTGGGACATATGGAAAAAATGGAATATAGAATAAGCTTTATGTTAATGTTAAAGTTCTTGAATTTGACCTGTTTTTAAGGTACATAACATTAGTGAGTCTTCTTCAGTCTCCTCTCAGATGTTTAGAAAATAGACAGATGGACAGACAGAATGATACAGCAAATGAGTCAAAATGTTAAAAGTTTGTGGATCTGCATACCTGGGTGGGGGATATGTTGGAGTTGTCTGCATGGGTTTTGTGTTATTTTTATAACTCCTGTAAGCTTGAAATAATTTCAAAATAATATTAATTTTTAAAAGGGAAGCTATAGAATAGTGTAATAATCACCTTTGTGATTTTAAAACTTTTTTTTCTATTATATATATTGCCACATGGAAAAAAATGTCTGGAAAGATGCAGAATAACAGCTAACACTAGATATATCTGATAAGTGGGAATAGGGATAAAGGTGGAACTTTAACTTTTCACTTTATACCTTTATGTATGGTGTGACCATTTACTTGTTTATAATTTTTTAAAGTATGCAATAAGAAAAAAACTACAGAAAAATTACTCATGTTAACTGATTAATTCTGACTATAGAACCAAATATAGCTAACAATTTTTTTCTTGTTTTTCTGTCAAGAAAATGTGCTTCTTTAGTAATGGAAAACACTAAGAGATTTGTGTCAGCCTCCATAATGACTGCAGAAGAGTGGCATGTGGACAGGTCTGCCTAGGCACAAACAGCTTCAGAGACAGTTTTGCATTATATTGCACCATGTCCTGAGCACAGTGGAGGACAAACTAGGTAGAGGAAAGTCTAGAAGATCTTTATATTCTGCAGAGTGATGCCAGCCCAGCACCTAGATATGGTTTTCCCTTTGTGCAGCTAGCCTAGCAGCTCCACAGACCTAAGGCAGAATCTGTAGTAACACAGGTAATGGCTCCTTACTAGGTAGAATTAGTGATTGTATGGGTTAGTGTGTCTTCTCAAACATGGTTTCCCCTAGGGACTTAGGGACCTGTCTCAAGGTGGCTGGTCCTGATTCTGACATTGGCTCTATTATTATTATTATTATTTTAAGGAGGTACCAGGGACTGAACCCAGGACCTCACACATGGGAAGCAGGTAGTCAACCACTGGGCTATATCTGCTCCCCAATAAGAATTGTTTTTTTCCATATGTTTGTTTGTTCTGTCAATCCCAGGACATCGTATGTGGGAAACAGATGCTCAACCACTTGAGCTACATTTGCTCCCCCCACCTGAGATGGCTCCCTCATCTGTCTGCTCATCTTCCTTAGGAGGCTCTGGGAACCAAATCTGGGACCTCCCATGTGGTAGTCAGGTGCCCAACTGCTTGAGCTGCATCCGTTCCCTCTCTTTTTTTAAAACAAGTTCCCATCTTCAGAAAATAAGTTCCTATTAATTTTTTAAAAATTCAAACAGTACATACAAGTTTAAAGAAGGCTAAAAAGTACCTTAAAATCCCACTTCTCATGGATAACCACTGCTACATTTTGGTGAACATCCTTCCAGGCATCTCTCTGCCCATATATCTACATATAGATCCACTTACAGAGGGCTTTTTCCCTTTTTTTTTTTTTATTATTATAGGGGATTCCCATATACCTCACCCACTTCCCCTCCACATTCTTATCCATTAACATTTTTCATTGGTTTGGTACATTTGTTACAACTGGTGAACACATGGAAGCATTGCTATTAACCATGGTCTCTAGTTTACGTTATGAATTATGCTTTGTCCTGCACAATTTTACACTTAAAGAGTTTTATGGAGTCATACACCTTTTTCTTTTTCACTCAACGATATCTTTCCATGTACCTAAATATATATATAATCATTTTTATTGGTAGCTTTGTATTCAATTGACAACTATTAGTTTATTCCTTATTTATATACTCTTAGAGTGCCCACTTTTTATTACTATAAATCATGTGTGATAAACATCCTTGTGTATACTTATTTTGCTTTTTCAAAAAGTCCTGGAGTTAAAGTTGCCAATAGTATGTATGTTTTAACATCCTCATGCATATTGCCAAACTGCCCTCCAGAAAGCTTGTACCATTGGCACTTGGCAGTATATGAGACTGCATCTCCAGGTAGGCCATCATCAGTCATTTCTAATCTTATGGGTGGAAAATATTAGGTTTGTTTTTTTAGGTTTGTTTGCATCTCTTTGATTAGTGCCTTTTTCTGTGTTTGTCATTGGAATTTTTCTTCTTTCTTGAATCGCCATTTTGTGGACAGAGGGGACTGTGGTCCGGTGTCCTGCACATAGTAAGTAGTCAATACACCTTTTGTTAGTTGACTTTTTCTTTGATGTCACTGCCTTCTGATTTGGACAGGTCCTGAAGGACTCTTTCATTGGCAATGCCAAAACCTGCATGATTGCCAATGTCTCACCAAGCCACATGGCCACCGAACACACTCTGAATACCTTGCGCTATGCTGATCGGTGAGTCGGCTCCCAGTGGCGGGTCGTGTGCATGTGTGTCTCCTTCACACATAGGGTTCTGACCTTGAACTCCACAAGCCCATTCTTTGGGCAGTGATCCTGGTACTGGGAGACTGTGTAGTTGGTCATTTGAAAAAGATGACCAGGTGGGCCCTGCCATTTTGTAAGTGTGACAAAATGAAGACAACAAATACCCTTGTTCAGGTGTCAACTCCATGGCTAGTAGGAGAAGAAATTTTTCTCAGGTTTTCTTTCTGCTGGCCTCAGCCCTAATTGTAAGGAACAGAATATATACTAATGGTCAAGGCAGAATCACTTAGAATCATGTAGGTTCAGAAAGAACATGTTATAGAAGGGTAAACTGAGGCTCAGAGCAGGGCAGGAATTTTCCAAGGGCTCACTGGGAGTTGGTGGAGCTGGCATATCAGCGCTCTTTCAGGGCTGACTCTGGGATCTACCAGGTCCCTCCCATCTCTTACCTTGTGGTCTCAGGTGTCTCTTATGGTGGGAGAAGATCCCTCTGGTTGCTTTGCTGCCTGATCTCATCTCACATTCTCCTCTTTGGTCTCCCAAAAACTGTCTCCAAAACTAACAAAAACTATTTGAGGGAAACATCTTTTTATTACTGTTGAGGCATCTGTAGTATCCCTAAATTTCATTTAAGTTCATGAGAACGGGAACTTTATATTTATACATCTTTTTTTCTACCATGTCCTTCATGCCCAGACCTTCATACTTGTTACCTAGTAGGTGCTCAACAAATATTTATGAAAGAAAGCACTTTCTGGGTGTCAGGTCTTGAGTGAGGCACACCAGGTATCATATCTCATTTTATAGGAGAGCTAATAGTTCATAAAGTGGTTACAGAAGTGGGCTCTGGAATCAGACTATCTGGGTCAATATCCTGACTTTGCCACTAACTAGCTGAGTGGCCTTAGGGAAATTTTGCTTTGCTGGGCCTCAGTTTCCTCATCTGTAAGGGAATAATAGCAACTACCTCACATAGCAGTTATGTGGACACTTTAAGGTAATGTGTGTGAAAGGCGTAGCACCATGCCTGGCCCATAGTGAGCATTCAGTGTTACTTATTAATAATAGTAAAATGAATAGCCCCCAAAAATTAGTTTCCTCAAAGAGATTTCTTTTATTGCATACTAACTCTGCTGGAAGAAAGTGAGATGGCTCCTTAATGAACTGAGATCAGATAGAAGCCTTAGGATGATCCAAAAGCAGTTTACTTGAAGTTCTTACTACCTTGTATCTATCACCCACCTCAAGCAATTATTGCCTTTAAGCCAGTCTTATCTCATAGGTCCACCCACTCCCTAAATCGTAGATATCATATCATTTGCTTGAAGTTCTTAACCATTCATGATTAGGACCAGAGAATAAGACATCTCCTCTCGGTGCCTCAATAAAGGAAGATGAAAATGACCCATTCTCCTAGAGAATAATTGAGAAATTATTTGAGGTAATTTTTTTTAAAGGAATAGAAACAGTTTGAAGTAGCCTGATAAATTATTGAAAATAAAAAGTGAAAGCCATTTGTTTTATGTAGTTAAATG
Organism: Dasypus novemcinctus; assembly: GCF_030445035.2. NCBI lineage: Eukaryota > Metazoa > Chordata > Mammalia > Cingulata > Dasypodidae > Dasypus > Dasypus novemcinctus. Next base: position 78,733,884 of record NC_080680.1, on the reverse strand, counting down.
AGGCCTAGTGAAATTAATTTTAGGTAAAAATCTCTACACACACAAGGATGAGGATGATTTTGCTTATTTTCAAATCCTCTTCCTCTCTCCCCGATTAAAAATTCTCATCTCCTTATGTACTAGAAGAATGTTGCTAAATAGCTCAAAGTAAAGTTCCAGTTGGAACCCTAAATGGTGTCAGAAGAGAGTTTGATGCAGTCACTGACAGGAGTGGTTTGGTAACGGATAAAGCACATTAAAAGCCATTAGCATCAATGGCCAAATTACCTAAAGGATTCCTTCTGGCACTCAGGTTTCTAGAATTATTTACCATGACTCCTAGGTGGGAAATGTGTATTTCTCAATGACAATTAAAAAGCTAAGACTTTTGTAATGAGAAGTAATTTGGAACCATCTGGACTTGCTGTGGCACGTCTCAGCCTATTGCTTTCAGGTATGCCCTACTGCAACATCTGAAAGAATGTGTCTTTGTACACATCCCATCACTTTGCTCAGCTGTGTTACTTGCCCAGTGTGTCTTGCCTTTCAGACCTAAAGGGAAGATTTAAATCAAGTCTGGTTTTCAGAAATGGCCAGAAGGGTCATTAGGCTATCTCTGCAGATGGAAACTAAAACAATGGAAAAGGCGTTTTTCAGTGGCCCCAAAGGCAGAAGTAGCACCCTCTCCTAAAGGATTTTAATGCAGAAACTATAAACATAGCCTGGACAGTCATATTTTTGCCTGATATATTCTTATAATTCTAAATCCTTAGTGCTGTCTATTTTGTTTTAAGTATTATAGAGTAAGAGACTCTTTAATCTTGGCCAACTGAATTCTAGAAGAGACCTAATTCTGGGTTTTTCCATGCTCCCTAAATTTCCCTTGTGTAATAGAGCAGTAGTTCTCAAGCAGGTGCAACTGCACAATATCTGGAGACATTGTTGTGACTGGAGAGAAGTGCTACTGGCATCTAGTGGGTAGAGGCCAGTGATGCTGCTAAATATTCCACAAGGCACAGGACAGTCCCCATAACAAAGAATTATCTGGCTCAAGATGTCAGGAGTACTGAGGTTGAGAAACCCTGAAATAGACAAATCATTTTATCCTTCATGGAATTAGCACCCACCTGCTTATTTGTGTGGGTGGGGGTGGAGGTGGGTTGTACTTCCTGAAGTGCCCAGCAGGTTCAGGGAACTCATTTTCACTAAGGAAGTCTGAGGAAAGGGGTGGTTTGCAAGGAAAGAGGGCTCCAGTGGTTGGATAGCACAAGTGGTTAACATGAGGCTCCAGGGTTGGCCCAACCCCAGGAGACAAGGCCTGAGCCCTGCAGGAATGTAGCGCAGTTCTGAGACTGGCTCCCTGGCCTATCCCAGACATGCGGCTGTGGTGTCTTCCAAACTGTTCTGTTTCTGGGATGTTAGTTCTGTACTTATATCCTCAGAGAGGACACCAGTCTTTTTTTTGTTCAATTAGAGGTATCTTCACACTGAAATAGAATCTCATCTTATTTCCCAGATAAAAAAATAACTCCCAGTGCTTGTAATGCTTTTCTTTGGTTTTTGTTGTTCCTGAAAACTATAGAAGAAAGTGAACTACAGAACATGAGAGAATACACATTTAACATAAAATGGTCATTTACAGGGTGAAAGAACTAAAGAAAGGCATTAAATGTTGTACTTCAGCCACCAGTCGAAATCAGACCCCTGGAAACTCCTCTCCAAAACGAATTCAGAGCCCCCCTGTGGCCCTGACAGGGGACAAGTGTTCTCCCAAGAAAGTGAAGCTGGGACTTCAGCAGTCACTCACAGTGGCATCTGGCTCCACGAAAGGGAAGGCCCATCCTCTGGCTGGCCACTCACCCAACGTCCCTTTTGCTTCTGTACCTAAAGTCCCTGGTAAAAGGAGTAGCTCCAGAGGAAGTCTTCTTCAAGGCTGTGTCATTCAGACTAACCCTGTCAGAGAAACCCTGAGGGTTGGACATTTGGCCAAAAAGAAGGCAGAAGAATCAGCAGCATCATGCTCTGAGAAAAGTCAAATCAGCAACAAAACTGCCCTCGGGTGGGGAGGCAGGGCCCCTGGCCCAGGAGAAAGCCTGGTACCTGGTAAGTTGCCCACCAAGTGCAAGAAAGTGCAGACCGTGCAGCCAGTGCAGAAGCAGCCTGTGGCACGCGCTGAGCTCCCCTCTGGCAACAGCCATCACTCATCAGAGTCCACTCAGGACAGCAAGGAAGACATGCTTGCCAGGCCTGCCTCAGAAGCTTGGACAAACATCCCTCCACATCAGAAGGAGAGAGAGGAACATTTGCGCTTCTATCACCAGCAGTTCCAGCAGCCACCTCTCCTCCAACAAAAGTTAAATTACCAACCACTGGAAAGGTTTTTGTGCCATTACAGGCCCACAGAGGGTCAACCCCAGAATGAGACCCCTCCTCTGTTGCACTCCTGTTCCAAGAGCCAGGATGGAGCCCAAGCTGAAGACCTTGATGACAGCGATTTCAGTGAGGATTCTTTTTCCCATGTCTCCAGTCAGAGTAGCATAAAGCAGAGAAACATCCCAGAGAATAACGAAGGCTCCTTCTTCCTTCATCAGAGGGAGCCAGGTCCTGAGGAACAGGCATCTGACAGGCGGCAGAATCTGCTTTTTAGTCCCAGGACAGATGGTGATGAGAAGGGTCTAACTGAGAACTGGATGTACTCCAGGGACCCCACAAGCCACAAAGCAGCAGCCCTCGATCACAGCCCTAGCCCAAGTATGGTGCCCTTGGACTGGAGCGGAGAAGAGGACTCCTCCTCCTCAGTGCCTTCTCCCAAGGACACTGAGACCTACAAACCTTACTGCTCACAGGTAGATTTTGTATATAACCAGAAAAGGGGTGGGGGCCCAGCCTTTAACCTCAGACAGGATACCTTCAGAAGTGAGATTCCTGGGCAGGCCGAGTGCAGCCCGCCATCAACAGAGGAAAACAGTTTCATTTTCTCATTGTCCCACATTGCAGTTCCAGGATCCCCAGACCAACGAGACACAGTCACTGTACCTCCAAGAGAAGTCAGCAAAGACAGTCCAACTCTAGCAAAGAGTGCAGTGAAAAACAATAACCCTTTCCAAGAGGACTCTGGAAGGGAATTAGGCATGTGCTCTGAATATGCTTCTGGGCTGATGGCTCCCCTCACCATGTCCCTGCTGGAGAGCCCAGATGAGGGCTTTCCTTCTTTGGGGCAGCTGGGGCCAGGTGTGGGCCATGCAATATCCTCTGGTGATCAAGGAGTCCTGCCAATGACTTTGGCAACTGGGTACCTCTGGCTCTCCTCCTCGCCCCCTGACAACAAGCCTAGTGGTGATCTTCCAGCTTTGTCCCCATCACCCATCCGTCAGCACCCACCTGACAAGGTGTCTGCCAGGGAGGCTAACCTGGGAGAAACCTGCCAGGGCAGAGAGACTGCTTTCTCCTCCCAGAACTGTGCGGGTAGTGAGGAGTATGATGCTGATGCAGAGACAGAGCTGGCCAGGTCCTGGAGTTTCCCAGGAAAACTCTTTCCTACCACACATATTGGGGGAACCTGCTCTGGGCCTGGACTCACCCCACACACAGGAAGGAGTGATGTGGCCAACCTGGGCCAGGAGAGAAAACACCTGGCAGGACTTGGTCAGCAGGAGCTGGGTTTGCCCACAGACCCCATCAAATTGTCCTGCTACAACGAGGACATCACATGGCTCAAACACAGGCCGATCCCAAGGTGCTTAGCAAGGCCAGGCTCTCCTCTGGTCCCCAGCTGCTCTCCCAAGACTGCAGGGACTTTCCATGAGCCCACCCTAGGGCAAGCACAGTAAGTTGGACTGTTTCCCCAAATCTTGAGGCCGTGACACCCCCACTCCACCCCAGCACAATGTTTTGTCTCTTCTGGGATTGGCTATGGTCCGCTAGTGCCAGAGCTGTACTGCCACTGGAGAGCAGCTTTGTCCATCTTCTCAAGGGAGCCTGCCTAGAGGCATCTGACATGAGCCTCAGGAGTAAAATGTATTGGTGCAGGCTCACAGGGTGGGTGGAGCCTCAGCCTGGGCAAGCTGAGATGTGAGCAAGAGAAGGGAAGACCTGCCTCCTCAACAAGCCTGTGACCTGTGGTGAGCTCGGAATCCTCTTCATTCTGGAGGGTCTGTGTACAGGGGAGTGCGGCCCAGAGATAACAGTGGCCCCAGCCTTGCAACCCCCAGAGCTAAGACAGGCTGGGCACCTCCCAAGATGGGGAATAAAAAAGCAGGAGAGCCGACAATTTGGGCTGCTTTCTCCAAGGGAGGCTGAGGATGGAGCAGCAGAAAGGGGAGATGGGAAAGCAGTCTTAGGAGAAGCGGAAAAAGGAGGCAGAGTGGGTTAGCAGGGGGAAGGGCAATGGGCAGGGTGGGCTTCCATCAAGCAGCAGCCCTTGGCTGGGGCTCCTAATATTCAGGCCAGCTGTCTACCTGTGGCTTGGGGGGGGCTCAGGCCAGGGGCATGGGCAGAGAGAAGGGCATGCAAGAATGACAGGTGAGGAGTCTGCTTCTGTCAGGCGGACAATCTTGCTGTCTCCATGGTCTCTACCATCAGTAGAGCATGACAAAGGTTGTAGCTCACACCTCCTGCTTTGGTCCCTGGACCAAAGTACATAGAAATGATGGCAGGCTAGACAGCAGGCTTCACTGAGTGCCAGATAATGCCAGCAGCAGGGGTCACAGCCTTAAGGGCCTTTTGTGTATAGAATCTGTGGGAAATGGGCACATGTGTAGGAGCCCCCAGCCCTGTCTCAGGAGCTCTCAGTACAGCTGGGGATTTAGGGGCAGCTTGAGAAGCCCATCCCCATCTTTTTACCTGTATCTCCTCACTACTCTCTAGGCCCAAGCTGGCCTTGGCCAAATCCTTGGCAGAAGCAGCTCCTGGCCTGGAGATGATGCTCAGGTCCAGAAAGCTGCCCAGGAGCGAATGACTAGAGGGTCACAGTATTCCCCTCTGGTGTTCCAGACAGGTGGTCATCCGAGCACACCAGGAGCAGCTGGATGAAATGGCTGAACTGGGCTTCAAGGAGGAGACCCTGATGAGCCAGCTGGCTTCTAATGTAAGTGGCCTTGGCTGGACACTCAGGGGCTGTTTGGAATTATCCAATAGTTCGATGGCGATCCTTGTTTGCTGTGATTGTGTAGGGTAAGGGCTCTGCTGTTACACACCACCATTGCTGAGACCTTGTGCTTCCTCTGAGATAGCCTGGGGGGGGGGGGGTGAAGATAGATCAAATGGGCCAGGCCATACAGGTGGGAGATGATGCTATACTACCCGCCCCCCGGGGAAATGTTTCCAGCCTCTACCTTAACCATTCTGCCATCCTAGGGGCTTGCTGGGGCCCCTCCCTATGACATTAACAGTGGCCCGCTAGCCTGCTGTCTGCCACATGCAAAACTCCCCACTACTAATCTCAAACCCAGAGAAGCAAGCCTCACCCTATGGCATAGCAAAATTTCCAAGTTTCCAACTAGAAGAGGGGCTGGGCTCTGAAATTTCCTTCCAGAGGGACTCAAAAAGGCACATCTGGCTAGACGGCCAGCAAGACCAAAATCTCCATTTGTTTCCTGCTTCCTTCCTCAGGATTTTGAAGATTTTGTGACCCAGTTAGATGAAATCCTGGCTCTGAAATCCAAGTGCATCCAGAGTCTGAGGAGCCAGCTGCAGCTGTACCTGGCCTGTCATAGGCGAGCTGCGGCCCCTGAAAGGACCGTGATGTCCTAGAGCCTGATCCTGTACAGGAAGGGGCGGGGAGCAGCACAGGAGCCTGTGCTGGTCTCTCAGGGGCTGCAGGAGGCCCCTGCCAGGTCCTACCTGCCTATACCACATGGCCTTGGATGGGCCCCCGGCTCCTCCCTTAGGGCCAGACCTCCTTAACTCCTCAGGTTCAGGAGCAAATGAAAAGAAGGAAGGACCAAGCTGAAGAACTTCATGCCCCTCCCTTTTCTCTGGGACTGAAAGAGAATTTGTGCCTTTACTTATGTTAACCCCTTTTCTGTGGGAACAAGATTTGGATCTAGTAACTGTAGATATTTACTGAGTTTGGGGGTCAGAGGGGGTGGTGGTAACCTGGAGATCAAAAGTCACAGGTTGAGGAGGTAATATGCTGAGCCCAGGGACTCTACCAGCTGAACTCTGCCTTTCATTTTACAAGATTTGGCAAAAACTAAAACACCTTTAACATGGTACTGGGAGGCAAGGGCTGTGCTCTCCCCAGTAAGCCCTTGATTGAATTTGAGGCTTTAGATTAGCTTTTGAAAATGTATAATGATTAAACCTTGATTTGCTGTCTTTTTTTTTTTGGAATACTGAGGATTGAATCCAGGACCTCATATGTGGGAACCAGGTGCTCAACCATTGAGCTATATCCACTCCCCAATGACAGTTGGTTTTTTCATTTGTTCATTTTTGTATTTAGGAAATACCAGTGGTTGAACCCAGGATATTATACATGAGAAGCAGGCACTCAACCACTTGAGCTACATCCACTCGCTCAGTTTTCCTCCCTTCCAATAGTCAGGTCTTGAGACAGAAGATAGGGTGCTTGTGTCATGGCATTCTTTCTTGTCTAACTTTTGCTGGGATGAAAGGCCTGTGTAAGAGCCCTGACAGCCTTCATGCTTCTGTGGCAGTTCCTGACTTATGTCTCCTCACTTCCCACTCCTCCTCGTGGAAGAGCTGAAGAGCTGGAGGATCTTAGGCAACTCCATGGCCTAGCCTCACCTTTATCCACCATCACTCTGGCTGGCTACTCCCTGACTCAAGGACCTGTATTCAGAATCTTGGTACTGATGTTCTAATCACTGTCTCAGACTTCTAAAACAGAATTTACACACATACACACCTCTTCAGCGCTTGCTAAGTGTCTTTTAGCAGGAAGTAGTCTAAGATAAGGAATACAAAACCACCTCCAGGTGCTTGTGACTTTCTGAGAGTATCCTGGGTCACAGTGAGATTCACATACCCCAGCCTTGGCCACGGTGTTCCTTATGGTGTGAAACTTTAATTTCCTTCAGAAGAGGATAATTTTTAAGGGTTTAAAAGGCCAGCAGAGGGGCTAAATCAGCTTGAAGCAGCCTGGCCTTGCCACCCTTTGGCAGCCTCTGGCCAGCAGGGGGCACTGTGCTTCCAGCTTGGTGCTTCCTGGCCCCAAGGCTCCAGAGCCACTTCTCCCAAGATCACGCAGGACAATTACAAAGACATCCCTCCCCCCAACCAAAGTCCCAGCATTAAGGTAGAATTAAGAATATGGGCAAGAAACCTGAGGGATGAATCCAAGTTCTGTAGAATATAACAGCACTGATGAACACTAGTAAAGCAGTTTAAATCCAGTCCTCCTTGTGGTATACAACACACAAATGCCTGAAGCTACTCAGAGAGAAAGAAACTCCTTCCTCAATTCTGGTGACCCCTTAAAGGCCCAGAGAATGAGCTGGGTCATGTTCAAACAGACCCCTGTTAGGTCCAGGCAGCCTTGGCAAACCAAAAACCAGGGCAGACTGGAGGGTGAGCTCCTGGGTCCCATAGGCCTAGAGAGAAGAAAGTGCTAAAAAAAAAAACAAACCATAGTTAGATCCTGTTCTATCCCCAGCAAATCTAAGCAGGAAATCCCTTCACCACCCAATCTCCTCAGTAAAACAGCCACTGGCAACAAGGAAGTTGTCACAGCAAGACACATACCTTTTAGATTTTTATTAGTAGTTCTCTGAATCAAAATAGTTAGCAAATTACTTTAGATTCATCAAGACTGTATATCCTTTGTTTTTAATCTTAAATGATGTACAACATAATATAAAACAAACCAAAGAGACTGATTTCTATGACTAGGTGTTACTCATTGTGTCATCCTAAAGCAGTGGGATGGAGGGAGAGGCTGTTCTCCAAGGAGAAGGGATAGTTAGTGCGAGGCAACTAAATTATGGCCTGTTTTCTCCCCCATTCAATGTGCTGGGAAGGGGCCAATGATTTCTTAAACTGACAACTGTTTCCTAGAGCATGGGACACTCAAACCCTGGGTAGGAGAGAGAGGGCTGTGGTACAAACCAAGCCAAAAGAAACAGGCTGGGGCAGGGAAGCATGGTGACTGCCTGGCAGAAGAGGCAAACTCGGGGCCCCACGCAGAAAAGGACATTCTTACACCTCAGATATTGTAGAACCAGTGTAACACTAAGAGACTTTGTTTAAAAGGGTGGGGGGAAAAACACAAAGCCTGGAAGAACCTTGCAATTGCACTGAACATGGATTCAAGTTCAGTCTACCTGGGGGAGGGGCGGGAGGGTAATCTAGCCCCAAAGCAGCTCAGTCTGGCTCTCCCACCCCTTCTCCCTGATGCCACTTGGCAGCCAGGCCAAGTTTGGGCTGATGATGTACAGAACCCAGAATGACCAAGGCAGTCACTGGTCGGCTAAGGTGGGGGGAAGGACACTTCTCAAAATACAAATACATTTAATATGGAAGGAACAGCCAGGACTGTTCTGGTGGCACTTGCCTTGCCCAACTCTTCCCCGCTTTCTCCCCAGCTCAAAGCCTAGGCTCAGAGAGACTGGCAAGCACCTGATCTTCCTTTCCCAAAAGAAAATCCAGAAGTGTGCCCCTTCTCCTTGCCCACAAGTGGGCTCTGCAGGGCCTCCTGGGGGTGGTGGTTCCGTGGCAGGGCCAAGGCAGGGCCTGGTCTCAGCTAGCTCCTGCCCGAGCCATGAGGTCTTCCAAAGCATTGTCCTGGTCATTGTTGTGTAATACCAAAACTTCCTTAATGTCTTTCAGTTCAAAGCCCATTTCCTTAAATTTGCTCATTAACTGAAGAAACTCCATCATCTAATGGAGAAAAGAGAACACAGATTAAAGAAAAGGGGTCCAGCCCAGCCACACAGCACAGCTGAGGAGTGCATATATAGGGGGGGGGTGTTCAGGGGAATCTGCTTGCTTCACGAGGGCCCCCTAACAAGCAGAGGCAGGATGGGCTAGGGAGGAAGCCAGGGCAGACATGTTGATGCCACAGTGCATCATCCTCAGGAGTCGTGTTCAGTCCTAATTTACTCTACTGAACCCCATTGTTGTCCCACCACCTACATACGCACTTCCACCAAGGTAGGATATTGGACCCAGAAACAGCTGATCTCCAGGGAGCAGGCTGGACAAAGTGACTAACAATCTTCACAGTCATCCAGAAGCATGGCTTTTGGCCCAGGTCATTTATCCCTTCCGGGGTGCTATACATGGGGATTCTAGAGCATCCTCAACCCAATGCTTCATCTGCACCAAACACAAGCCTCAATCTCTCAAGATTCTGTCCTTGGATTGCTTCTGCCTGCAGTCACTGGCAGGGAAAGGGGGCTATGAGCCAGGGAAATCCCAGAACAGATTACTCTGTACCTCCTTCCCAGAGGGTTTCCACAAAACACGAAGGTTCCCACCTTTTCCTCTGAACACTGGTGCATTTCCAGAGCCTCTTCCACTAAAAGGGGGTCGAAGCCCTTCTCACAGAGTTGTCCGTGTGCAAAGAGATAGTCGAGAATCTAAAAAAGAAACAAGTTTGAACACCTACTGCCACTCCTCTCTGTTTCCAGAGTGTCTCACACAAACCAGCTAGTGTGAGGTCATCCACCCCACCCCACCCATGCTATTAGATCATGGATAGGACTTGGTTTTGTGCCTTAAACTGTGTCTAGCACAGCAAGATTTCAGTGACTATTTGTGGACTAGACAGGCATGTCCTTTTAAACCTCAGCAGCCATTTTCCAAAGATCTTGTGGCTGACTTGCCGTCTCCTGAAACACCAGTTCCACAGCCTGGGCAGGCCTCTAAGCAGTCTAAGTAAGAAAATGTCTACAAGGTTTTGGACAACAGTACCCTGTTTAAAATTCCCTGAGTAGCTATGACAGGATGGAAGTTTCTAGAAGGAAACTTCTGTCCACGCCTCTGCCTCTTTGGAGGGACACAGGAGGGGGTATTTGGATAAGTCCTAGCAGCTCCAGTCCACCCACAGCTTTCCTTCAGCCTAGGTCTCAGAACAGCCCCCAAAGTACTTCTAATGCTGAGATTGTTGTTCTCCCCAACAAAGTCTCCTGCCTACATCCCCCACAAACTCACAGGAAAGGAGGCTGGTGCTGTGAGACTGAGGGGCTCTAAGATAGAGGCAGGACACTACTCAGAGATGTGGGCCATCTCTCTTGGCTAATCACCCAACTTGTCCCCAACTGCTCACCTGCTCAATATTTTCCCCTTTCTTCTTCATGGCTCTCAGGACACACTCATATGAGTAGCCCATGTTGACCACTGTTTCCACACACTGCCGCTCACTGGGAGACAGTGTCTGCAGTTCAGAATAGGCCTGGGGACATCTGGGAGTGTTGGGCACTTGTGACACTGAAAAATTAGGTGGGGTGACCTGGTGGTGGAGAAAAACGGTGATCAAAGCAAGAAGAAAGAAGCCCTGCGACCCAGAAGACATGGCCCTGAGGTGCCCAGTTCAGGGGCATGCCATTCCCCACAATGATCAATCCCCAGTTAAGGAGGCTGCTTGGAAGACCAGGCTGCTGGCCAGACATGCTGAAAGGCACGTGCAGAATAAGACCAAAGCCACGTGCCCTTTCCATGCCTAAATCCTGTGGGCCTGAGCTAGAGAAATAAGTTCTGAGGCTGCCTACAGGACTGATGCCCAAGCTGGCTGCTACACTGTCACTCTAGAGTTTCATTATCCTTTTCCTAGGCTTTAGTATCTCAAGAGCCCTCAAGGGATCATTCATTTCCAACACCCCCACTCTGGAGCTGACTATCCCAAATCTCTACCCTAACTCTGTCATTAAGCTGGGCAGAGACTGCAAGTGCTGGCCAGCCTAGGGCCCTAGGAGTGAGTGCACTCAGCCTTTGCCCCATATCATGTACGGTGCTTCACTTCCCTCCTGAAACTGCTGTCCCACAAAGCCCATAACTGAAGGCTATGCCTTCAAAGACTGGAATGCACACTCTACAGTTCTGCTGGTTATAGGCACCTGCTCCCTGCCACCCTACCTCCCTACCCCTGTCTGACTGGTGTACAGATTCCCACGATATCCACCACTTCTAATAATGAATCAGGCCCAAGGTATGAAGCAACTCAATCCCAGGACAAAGGACTTATCCACCATGGGAGCAAGGTCACTAAATGTTCTGTAACTTGGCCCAGCTCTGAAGAACCAAGAAAAAGCTTTCAAAAGAATTTTATTTCCTTTTTTTTTAATGGTGGGGGGGATGGGGGGAAGGGGAGGGAGAGGACATTAAGGGAGGAAGGAGCCTTCTGTCCTAAAAGCAAGTTCAGAATTAAAAACATATAATCAGAGGCTCTTCTCAAATTCTGCTGGGAGGCCAGGAAGACTACACGCCTGAAAGCCCACTCTGCTCCTGCTTAACCATCTCACCTACAACACTCCCAGCTGCCCAGTCACAGACCTCAGTGTTGAGGTCACAGGAGTCATGACAAGGCCCGGAGGCTGGTTCATACCAGCCTGGTCACACTGCAGGCCCCAAGATTGTGTCTACTTCTTCAGGAGCAGGCTCCACCTGGACTCAAGGATACAGACAGTCAAATGCTCTTACATGCTGTGCCTCCACCAGGAAGGAGAGAGGCCTGCTCTTCAAATGCCTGCCTTTCTCATAAAGCTTTGTGTCTGGTAGGATGTATGTGTACACTTAAAAAAAAATACATGTTACAAAAACTCAATAAAATTATATTAATTTTTTAAAATGTTGGTGAAATATACTCTGATGAAAATGTTACTTGGTACTCTATGTAAAGCTGGCACACATAAAGCCTGAAAAATGTTCACTTTGCTGATCCAGTTATTTATTTCTAGGGATCTATTCTAAGGAAATAAAATGCAAAACAATATTTATGCATAAGAATATTAATCTCAGCATCATCTATAATAAGTAAGATCAACCTAAATAGCCAACATAGGCTACAGGATAAGTAATGAACACCACTATGACTACTGGACAGCCACTTTAAATGACATTTACAAAAAAACATTAAGTGGAAAAAATAGGATATATAAGTGTATATGTTCTATGAGTATAGCTACATTTTTTTAAAAATGCCTGGGATTTTAAATGTTAGGACTGATGATCTCTTTGAATAGGGACAAACAAAATGAAATGTTTCCTTCACATAAACATATGAATCAAACAGACACTAGACTAATCAGGAAGACCCCACATGGGATATTTAAATGGATCCTGCATCAAAATTATGACACAATAGTGTTTCAGTTTTCAGGTCACTCACCAAAGCTATTTAATCCAGGGTACTGTTTTCAAGTGTATATAAGCCCATATGATTAAAACAGATACAACTTTTTTAAAACCAGTAGCCTTGCCCAATTATAGGACAAAATTTAATTCCTGGGGGATGAGTCCAGTATAAAATGGGGTTTTCATATTCAATGACTAAAATGCTGTATACTTGTAATAAACAAAAATGTAGAAACTGCAGATAAAAATGAGAAGATATTTTTTCCAATTATTAGTGTCTGAGGAAAAGGGAGAGTTTGTGAGAGGATACAAATATTAATATTTCAAAGCTTCTAAAGAGCCTCTTGGGCACACTCTGGGTTTCAGAAGGTGGCAGCCCTTTTTATGCTTTGGCAGCCTTCAAGAATTCCCCTCAATCAAGACATATTCTGCCAGGTCCTCCCAAATGCCTCCTTTTCAGCCTATCATTAACACATGCATGCACACATCATGCCACATATATGTGGCAGGTATATTTCCTCCTGTGGTCCCACAGGGTTTTGGTGGCAGTGCTGGCACAATACTCATCACATCACACTAAATTAGTGTAAACTCCTAGGTGACGAACTGTGTCATATTTTTGAATCCCCAGGCTTGGATATGGGATTGGCATTTAGTGAGCTTTGTTAACAGTTGCTGAATAAATGGAAGTCTATTAGGATTTTCAAAAGGGGACTTTCATTTAATACAACATACTGATCCATTGTCTTTATCGTCTTTTCTTCCCACAAGCCCACTAAAATGGTAATAAATAATTAAAATAACCTTTATAGTCAAAGGAAAAAAAAAAGACAATAGTGGGCAATACATCTCAATGAATTTTTAGAATGTGGAAAGCTAACAGGGATGGCAATGGCAGAAGCAATGAAGTTACAAAGAAGAGAGTTGAGTATAGCAGCCCCTCAGGAGTGAGAGGTACTCAGCATTTGGAAGCACCAGGTATCGCTGGGATAAGGCACAGGCAGGAAAGGTAGTGATCAGAGCAGTGAAACCCACAAGCCAAACCTCCTCCCCACCTCTCATCCTCTACAGGAACCAAAAGGTTTCATCTCTAGAAAATGTGACCCGGAGACCAAAATGACTAATAACGACACCAGGCACAGTGTAGGGCAAGACCCAAAATAGGGATTTAAGTCTATACAAGCCTTCCCTAATTTTCCTCCAGCCCTCAAGCAGAATTCTCTGGAGAAACTAAACAGCCCCCAAGATCTCCTCACATGCTGACAAAATTTTAGGGAGTTCCCCTCAGAAAGGACAACTAGCCTTCAACCTATAGTGAAGCCTAATGATTAGCAAGTAGGTCCCAGCACACCACCCCCTTCTGACTGGTTTTAATTGCCTCACTGTTACACGTGAATTTGAGCGCCAAATCCACCAACACAAAAGATGACACCAAACCAAAAGAGGGAAGATACAAAACACTTGAAAATTTAAAATATGATAAAGTAAAAATTTTATTTAAATGATTTTAAGATTTAAAGTTATATGGCAGATATATTCCAGAGAGGAAAACATAAAGACAAAGACATGATAGGAAAGAACAGAAAAAGTATCAGCCAAGAACGTCCAACATCCAACCAAGAAAACAGGGAGAATATTATCAAAGAAAAACAGAAAAAAAAAAATTTCCCAGAATTTATAAATGAGCTGAACCTCAGTTTTAAAGGACCCATGAGGACCAAGCACAATAAACAAATAAGGCATACCTAGTTAATTTTCAAATCCCCAGAGAAGAAGAAAAGATCCCAAAAGCTCCTGGAAGTGGGGGCAGTGAGTAGCAAGAGGGAAGGAGGGAACAAAATAGAAAGCAGAATAGTAATGGAATGTTAGAAATCAATGGAGTTAACACTCAATAAAAAAGTTTAAAAAGATTTTTTTTTAAAAGGAGGCACTCCTTGAAAGGAAAATGATCTCCAATTACAGAACCTATATCCTGCCAAACTATTACTCAAATGTGACGGTAAAATTAAAACATTTTTACATATACAAGGACTTAAAAACTGGTAGGTTAACCAATGTGTTTAAATGTTTGGGAAAATTATCATTAGGCCCTTGACAGATTTCTTGGAGCATTTGGACAAAATGAGCAGCAACAGGTACAAAGAAACTAAGCCAATATCAAAAAATGAGTTAAGTTTAACTATGAGAAATAAAAAGTTCCTTAAAAGAAAATAATAAACAGTATATCCTCTGACCTCAGCAATAAATATTTATCCAATCATAATGTGAACAGTAACCTTAATTTACTCAAAATTGTAATAAAATGGAGGATAAGAGAAGGGGTTAGGGGAAGCAGCAATTACAAGTGCTAACTCCTCAACCACTATAACAGGAAATAGAAAACTATCTAAAATGATAGTTTAGAAAAATATAAGCATTTTATTTAGAAATATAGAGATAAATCCCAGCAGAAATAGTTTAAAGAACTGAAAGAGCTTAATTATGGGAAGCAAAACTGGAGAATGTGGAAAGGTAATGTCCAGGAGCTGCTGTTTCTCAATATAGGTATTTTTTTGTTTTTGTTTTTTTTGTTTTTTCAGTACTGGGAGCCGGGAAATGAACCCAAGACCTTGTACATGGGAAGCCGGCGCTCAACCACAGAGCCACATCAGCTTCCCTGAGTTGGTTTTTTCACTTGTTTTGCTTGCTGTTTGTTTTTTCAGGAGATACCGAGAACCAAACCTGAAACCTCCCATGTGGGAGTGTGGGCGCTCAACCACCTGAGCCACATCCACTCCCAGGTCTTTGAATAGATTTGCTATTTGATTTCATCAAAATGTGCTTGTATTACTTTGGTAAAAATAAATGTGTTTACATGTTTGGGAAAATTATTACTAGGCCTTTCAAAGATCTCTTGGAGCATTTGGACAAAATGAGCAACAGGTACAAAGGAGGTAACAGAACTGAACCCATGATTTCATACATGGGAAACAGGAGCTCAACACTGAGATATATCTGCTCCCTTAATTCATTTTTAAAACCTAGAGATGGAGATGGACTTCGTATGTATTAAAGCAGTGGCAACATAAAAACATTTTAAATACCTGAAAGATCCTCCATCAAAAATAATTGTAAAAATACAATATAAAGGCAAACAGCAGTTACCTTCTTATTCATATTATTGGCCACCAATTAGTAAATTCAGAAATTAGAATGTAAGGGAAAAGGCAAAAAGATTTTCCTGAAATAACTATGAAAGAGTATGATATGTACCCACACCTGGAGAAAGAGAACCATGAAGTTTTTTTATGAATCCCAGAAAAGATCATGTTCTTAGACCTAATCCATTCTTGTGGGTAGGGGACCTTATGATTGCATTAGACTCAGTTAAGAGGCCTTGATTAGAGCACTTCTGATTAGAATGCTGAAGGGTCTTTGACTGGACTATGTCAAAGAGGCATAATACAGGTTAGGTCTCTGTCCTCCTCTGGAATCTTATATACTAAGAACCAAAAGAGTGAGAAAGGACTCTGGGATCACCTACAGTTGCAGAAAGACAAAGAAGCCCCAAGAGGCTGAGAAGGAGGTCCCAGAGTGGAGGCTGGATCAGCAGAGCACAGAGCCGAGCTTCGGGAGAAAGAAGCCTGGAGGAAAAGGCAGAGTCCCAGACGGGGAGCTGCCATTTTGCCTTGTTGAGATAGCATCTCTGATGATGCCTTGGTCTGGACATTTTGATGGCCTTGGAACTATAAACTTTAACGCTAAAAAATTCCCTTTATAAAAGCCAACCCCTTTCTGGTATTTTGCATTGGCAGCTGTAGCAAACTAAACAGAATCCAATGGCAGGCTCAGCCTGACCCACAAGCAAAGTAAAGCCCCTAAAAGGCAGAGAGGCCGTGAGAAGAGATCATGGCTAGGCCAGACTGTTTGTTCTACGCGGTTCTATGCCAGAATAAGGGCACAGTATAAGACTGCTCTTCTTAAGATGATCCCACAGCTTCCTCAACTTCTAAGATTAGTTTACATAAACAGTAAAACATAAAATAAAAATGTGAAAAATGAGTCCCAAACACTAGGCTTAAAAGAGCCAACAACCAGGACCTAAGTGAGGGGTATACACAGCCCAGATGATCACCACCACCTGCCTCGAGTCATCATCCTGGAAAGAAGAACCTCTCTCTCCAAGAAAGGTTCTCATGGAGGGGCCACAAAGACTCAAGAGTAAGATGGAAGGCAGGAAATTACTTGTGATAGGAAAGTTTACTCACTGGGGGCAGGGTCATGAATTCCTAGAATACTGAAACTTTTACCTATTTATATCTGCCTGTTGAAGCTGCAAGTTCCCAAACCAACATGGAACAGAAAGAAATTCCACAATCAGATAGGTCAGAGAATAATGAGTATTCTGATTTGAGAAAGATCTCTTCTATTAGTTCAACAGGCTTTTGGTCTCTCAATGGTTGACCTAACTTTAAATCAGGGGTGGGGGTGACTGAGGATCCCCAATCTTTTCTAGGGTAGATCTTTTAATTTCTCTAATGCATACAAGTCATGAAGAATATAATGCTGACCGCAGCCCCACAACTGACCAGGAGGAGGTAGGAAGAAACCTACTCTTCGAATTCTGCACTCAATTATTGAGTTTATCTGGGCCAAAGTCCATGGAAGCTTACAAGTACAGTGAGTTCTCACACTAAAAGCACACACAGAGATAAAAGATAACCATTTATCAAGAATACTACTGTGGAGACCTTGTATTTGTTGGAAGGCAGACCAGAGAGCTTCATCTCCTTGCCAGCTAAAATAGCGGACTTAATTAGATTAGATATTTCACCAATACAATTAGGCCCTTTTCTTACCAAAGACACTCTTGATATACTGTCATTTTAAAAAGTTGTGAGGTGGGGTAGCAAAATGTTCTTGGATTTCTATTCTAGAATGCAATAATGTGTTATCTGCTACTGAAACAACCATGTCAAGAGCTAAGCCTTAAAAAAAAAAAAAAGAAAATAAAAGAACTAAGCCTATACTTTATGACAAATAAAGGAAACCTGCTGTATCTACAACTTTATTGGGTGTGATAAAATCAGATTTTCTTCAGGATGATATAAAGTAGCAAGTTTTGCATCAATCTACTCCATACTAAATCTGAATTCCCACATACCATCTTGCTCTTGCCCTCCCTTTGGAGAAAACTGCACAATTCTTAACACTGAGAAAACTCCTCAAAATCAAGCTGCATGATTACAAGTTATACTTGGACTTCCCATACAAACTACCTCCCAGTTAGTAAGGCACAATTCAATTTGAGGAAATGTTAACCCCCAAGCTAGTCAAACTATGGTACACAAAAGAACCATACTTCAGGGCAGAAAGGATGGGAAAGGGGCAAGGAGGAGCCCCACAAGCTTGAAAAAATGAAGGCAATGGGAAAAAGTAAAGTGCAAAGAAAGTCATTTAAAACAAAAACAAAACCACTAGAGACAAGACAGTATAGAAAAGAACCATGTGAACAGGCAGGAAAACACCAGTCACATGACATACATTATCTTTGGGAAGGAAAAGACCTAAAATATGTAAGCAGGAACAAATAGTACTGGGCCAGGTTGAAAGCTAATACTTGTTCTCAGAAAAATGGTCAGAATTGCACAGAGTTACATAAGCAAGGATGCCTGGCCAGGCCCCATCTTGCCCTAAACCTTGAAAAGAAGAATGTCAGGGTGGCAGCTGCTAGGCAGAATTTAGAATTCTTTGGAGATCTAATCTGGGGGTAGGATTTGAAAGGCTTACCATGGGACCTGCATTTGGAGGTGATGATTCTTCTGTGCACACAGACAAGACAGAGAGGGAAGGCATCTGGGAGGAGGGGGACAGGGTTGGCACCTCTGTGCCACTGTCCAAGTTCAAAGCTGAAAGCCCAAGAGTATGATGCCCATTGAGCTCACTGGCACTGCTCTGGATGGAAGGCTTTAGGGAATTCCGGAACGTGCCATTGCGGAGGCAGGCTGTGCTATGGAAAGTGCTCACCAGCTTGGCTGTCTTCTGATTACTGTCATCAGAATCAAGTTTGGGGAAGGACAGAGATTTGATATTGCTTACTGCAGGGATAGGGGGAAGGGACACTTTGGAAGACAGCGACATCTTTTCACAGTTGCCCAACTGTGGTAAGGTTATAAAGCCATTGGGTTTGTGAAGAGGCTTGAAATCTAGGGTCGCCCGCTCCAAGGAGGCCAGGACCTCCTCATCTTGTAACACAGACCCAGAGCCTCCTCTAGGCAAGTTATTGTCCAAAATCTGAGCCATAATGGGTCCGGTGGCTCCTACCAGAATGTTTCTCAGCTCTTCCTTCTCATCAATAGTTTTTAACTCCAGTTTATCAAATGGGTCCTCTTCACACTCGAAATCAGCAGGATTGAAATCTGCCTTTGTGTGGGGCGGACTGAGAATTTTCTGCTTCATAGCACTGCTGCTGACCCGAGTTGGGGTGAGGATGCTGTTGTGCTGTAAGCTGGCAAGGATGGGATTGATAGGTGGTGGCATTGTGGATGTACTGTGAGTCCTGGAGTAGCTCATTTTGCTATCACCCTCAGGGCCACTCTTAGAATTCACTTGAGCTTCTGCTTCCTCAGCCTTGCACTCGGCTTCCCGCTGGGCTTCTTGGATTTTCTTAATATCTTCAGCCCATTCAATGGTTTTCTTTTCCAAGGAGAAGTCATACTGCAAAGAGAGAGCAGAAAAAGGAGGTATGAACCAGCTAGGTACCCTTTCCCTTCCCCATTCACATCCTTCCCTTTCTCACTTCCTTCCGATCCACTTCTGTAGAAGGGAGAAACTGGGCAGGACAGCATTTAAAGAGTGTGGAATGATCCCCACTCAGGAAAACTAAAGCTTCCCATTCCCCTATACGATGTAATCAAACTGTGTCCCCGGATTATTTCTAGAGCTTAACTAATAAAAGCTCCCACTCTTGTCTTACATACAGGCCACATGAACCCTTGTTTCTTTCCCTTACTTCTCTCCCCTCAGACTATTTCTCTTCCCAGAATGTGCCACCAGTCTCAGGTAAGTGAGCTCAACACCACTATGAAGCTTTCCTGATGGTCAGTGCATTCCTTCCCCTGAACTCTAAAAGAATTCTCTATCAATCTTTTGATGGCAAGCACAAGTGTTTTTCTTTTTCTTTAAAGATTTATTTATTTCTCTCTCCTCCCAGTTGTGTGTTCTCTGTGTCTATTTGCTGCATGTTCTTCTATGTCCTCTTCTGTTGTCATCAGCGGCATGGGAATCTGTTTCTTTTTGTTGTGTCATCTTGTTGTGTCAGCTCTCTGTGTGTGCGGTGCCATTCCTGGACAGGCTAACTTTATTTCATGCTGGGCGGCTCTCCCTACCGGGTGCACTCCTTGCGCGTGGGGCTCCTCCACACGAGGGACACCCCTGCGTGGCACAGCACTCCTTGTGCGCATCAGCGCTGCGCATGGCCAGCTCCACACGGGTCAAGGAAGCCCGGGGTTTGAACCACAGACCTCCCTTGTGGTAGACGGACGCCCTAACCACAGGGCCAAGTCCGTTTCCCACAAGCGTTTTTCTAAACACTTCCCCAACCATAAGCCATTTCCCCAGCCTCTTGTGAGCAGAACCTGAGCTACAGATCCTCTTTAATTCTGGACTATCTAGCACAATGCCTTAAACAGATCATGACAGCAGTTAATATTTATGAAGCACTTACAATGCATAATTCTAAGCACTTTTTATGTATTCTCTAGATTTTCTCAAAAACTCTTTAAATAGGTTCTATTGTTATTCCCCCTTTATAGAGAAGGGGTAAGTAATTTGCTGAAAGGTCATAATGCTGGTTAAAGGAGAAGTCTGTATTTCAACATAATCAGTCTGACAACAGATTCTGTGCTCTTAAACAACTAAAGCTATGAGATTATAACAAACAGGTAATACTTCAAAATGCAGGAAAACTACTTAGTAAGAAACCCAGGCATATTCGAATTAATATTTTAGAGCAAACTGCATAAAGATTCATGATTCCTTAACAGTCCCTTTAAAGTATAGCTCAATTTATAAAAATTTTTATTTACACACTTAAAATAAATATCCCTATATATAACGCAAAATTTACCTAGCACAGAAGAAAACAAAACCTTTGGCATTCATTCTTAAAGACCAGAGCTAAACAATGTCTATGTGCATGTCCAAGGTTAGAGATGCACAGAGGATTCAAAAAAAAAAGGAGGGGGAGAGTAGAGTTTAGAGGTATATTATGCTGAGACAAGCATTTTTAGAGTAGAAGATACATAATTAAGTGCCTCTACACATAGTCTTTCAGCTTCAAATCATACAAGAGAAGTCAGGAAATGCACAGGTTAAGAAGTTCACTTAAATCCCTGAGTCAGTTTGTGCCCCAGAAAGATACATGGGGGATCACTGTGCTTCGTTCTACCATCAAACAGATCAGTGAAAATACAACACTGGGCAAAGGCTGCGCTACTTCTAACTGAAGAGGAAACCCAATCTGCAACTGGTCTCATCCACCAAAAACTGAAGCAGGAGCCAAATTTCCACTGCCTATAAATAGGTCTCTGAAGTTTAGTCCCAAGCTCAACTGGAAACTTCTTTCCCTTTTATTAAAACCTTCACTAAGCTTTTGTTTTCTAATTATCAAAGTGATAAAAAACACATGGACCATAGGGAAAAATATACAAGTAAAAGTCAGAAATATTTTTAAAAAATAAGAATGGGGTTTGAGAGTACAATGACAAACAATAGCATTGAACATTGTGAAGTACCTGGAAACCACAGTAAGCACCATAAATGTATTATTTTATTTAATCCTTATAACAATCTTAAAAGCTGATTATCCCCATTATAAAGAAGAGGAAATAGAGACTTGAAGAATTTAAGAAATCTGCCCAAAATTACACTGCTATTAGATGGCAATTCCAGCCCATAAATGAGTAATATATACCACTAAGCCACCATCTACCATGGCCACCAACCCTACCACATTGAAAGGAAGCCAGGTAGGCAGCCTTCCCCTACCCCATTCACTTCCTCCTCAGGGCTGTGTACATTTTACTGGCTTACTTTACTAGAACTTTAACTCAAAAATCAAGTTCGTATTGTTGTGTAAGGGCAAAAATGACAAAGTCATAGGAAGCTTCAAGCTACCCATGTAGTATTCTAGACCTGACTGCTCTGCGGGTAGAGAGAGGGTCAACACCAATACCGTAGTCAAATCCCTCAGGGAGACCCCAAGGTAGCCAAAGTTTAAGAGTGCTATGTGCAATTAGAGAATAAAATCTGTGAACTGCTCCATACAAAAATGGGGTTCCCAGCCTTTGATCTCCTACTAGTGGGTACTATGCATAGAGTCAGCACAGGACACTATGTACTTATCAGTGCTTCAGACACTGATCAAATAAAAAGAAAATTCCCAGCAAAGTTTGAAACAGCAAAAATTTGGAACTCAAAAGAAATTTTCTGCATGAATCAAAGTAGCAGTTAATAATATGAGAATCAATGAAAGAAGATGAAGATGTTTTTAAACACACTGCTAATAGCATCCTACACAAAGGGAAAAGTTAAATGAATATTTGTTTTTGCCAATAAAAGTGTTATCTGGGAAGCGGATTTGGCCCAGTGGATAGGGCCTACCACACTGGGAGGTCCGCAGTTCAAACCCCGGGCCACCCTGACCCATGTGGAGCTGGCCCATGGGCAGTGCTGATGCACACAAGGAGTGCCGTGCCACATAGGGGTGTCCCCCGCGTGGGGGAGCCCCACACGCAAGGAGTGCGCCCCATAAGGAGAGCTGCCCAGCGCGAAAGGAAGGGCAGCCTGCCCAGGAATGGCGCCGCACACACAGAGAGTTGGTGCAGCAAGATGACAAAACAAAAAGAAACAGAGACTCCTGGTGCCGCTGATAAGGATAGAAGTGGGCACAGAAGAAAACACAGTGAATGGACACAGAGAGCAGACAGCTGGGGTGGGGGTGGGGGGAAGGGGAGAGAAATAAATAAAAAATAAAACTTAAAAAAAAAAGTGTTATCTGACAAACAGAACAAGGTAAAACTTAATAATGTAAATCTGTATCTCTCAGGCCTACTAACTAAAGTATCCATATACAAAAAGGAATATTGATTCAGTATTCAAAAATATTTAAGATACTTAATATCATTTGTCATTAGGGAAATGCAAATCGAAAAAACAATATGACCTATTCATATCTATTAGGATGTCTACAATCAAAATGACAGAAAATAACAAGTACTGACAAGTATGTAAAGAAACTGGAACCCTCCTACACTGCTGGCAGGATTGTAAAATGGTGCAGTCACTTTGTAAACAGGTTAGTAGTTCTGCAAAATGTTAAACCAAAGTTACTGTATGACCGAGTAGTTCTACTCCTACATATATCCCCAAGAAAGCTGAAAATATATGTCCACACAAAACCTGCATACATATGTTCATATCAGCATTATTCATAATAGCCCAAAAGTGGAAAGAACCCAAATGTTCACCAACTCTGAATGGATATACAAAATGGGGTATATCCATATAAGGGAATATTATTCAGCCATAAAAGGGAATGAAATACCAATATGCTTACAACATGAATGAGCCTTGAAAACCTTATGCCAGGTGAAATAAGCCACTCACAAAATGCCACATACTGTATGATTCCATTTATATGATTCAGCCAGAACAGACAAATCCATAGAGACAGAAAGCAGATAAGGGGTTGCTAAGAGTTGGACGGAGGGGAGAAAATGGGAAGTAACTGCTAAAAGGTATGTGGCTTCATTGTGCAGTGATGAAAAATGTTTTGGAATTAGATAGTGCTTATAGTTGTACAACTCTGTGAATACTAGAAACCATTTTAAAGGGTAAATTCTATCTCAATAAAGCTTTTGCTTAAGAAAATATGTAACTGGCATTCATCTATCAGGATTACTCACAGTACATCAACTCTAGAGGATAAAATACAGATTTTTTTTATTTTTATTTTTTTTAGGAGGTACTGGGGACTGAACCTGGGACCTCAAATATGGCAAGCAGGTGCTCAACCACTGAGCTACACCCACTCCCCCAGAATAGTTTTAGAGAAACATGTTAGTGAATATCCCCTAGAACAAAACTCCTTTTCCAGAAAGCTATATTTTTTAAAAATCTTAAGTCACAGCAAGGAGTGTTTGAGTAATGTAGTTTTCTATTTTTCTATGTGACTCCTTCTCTAAACTGTAAGTGCCTTAAGGACAGGGATTATGGCATTTATCCACCCTCAGCATCTAGCTGAGCATATGAAAATCAGGCATTTGATAAACATGTACAGAAGAAAGAAGGAGAGTTAAATAATGCAGGGCTATTTGCTGCATTCAAAGAAGTAATTCTATTCATTTATATATAACTGAGCCTTAAAGATCAGAGGGTTGAGAAAGAAGTCACTGAGGAAGGAGTATTTAAGCACTGTCTAGGAAAATAAACAGATTTTAACAGGCAGACAACTTTCAGTACAGAGAGCAAGAGAAGAGTATTCCAGGTGGCAAAAACAGCTCATGATCAAAAGCACAGACAGGTAATGTATAAAGTAAGTTCTAGAAATTGCTAGTAATCTGGTTTGGACATGAAGGAGATGATAAGCTAAGGTGTTTTGCTATACCTTATGCCTGGACTTGATTCAACAAGGATTGGTGAATCACTGAAAGTTTTTGAACAGGGATGTGACAATTTAAAACGTCAGGGATATTATTCTGTAAACAATGTGAAAAATAGAAGGAAAATGCTATAAGCAAAGGGGTCAATTAAAGAGGCTACTGGAATAGCCCAGGTGAAAAACATGTTGATTAGAGAGGCAAAGATAAGAGACAAAGCAGAGAGAAAAATT
Source organism: Dasypus novemcinctus (assembly GCF_030445035.2). Classification (NCBI taxonomy): domain Eukaryota; kingdom Metazoa; phylum Chordata; class Mammalia; order Cingulata; family Dasypodidae; genus Dasypus; species Dasypus novemcinctus. The sequence continues at coordinate 78,709,778 of NC_080680.1, read as the reverse complement.
TTATTTTTTCCCACAGCACTTATTACCTTCTAATCTATTATGTAATTTATTTTTCATTATATTTATTGTCAGTCTTGTCTAATGGAATGTAAACTCCTTGCAGACTGAAAAGATAATGACATTAGGAAGTGGAGGAGCAAGCTGATGAGCAACAGGGATTTGTTTTGGGCAAGGCAAGACCTCTTGGGAATATACAATCTAACTGATTATACAAAATCTGTGTGTGTATGTGTGTGTGTATGTGTGTGTGTGACAACAAGACCCAGGCAGTAATATGTGATATAAGATACACAAATAAGAGAAACGAAAATGTTTTTTTCTATTTCACTATATACCAAATCCTTACTCTTTAAATGTTAAAATGCACTAAACTTTAACTAAAAATCACCACTTACCTGTACTTCTCTGACAACCTGCAAACAATCAGGCAAGGAGAAGCCAATAGGTAGACCAACTTTAGCTGGTATTTTGAATTTGTCTCCTATCTTAAATGGGACATCGTCAAGGTAACTGAAAGTCCCTACAATCAAAAATAAAGTAGAAAATATCAGCAAAGTATTTTATTTGTTTTGTCATAATCTTATCCCTGGTAGATACACATTAATTTATGCTATCCTAAGACTAGAAGTTACCAAGAGTTCCTCCTCTGACTGCTTACCTTCTTCGAACTCTTCACCTCTGAGACGCAAATCCTACTTGAGCCTACTTGATCTTAAAGTTTATTTTCAACTTCACTTAGTGTAAAAGCCAAAGTACTCACAGTGACCTAAAAGGCCTCTCCATGGCCAGTTACCTGTTTGTTCTCATTTCCTAGTACTCGCCTCCTGGCTCTCCACACTCAGTCACAATGACCTCTTCTCTGTCCCTCAAACATGCCAGGTATACTCCTACATCAAAAATTCTGTACTGGCAGCTCCCTCTATCTGGAATGTTCCTCCCTCAGATATCCATGTGACTGACTCACTCCACCTCCTTCAAGTCTTTGCTCACCTCAATGAGGCTGACCCTGACCTCCCTAATTAAAATGTCTAAACCCACCCCCACTCCAGTACCCTCAAGTTCCTATTTTTTCCCATAGCACTTATCACCTTCTAACATATTATGTAATTAATTTTTTATTATATTTTTTTGTCAGTCTTGCCTAATGGAATGTAAGCTCCTTGCAGGCAAGTATTTAAATCTATTTTGTTCCATGATGTATTCTCAAAACCCACGGCATTGGCTGGCACATATTAGGCATGTAATTAATAATGCTGAAAGAGATGACAGACTCCCCATAAAAGAACCTTCTTAATTAGGATTTCCCTAATGCAAAGAATTACTCCAGATTTGAAAAAATACCACCACATTCTGGAGCAAATGTGGAAATATTTAAGAAGCACAGAGCTTAAGAAAAAAGGAAAACAGACAAGACCATGGTAATCTGAACAGGATTATCAGGACACACAAACCATACATAACTGAACTGCTTTAACCTCCTAAAGGTTCTCTGCCTTTTATAACTGAACATTAAAGAAAGACTCAGGCATCTATTATCTACTTACAGAGTTGGATAAAATGAGATGCCTCTTATATATGACTCTTACTAGCTATACATTCCAAACTGGATCATGGCTACTTTTCTGGATGAGGTTTAAAGCTAACTTACCGGCAAAACCATCAAGGACAATAAAGCATAGCTCATAAAAAAAATTTTGCTTTTTGTATAATAGCAGCTAGTGAATAAGGAAAAATAAGGCTTACTTCTGGGCCTCAACACGAGTGTGTTTTCTTGGGTGTCCATGGACACAGAATAAGACAATTACACCTCATCCATGAAGATTACTCCTCTCCCTTCAAAAAACTCTATAGATCTCAAGATTTATCAACGGCAGGGTATATTTATAATCTTATCATCATTTCCTATTTCCTTAGTAGGTATACCCTAATAACTAAAAGCCCTCGATGTAGAAGGTCGTCTCTGCTCCCACCCTTGGGAGGAAAGTGTCCTTCTTTCTCATCTAACTTCTAGCCAGAGCTAGAACATTTTAATTATCACTCAGCTAGCAAAATAAATCCATAATTACGTTCAATTTAATAATTCTTCTGGGACATAACCATAATTATTAACAATTTAGGAAACTTTGCATGTGTAGTCAACACCTTTATATGTGCTATGTTATCTATCCACTGGCAATGACTACTTCATCCCCATCCTTATTTACTTGATTATTTCTAGTCTTTTAAAAATTAGCTAAAGAACAACTCCCTTCCCAATCTCAGAACACCCAGTTTATATCACCTCATGACTTACCATTCTGTATTGTTAATCATTTGCTTCCTTATCCACCCCCTATGAGGCTCTGAATACTCTAAACAAGTGGTAAGTGTTTTAAATCTACATCCCCCAAGCCCAGCACAATGTCTGGTAGATGAGATTTGTTCAATGAATGAAAAACAAATGAAGAAGACATGGTTTTCTACTTCTTTTATATTTGATTCTCACCCCTCCTCCAATTTATGTTCAATTAATATTTATTATAATTCAAAATAGTTTTTACCTAAAATGTAAAGTTTAGTCATGAAAATGTTTTAACTGGTCATGCAAGATATAAGAACATTTCTAAGATTGTGGCCAAAGTCACAAAAATGTGCCATCACAGCTTTCAACAGAACTAAGAAGCAGTTACATTAAAATTTTCTGCCAGTTATAAAATACTTTATATTTTTAAATTTTAATAATTCCTGTCTAACTGAAAATAGGTGCTCAAATATTACTGAAAGTTAGATTCTAACTTCTGCTAATGCCCTGATTAACTGGAAACAAAACTGAAACTTCAGGATTTTCTAAGAATCACTGGAAAGATTTTAAAGTCAAGTTAAAAATCACAAAATTAAGTCTTTCGTTTAACAAAATTTGTTCATATGGGGACGTGGCTGTGGCTCAATCAGTTGGGCTCCCGTCTACCATATGGGAGGCCCTGGGTTGGCGTCCCAGGGCCTCCTTGTGAAGGCAGGCTCGCCCGCAGGCTGCGCTGCCCCGCCTGCAAGTCCCGTGGAGGGCCGACTCAGCAAGGTAACTCAACTTGAAAAGGGAGATAAGTAAAAAACGCAGAATACCACAGCGATGGACCAGAGAGCAGACAGCAAGCAAGCCACGGGGCAGGGGAAGGATAAATACAATAAATACAGACACAGAAAAATGCACAGCAAATGGACACAGAGAGAAGACAGCACACAAAAAGCCACAAGGGGCGGATTAAAAAATTTTATTCATATGCAAGTTAATTACATGATACACAGAAAAAAATCCTATCTATAATAACACTAATAGGCATATATATAAATATAAGGAAATCTATCCACATTAACACTAGTTAGTATTAATTTTAGTTAAAATTTTTTAATGAGCAAGTCTATTGTAGATACAGGTGGTAGGGAGTTGAGGGGGAAGGGAGGAAATATCTATAAAAATGTGCTATCCTAAAGATAACTCAGCCAAATGAGAGTATCTTTCAGAAAAGGTTTCCTTGCCTACCTTTCAGTTAGGAAACTATGACAGTGTTGTATATACTGGCAATTTATATTCTAGAAATGCAGCTAGGGCCTAGCTTAGGGACAAACAGACAAAATCAGGTAAAACAGGCCTTTATTTAACCAACTGCTGTTTCCCTTCAATAGCACCAATTACAGCTATCTGCTTTAAAAAGCAGCTTCCTTTCACTAACAAAGCCAATACCAAGGTGATTAACACATCTAAATTTCCACAGTTTTTTCTTCTTTTTCATGGTTAACAGGGAATGAGCAAACAGTTGTGTGACTGGGAAAGGGGGCAGGAGATAAAAAGGCACTCTGAAGATGGGAACAAAAAAAGCAACCTTTGGAAATAATGGATAGAGACAACCATATAAGCACAACTAATGACGATGAGAGGACTACAAAGAACTTTTTTTTTTTTAAATAAAACCAAGTATGTCTTAGGAATTATCAATTTTTATCCAACACATCAGAACATCTATTTAAAGATGTTAATTTATCTTGCCTCTCAATTATATGTTATTTTTTAAACAGTTTTAATAAAAACTCAATTACCACAAGGCCTAGGGAATTAAACATTAGAGCTAACAATTTTCTGGCTCATGCCAAACACCCTTTAGTTTCAGTCCTTATTTCTGAAAATCTTTCTAAAATGTCTGAGCCCATTTTCCTAAAGTCAACTCAAGAAAGTTTCTCTCTTATTACCGTGACTGTGGCACTTCCCTGAAGTAAGGTTCTGCATATCACTTTGCATAATACCAAGGTAGAAGAGACTAGGCTAAATGCTTAAGGACTCAGGATGAATTCTGGGAAGACTTCATTCTGTTTTCATTCTTTCTAAACTGTTGATATGCTTATGATCTTGTGACCTGCATATTTTTCTGAAAAAGGTAAAATTACAGGGTGGGGGAGAAATTCCTAATAGAGTGTAGCAAATAGATATGCTTACTTAATTCAGGTTTTACTGTGAAAGGATTCAAGCTGAGGTTTTTGAAAAAGAAGACTAGGACAGACCAAATTTAAAGTGGAAAACTGCCAATTACTTGGTTATTGGGTATCACTCACTACCTTAAAACCATAAACCAGGTAATGCTTGCAATATTATAAATATATACAATATACAGATATCTGCTTGTGAAGTCACATGAAAGTGTCACTTCCTCCCTAAGAACAAGACCAGGCCAAATAACTTACAAATCATCTTTTTAGAATCAATGCCTAACATTCAATAAAAAACTTTAACACATACAAAGAAGAAAAAAAAAATGTGATCCATCATTAAGAGATAAAATAGTCATCATACTCAAACCCAGAGAAAACCAAAATACTGGAATTATCAGACAGGGAGCTTTAAAATATATATAATAAATATACTAAAGAATAGGGAATTTCAGCAAAGAGATGGAAATATTAAAAAGAGACAAATGGAAATATTATGAATGAAAAATGCAGTATCAGACAAATTTTTTTAATGGCTCATAAATCAGGATATGCCAATCCAAAGACAAGACACAGCAAAGTAAAGAATCAGAGAATTTTAACTTAGGTCAAAACACATTAACCAAACTGAAATAAAAGAGAGGGGAAAAAAAAGAGTAGAAAAAATAGAAAATTATGTTGAGATTTCTGGGACAATATCAAACAGTCTAACATATAAGTTAATTAAAATCTCAAAAGGAGGAGAGAGGGAGAATGGGCCAAAAATGAAGAAATAATGGTTGAGAATTTTCCAAAATTGATAGAAGATTGATAAACCCACAGATCCAAGCAGCTTAGCTAACTACATAGAAAACCACTCCAATGTACACACCATACCCAAAATCATTACAATTAAAGATAAGACAAAAATTTTAAAAGCAGTGGGGGTGGGAGGAATGTATTACATACAAGAGAACAATAATTAGAATGATGGCTGACTTCTCTATGTTACACTAAAGCAATTACTGATCAACTTTTAAAATAATCTAAAATAAAATGCCTTTTTCCACCACTCGGGAGAAAAACGACTTCAGTCTCAGATGGAATTAAACCAAGGGCAAAATTAACCTCTCTAGAAGGTAGCTACCTGATCTATAAATGGGACAGCTTGGCCTTTAAAGGGGGAGTTTTATTAAGTCTTAGTACAGAGACCTATTTTTGCCTAAATTAGAAATCAAGGCATTTCTCCAGCTATTAAAAAAGTAGTTTATTTATTTTGTTATTGAAACATTTTTGAAATCCTTTAAAAGTCACTTCTAGAAAATAACTTTTTTCTTAAATGAAACGAGTAGAGAATGAATTCAAAATTAAAAGATTGGCATTTTAGTAAAAACAAAACTCTAAGAAATGCCTGATTTACACTAAGCCAAAGGTTTGCAGTTTATGTAAAATAAGGACAATATTTTTAATGGTCTTTGAGAAATAACCACATCTCTTATTCTGTTATTTAGGGATATGTGATTACTAGTGACAGTGGAAGAAGTTCAACTTCAGTTGTAAAGAATGAACTGAAGATAAATGAAATGCTAGTCATAAAAGACAGTATATACAGCACACCTAGCCAATCCTAAACATTTAAATAGGAAAAAAAGCACTTTAATATCTTGTCAATAGTTATTATCTCCCTGGCCACACCCCAGCTGCCCTATAAGAACTACCTGCACATACCCTAATCCCCCAAAGGACCAATCAGATAATAGCTAACTGAGGGGGAACCGATCCATTGGCTCATTGGCTAGGCTAAGTTAATCAGATAGTCATCTGACCTAGACACTTAAACTGTAGCAAGCTTCACCATCACTGAGGTGGGCCTTACTGGGTCCTGTGTACCCTGCTAATTAAGCCAAGAAAGCAAGTCTATATACAGAAGAATAAAAACAAAGGAAACCAACAGAAAAAAGCAATGAGGAAAGGCCATATAGCTTCTTGAGAGATGGCAGGAATAAGTAGCCTTAGTTCTGGCTTTCTAGTTTTAGCCCTCGAGGTCTGGCTGAACTAGATTTCCTAAATTCAGATGCCTGCAAGACTGCCTATTACATAGTCTCCAGGTATTCTCGGTAACTTCTATTCTTTAAACTATATAATTTCTAATGAAAGATTCTTCACTCTAAAAATCCACTAAGGCCACTGAAATATAACTAAGCTCAGCAAACAGAAAGAACACTGTTAAAGCAGAACAAGCCTAAGAGATAAAGATTACATTCCAATTTTTACTCAGGTAGAAAGTTTCATTTAAACAAAATTTTGGTTAGGAATGTACGGAAATGGAGGAGAGTTCTAAAAAATCACTTCCGTATCAAGTAACTTCAGATTTGTCATCTTCACTCTGGACTATTTAGCTAGAGCACATACCCTGAGTCCACCTTATTTTCACTCAGATCAAAACAGAGTTTCCAAAGATTTAAGGTAAAAGCTTATCTTCTGAGATAAAATTTTCAGTTTAATATGTTCATTTTTGCCGTTTTCTCTCCCTAGTCCTTTTTTCTGTCTTTGTCTCTATCCTCTTTTTCCCTGGCAAAGTGATACAGAGGCAACTGCAGATCTGCCTTTTTATTATCATTTCAATACTCGCAAGAACCCTGTAATAATCCTTAAACAAAAGGAGATAGCTCACCTGGAAGACCTGATGCCTGAGTTCTGGAATGCTAATTCCAGAGTTCAAATGACTTAACTACAAAAGGATTTAAAACAAAACAAAACATATGCACGTTATATATATAAGTATAAGCACAATAGCAATTCGAAATTCACAAGATGTATAAAACATATAAACAAATTAAAACCATAGTAATTGCTGCATCACCTACTATCAAGCAACTCTCTGAAGGGAGTGGGTATAGTTCAGCGGCTGAGTGCCTGCTCTGCATGTATGAGGCCCAGGTTCAATCCCTGGTACCTCCAAAAAAAAATACTAAAGAAAAGAAACTATCTGTCGCTTAGTGGAGCATTCTAACACATGCTGCCAGTCAGTCTAGCAAATCATTCCTAGGATGATGGGATTTTTTAAATGAACAATCAGCTTTAAAATCCTTTTAAAAGGATTTTAAAAATCTCAACTATAAGGTTATTGCTGAGATTTAATTATCTTCTACTGTACAAAATTTATTTTAACTTTAACATCTTAGATACCTCCATTCCACCAATCTGCAGATAATAAGGCTTATCACTGTATTCCATTTTGGAAGGTCCTATCTTAGGAAAAGATAGCAAAACTATTAGTTTCAATGCAAAATTTTTATTACCACTACCGATACATCTGTAATATATTGATCGGCCGAATATAGCTTATTTTAGTAAATGACTTCCTTATATGGGGGTAAAGAAACACTAAACCAAAATAAAAAATGCTTATAAAGTATTAAGTTTTAGAATTTTCACACACTGAAATGGAGAAGAGCTGTATGATCAGGGTAACAGGAAAAGGAGGGGTAAATGCCTCAAAATACTACTGAAGAACAACTAAAACAAGCCAGCCCCTTCTTTATCCCTAGCAGTTCCAAATACAATAACCAGAGGGACTCTAAAGTTTATCCATTTGAAGAAATACTTCAATATTAAGTTAGTTTTATCTGAAGTTCTCTGGAATGCATATGCACACTGTTGTACAACTTTGTTTTGCTCAAACTGCTCATTAAGAGAGGCAAAAAAGGGGCATTTAAACTACGCTAAGTAACATCAAAGTCTCAATAGTACACTTACCATGAAAATCTGCACCCAACTTCTTTGAAGCCATTTAGAACCTGAAAAACAAGGAAATATTTCTTAGGCACATAAAGTCATCAGTGAATATAAAAAAAAAAAACAATTATAAGAAAATTGAGACTACAAAAAAGAAACCATTAAGACCAAAGGTTCTGATCAATGGCCATGGTTCCAGATCTGACATAGTCCTCATACTTCTGTCCCAAAGCCAACAAAAAAGACAGAAAAGGAAGGAAACAAAGTTTTTAGAGAAAAATTAAGCTTTTCTGAAATCTGGCATATTCTGAAAGAAAAACAGAAGAACAGCATACCATTCGACTGATCAAACTATATACTATCAAAAGGAAAAAATTAAGTTATATCCTTCTAATGTAAACTACAAGTATTTCATTATCAGAGTAAAAAGAACATCCCATTTTCTTCTGTTAAGTACAGACAGTTACTGTTAAGACTGAAATTTCTAAAATGTGGATGAATAATATACAACTTTTTGTACCTTTCAAATTTTGTACTAAATTCCAATTTAAAAAACCAATAACCATAAAACCACACATCTAGCTTAACATTTATCTGTGCAATTTCAGGTGCTATATGAGTAGGCACAAAGTCCTTTCCTAAACAAACAAAACCATCTGAGTTCTGGAACCTTTGTTGATCTCCCTTGATATGGTGTTTATATCTTTAATTTACCTAAGACAAAGGTGGAGGGAAAATTAAGGCTAGCTACATGAATTTATGGTAAGGTATATGTTAGACTATATACAGTACATTGTTAGGGAATCATCCTGAAAACAAAATGCAAGTACACTTGCACCCATCTTGTGAAAATTACTCAAACTGGAATTAAAATTCCCACAATTGGGAAGCGGACTTGGCCCAGTAGTTAGGGCGTCCGTCTACCACATGGGAGGTCCACAGTTCAAACCCCGGGCCTTCCTGACCTGTGTGGAGCTGGCCCATGCGCAGTGCTGATGCGTGCAAGGAGTGCCCTGCCACGCAGGGGTGTCCCCCGCATAGGGGAGCCCCACGCGCAAGGAGTACGCACCCCGTAAGGAGAACCGCCCAGCGCGAAAGAAAGTGCAGCCTGCCCAGGAACGGCGCTGCCCACGCTTCCTGTGCAGCTGATGACAACAGAAGCAGACAAAGAAACAAGACGCAGCAAATGGACACAGAAAACAGACAACCGGGGGAGGGGGAATTAAATAAATAATCTTTAAAAAAAAAAACAAAAAACAAAACAAAATAAAATTCCCACAATTTTTAAAAAAGAAATTTATCAGCTGATCTTAAAATTTACATGGAAAGGCAAAGGAAATAGAATAGCCGAAACAATTTTGAAAAAGAAAAAACACGGTAGAAGTTACTACTTAAATTTTTGAGACTATTAAGCTATATAATTAAGACAATATGGCAATGGCATAAAATAGACAAATAGACCAATGAAACAGTATCCAGAAATAAACCCATTCACATATAGCCAACTGATTTTCAACAAGGGTGTAAAGGCAATTCAATGGAGAAAAGATAGTTTTAACAAATGGTGCCAGACATTGACATGTAAAAAATAACAAACCTGGATCCATATGTTGTACTATATATAAAAATTAACTCAGGAGGATGGGGAGATTATGACTAAGGGATACAGGGTTTCTTTTTGGGTTGACAAAAATGTTCTAAAAGTAATTGTGGCGATGGTTGCACAACTCTGTCAATTACTAAAAACCACTGAACTGACTGAACTGCACAGTTTAAAAGGGCGAATTATATCAATATAACTGCTATTTTAAAAAGTAACTCCAAAACTGTTAAACTATGCAAACTTAAGAATGATTACTTAGCTACAAAGGGAGGGAAAGGGGAGAGAGGAGTGACATTTTTTCACTAATAGCTTTACAATAATTTTATTTATAATAATGCCAAATAGGCTTTACAATAATTTTACTCTTTAGAAAAGGAGAAGTTTAATAATTCATTTTTACACTCTGCAGTACTCTCCTTGGTGGGGGGAAAATGCAGTCACAAAACAAAACAAATTACCATGAACAGCTCATGCCTGATTCTTACTTATCCAAGCTTACTTCAAAGAGGCAATTCCCTAGTTCAATTTATATCCCAACTGATCCTACTTTGGGCAGAAATTCATACCATAACAGTAGCAAGAACCATTTATTTGTCCCGATGTCCAATGACCCCAGAAGTGTAGATTCCCTATATTAAGATCAACTAGGCCAGCAAGTGTCACTAAGGGCAATTTATAAAGTGTCAACAGCAAAAGATTATCATGTAATTTCCATAACATTTACACCTCAGAGATACTGCAGATTCAGTTGCAGATAATCAAAGTAAAGTCAACATCACAATAAAGGCAGTCACATGAATATTTTGGTTTCCCAGGGCATATAAAAGTTATGTTGACATTATACTGTAGTCTATGAAGTGTACAAAAGCATTATGTCTATTAAAATATACATACCTTAATTTAAAAATGCTTTACTGCTAAAAATGCTCACTATTAGCTGAGCTTTCGGTGAGTTGTAATCTTTTTATTGGTCTTGCCTCAATGCTGACAACTGCTGACTGATCAAGGTGGTGGGTGCTGAAGGTCTGGGTAGCTGTGGCGATTTCTTAAAAGAAGACCATATCAAGTTTGCCACATTGATTGATTCTTCCTTTCACAAAGAGTATCTCTGCAGCATGCAATGCTATTTAATAGCATTTTATCCACAGCAAAACGTCTTTCAAAATTGGAGTCAGCCCTTTCAAACCCTGCTGAACCCTGACACAAGTGCTGAACCCCGTGACAGTTTGAATTTGATGAATTAAAAAAAATATTTTTTGCTTCTGAACTAATCCAGTCCTGTGGGTGTGAGATCCTTTGATTGTATTAGATTTGGTTAGGAGACCTTAACTGGATCACTTCTGATTGGACAAAGTCAGTGAAACATGACTCAGGTTGCGTCTCTGCCCTCTTACTGGAGCCTTATATAAACAGAGACAAAGAGAAAGAAGATACACAGAAAAAGGAGCTCTATCATTTTGACCTATGTTGAAAGAAAAGATTCAAGGATCAATAGCAGCCAACGCTGAGGCACAAAGCCCCCAAGAGGCTGGGCCCATGAAGCAGCTCAAGGATAAAGAGATTTAAAAAAAAAAAAAAAGGATGAAGAGATGAGCCATATGTTTGATCACCCACACATCTCACCTCCAGGAGATGGTGAGCCTTGAAGGGAAGGCAGGATGCCAGCATCACCAGTAGCTGACTTTGGTGAGAAAGCATCTCTGATGGTGTCTTGAACTGGAACTGTAAGCTTCACCCCTAATAAATTTCCCATTTACTGGCACTCTGTTTCAGCAGCCCTGTGGCAAACGAAGACAAACCCCTCAAAGTCGTCATGAGGGTTAGAATCAACTTCTTCCAAACTTCTGTGAATGCTGATATCGTAACCTCCTCCCATGAATCACAAATGTTTTGCTTTGTTTCTTAAAGATTTATTTTATTTCTTTCCCTCCCCTCCCCCTACTCCCCCCTCCCCACCCCTTGTCTGCTCTCATGTCCATTCACTGTGTGTTCTTCTTTGTCCGCTTGCATCCCTGGGGGCACCGGCAATCTGTGTTTCTTTTTGTTGAGTCATCTTGCTGCATCAGCTCTCCGTGTGCTCGGCGCCATTCCCGGACGGGTTGCGCTTTTTTCACGCGAGGCAGCTCTTCTTGCGGACATACTCCTTGTACGTGGGATTCCCCTACGTAAGGAACACCCCTGCATGGCATGGCACTCCTTGCACGCAGCAGCACTGCACATGGGCCAGCTTACCACATGGGCCAGGAGGCCCTGGGTTCAAACCCTGTACCTCCTATAATGGTAGGTGGACACTCTATCAGTTGAGCCATATCCACTTCCCACAAATGTTTTTAATAGCACCTAGAACGGTGAATTCTTTCCAGAAGGTTTTCAATTCAATTTGCCCAAATTCATGTATTTCTTAAATAATAAGACATGAAAGTTGAAATTATTACTTGATCCATGGCCTGAAAAATGGATATTGTGTTAGCGGGCATGAAAACAATATTCATCTAGTTATATATCTCCATACGAGCTCTTTAGTGATCAGGTGCATTGTCAATGAGCAGTAATGTTTTGAAAGGAATCTTTCTGAGCTATAGGTCTGAAGAGTGGGCTTAAAATATTCAATAAACCATATTGTAAACAGATATGCTGTCATCCAGACTTTGTTATTCTATTTACAGTAGCCAAAAGAGAGCAGTGGTAGCTATACTAACATTATACCAAACAGACTTTAAATGCGAAGAAGTCATGATAATACAGAAGGCCATTATAAATTAATAAAAGGAACAATCCACCAGGAAGAAATAATAGCCATAATATTTAGGCACCTAACCATAGTGCCCCAAAACACATAAGGCAACTCTGGAAAAACTGAAGGGAGAATAATAATTTAATAATAGTTGGAGACTTTAACACACCACTCACATCATTAGATAGAACTAGACAGAAGATCAACAAGGAAACAGAGAATGTGAACAATATGATAAACAAGTTAGACCTAACAAACATATACAGAACACTGCACCGCAACTCAGATGGTTATACATTCTTCTAAAGTGTTCATGGATCTTTGTCCATGAGAGACCAACTGTTAGTGACAATGAAAGTCTTGATCAAGATAAAAAGACTGAATTCAGAGAAAGCACCATGTCAGATCCTAAGGGAATGAAACGAAATCAGTAACAGTCAGGAAAGAGGTAAATTTGCAAATGTGTGGAGGGTGAACAACACACTCCTAAATAATCAGTGGGTCAAAGAAGAAATCATAAGTGAAATTAGTAAATATATTGCAACGAATGAAAATGAGAACAAAACTTACGGGATATAGTGATGGCAGTCGTGAGATGGAAATTTATAGCCCTAAATGCCTAAATTAAAAAAGAAGAAAGAGCGAAAGTCAAAGATCTAATGGAACAACTGGAGAAACTAGAAAAAGAACAGCAAACTTCTCCCAAAGCAAGCAGAGGGGAAAAAATAATTAATAATAAAGACTAAAGCAGAAATAAATGAAACAGAGAACAAAGAAACAATAGAGAAAATAAATAAAACCAAAAGCTGGTTCTTTGAGAAGAACAATAAAATTGACAAATCCCTAGCTAGACTAACAAAAAAAGAGAGAAGATGCAAGAAATAAAATCAGAAATGAGAGCGGGGACATTACCGCTGACCCCAAAGAAATAAAAAGGATCAGAAAAGGAAATTTTGAGAAACTATATGCCAACTAACTAATCTAGATTAAATGGACAAATTCCTAGAAACACACAAAAAACCTACACTGATGCCACAAGAAATACAAGAACTTAACAAATCAATCACATTTAAAGAGACTGAATCAGTCGTCAAAAGGCTCCCAACAGAGTGGGAGGAAGAGATGTGATGTGGGGGCATTTTCAGGGGTTGGAGTTGTCCTGGGTGGTGCTGCAGGGACAGTTACCAGACATTGTATGTCCTCCTATGGCCCACTGGGTGGACTGTGGGACACTGTGGGCTATGGTGTGGACCACTGACCATGAGGTGCAGAAGTACTCAGAGATGTATTCACCAAGTGCAGTGAATGTCTCATGATGATGGAGGAGGTTGTTATGGGGGGAGGAGTGGGATGAGGGGGATGGGAGGTAAGGGGACCTCATATTTTTTTAATGTAACATTAAAAAAATAAAGACAAAAAAAAAAAGGGTGGCAGACTTTGCCCAGTAGTTAGGGCGTCTGTCTACCACATGGGAAGTCCGTGGTTCAAACCCCAGGCCTCCCTGACCCGTGTGGAGCTGGTCCATGCGCAGTGCTGATGTGCACGGGGGGGGGGTGCCATGCCACGCAGGGGTGCCCCCGTGTGGGGGAGCCCCATGCGCAAGGAGTGCGCCCTGTAGGGAGAGCTACCCAGCGCGAAAGAGAGTGCAGCCTGCCCAGGAATGACACCGCACACTTGGAACGCCAACACAACAGGATGACGCAGCAAGGGGAAACACGGATTCCCGTGCCGCTGACAACAGAAGCAGACGAAGAGGACCCAGCAAATAGACACAGAGAACAAACAACCGGGGTGGGGGGGGGGGGAGGGGAGAGAAATAAATAAATAAATCTTTAAAAAAAAAAAAAAAAAAAAGGCTCCCAACAAAGAAAAGTCCAGGACCAGATGGCTTTAAAGGTGAATTCTACCAAGCTTTTTGAGAAGAATTAATAGCAATCCTGCTTAAACTCTTCCAAAAAATTGAAGAGGAGGAAAAATTACCCAACACATTTTATGAAGCCAACATTACCCTAAAACTAAGGCCAGATAAAGACACTGCAACAAAAGAAAATTACAGACAAATCTCTAATGAACACAGATGCAAAAATTCTAAACAAAGTATCTGCAAACTGAATCCAACAGCATATCAAAAGACTTACACTTAAAGACCCAATAGGATTTATTCCTGGTATACAAGGATAGTTCAACATAAGAAAGTCATTCAATGTAACAAACTGAAGGAAAAAAACTACATGATCATCTCAATGAATGCAGAAAAAGCATTCGACAAATTACAGTATCCTTTCTTGACAAAAACACTTCAAAAAGACAGGAATAGAAGGAAAATTCCTCAATTTGATAAAAAGCATATATGAAAAAAATACAGCCATTATCATACTCAATGGGTAAAGGCTGAAAGTTTTCCCTCTAAGATTGGGACAAGGATGCCCACTGTAACCACTGTTATTCAACATTTTATGAGAAATTCTAGCTAGAGCAATTAGACGAGAAAAAATAATAATAAAAGGCATCCAAACAGAAAATGAGGAAGCAAAACTCTCACTATTTGCAGATGATATGATCTTATATTTTAAAAATTCTGAAATGTCTACAACAATGCTACTTAAGCTAATAAACAAGTTAGGCAAAAAGACTCCAATATTTAAGAATCAATTCAACCAAAGAAGTATAGGACCCATATGCAGAAAACTACAAAACGATGCTAAAGAAATCAATGAAGAGCTAAACAAATGGAAAGACATTCCATGTGATGGGATGGAAGATTAAATATCATGAAGATGTCAATCCTACCCAAACTGATTTATAGATTCAATGCAATACCAATCAACATTTCAAAAGTCTATTTTACAGAAATAGAAAAGGCAATTACCAAATTCATTTGGAAGGGAAAGTGTACCTGAATAGCCAAAAGCATTCTAAAAAGAAAAGGGACAAGGGAATCAATTTCACTGCCATATTACAAAGCTACAGAAGTAAAAACAGCATGGGTGGGAAGCAGACGTGGCTCAACTGAGAGAGCGTCTGCCTACCATATAAGTCCAGGGTTCAGTACCCAGGGCTTCTTGGCCTGTGTGGTGAGCTGGCCCACATGCAGTGCTGCTGTGCACAAGGAGTGCCGTGCCATGCAGGGGTGCCCCCATGCAAGGAGTGCGCCCGACAAGGACAGATGCATGAAAAACGCAGCTCGCCCAGGAGTGGCACCGCAAACACAGAGAGCTGAAGCAGCAAAATGACACAACAAAAAGAGACACAGATTCCTGCGCCATCTGACAAGAATGCAAGTGGACACAGAAGAACAAACAGCAAATGGACACAGAGAGCAGACAATGGGGGCGGGGGGAATAAATAAAATAAGTCTTTAGGAAAAAACAAAACAAAACAGCATGGGGGAGCAGATGTGGCTCAAGTGGTTGAGTGCCTGCCTGCTTCGCTTATTGGAGGTCCTGGGTTCGGTCCCCGGTACCTCCTAAAAAATAAAAACAATAAGCAAACAAACAAACAAATTCAAGGAAGCTGCTGTGGCTCAGTGGTTAAGCACCAGCTTCCCACATATGAGGTTCCTAGCCCCAGCCCCAGTATCTAAAACAACAACAACAACAACAACAAAAAAAAACCAGCATGGTATTAGCATAAGGATAGACACATTGATGAATAGAACAGAACAGAACAAAACAGAACAGATAGAATAGTCCAGAAATAAATCCTCACCTCTATGGGCCAACGGGTTTTCAACAAACCTACCAAAGCCATGTTAACGGGACAAAACAGTCTCTTGAAACTGGATATCCATAGCCAAAAGAATGAAAGCAGAACCCTCCCTCACTCCCTATATAAAAATCAACTCAAGATAGCAAAATCAGACAAAAAAAATTATGCTAAGTGAAAGAAACCAGACACAAAGTACTACCTATTGTATAGCTCTATTTATATAATGTATTAGTCAGCCAAAAGGGGTGCTGATGCAAAGTACCAGAAATCTGTTGGCTTTTATAAAAGGTATTCACTTGAGGCAAAAAGTTTACAGTTATAAGCCCCTGAAGAGTCCAAATCAAGGGTGATTTCTCACCCAAAGTCAGTTGTCACTGTTGAAGCAAGATGGCAAGTGATGTCTGCCTGGTCTCTTCTTCCTTCTTCCTCTTAAGGCTCCATGGACCCAACTTCCTTTTTTTTTTTTTTTTTGCATTCTTTTTTTTTTCTTTTCAATGTTACATTAAAAAAATATGAGGTCTCCATATACCACCCACACCACCCCTCCCATATCAACAACTTCTTCCATCATCACGGCATATACCCTGCACCTGACAAATACATTCTGGAGCACCACTGCACCACATGGATAGTAGTTCACATTGTACTCCACACTCTTCCCCAGTCCACCAGTGGGCCACGGCAGGACACACAACATCCATCGTCCATCCCTGCAACACCACCCAGGACAACTCCAAATCCTGAAAATGTCCCCACACCATATCTCTTCTTCCGTCTCCCTACCATCAGCAGCCTCCGTGGCCACCCTCTTCACATTACTACTACAACTTCTTCCCTTACTAATCACAACAGTTCCCCAGCAGAACACCAGAAAGTCCACTCTAATCCATACTCTATTCCTTCATCCTGTGGACCCCAGGATGATTATGTCCAGTCCCCCTCTACATCAAGAGGGGGCTTATATTCCAAATGGATGATGGATGCAATTCTACTGCTGGCAGCTGTAGGCACTCTTGGCTCCCTGGTATGGTGGTTCACCCTCTTCACCTCCCATCAGCTGGGCAGGGCAAGTCCAACAAACCAGAGGGCAGGAGCCGCATGTCTGCTGAGGCCCAGGGCCTGGCCATCACATGGACAGTCCAGAGATTCAGGTCTCCTGAGTATACACCAACCCAAACGCCAACCACAGGTCTGGTAAAAGTTCTAACAGAAGAGGCATGTGTAGAAAGGTCATATCTGAGTCCAACTCCATCACACTCAGGAATACAAGCTCCAAAGTAGGGCCAAGTAACCCCCTCAACTCCAGAGCCATCTGTCATGACCACAGAACCTGTAGGTCTCTGTAGCCCTCAGGAGAACCAGCACATGGGTTTCCATCTATCTTGGCTGTCTCTCATACCCTGCTGAGGCATGCATAAGCATCACCCCTCTAATGACCTCCTGACTCTTTTTTGGAGACTCATAGCCATATAAACTCACTTGTCCTTTCCATTTCCCCCTTATATCCAAAG
Organism: Dasypus novemcinctus; assembly: GCF_030445035.2. Taxonomy (NCBI): domain Eukaryota; kingdom Metazoa; phylum Chordata; class Mammalia; order Cingulata; family Dasypodidae; genus Dasypus; species Dasypus novemcinctus. The sequence goes on along the minus strand of NC_080680.1, from coordinate 78,692,050 downwards.
TCAAAACTCAGTTTTTAACACCTGATAGTACATGTAGGCTGAGATATTCTGCTGGTCTGAGTTGACCCCTTTATTCAAGGTCTTTTTCTAGTTACATCATCAGCTGATGCTTGGTAGTAATCCCTCAGTGCCAGGGAGGCTCATCCCCGGGAGTCATGTCCCATGCTGGGGGGAAGGCAATGCATCTCTACATGCTGAGTTTGGCTCAGAGAATGGCCACATCTAAGCAACATGGAGGCTCTTAGGAGGTAACTCTTAGGCACCCCACAGCTCTAGACCTAGTTCATATTTCAGGCACACAGGTTCATAATCAGAGCCATCAGTACCAAGGGCTCATCATTGGACCATCCACCTTTGTTGGTCTTTGCATTGCACTTGGGAGACTGCTGGGGCCCAGCTTCTTCTGATCTCAGCTGTAGGCTAGCACAGGCCTCTGCTGCTCTCTTCTCTTCAGCTGCAAAGTATCAGGTGAATGGCTCATCTCTATTCCTGGGGCTGGCAGGATCAAAGTTCTTTCCTCTTCTGTGTCTATGGACCTCCCTTCCTCCATCTTCTTTTGTGTTCTCCTTGAGTGAGTGTCCGCCCTAATGACGTGGTCAAATCAAATCCCTAATCTTAACATAATCAAGTAAATGTAAATCCTTTGAATTTAATATTACCAAAGGGTATCATGCCCACAGGAACAGACTAGTTTACAAACATAACCAATACATTTTTTGGAACTCATAGATAATATCAACCTGCCACATATAACATGTAAATATAAATCAATTTATAAAGATGAAGTAAGGGGTGTGGAGTTCTTCTTTTCCAGAGTAATGAAATTGTTCTAAAATTTTTTGTGGTGATGAATGCACAACACTGTGATTATACTAAAGGCCATTAATTCTATACTTTGAATAGATTGTATGGTATAAGAATATATCTCAATAAAATTGCTTAATAAACAAGTAAGTAATTGTGCAAGAAAAGCCAGAAATAGGAGCTATGTACTATAGGGGAAGTACAGACAGATTGAGAAGTGAAGAATTTTCTTGTTTGTTTTTCATTTATTATTACTATTACTGAAATACTGAAAATGCTCTAATCATGATTGAAGTGATAAATGCACAACTCTGAGATTATAACAAATACCATTTTTGCACACTTTGGATGAACTGTATGCTTTATTAATATGTATCTATAAAACTGATTTGTTAAAAAAAAGCAGAACCTAAGCACCCAGCAATGAGATCTGTGAATATGCTCACAGACAGGTGCAGTAAATAGGTGTTTTTCATTTCTATATTGCTAATATCTACTGATATTGTGGACTATCAACTGTTTGTGAAGAAGCAGCTGTTTTTGAAAGGCAAATGGCTTGAAAGAAGCCTGTGTTTTAATAAATAATTTTCTGAACAACCCCACATCACTCCAAACAAACTGACATCAGGAACCTTTCAAGAAAGTTCCACCTAAATCTAAATGAATTCCTGACTTTCAAAAGAAGTTTCAACAAAAAATACAACTCACAGAGCAGAAGAACAGTTTGCAAATCATGTATCTGATAAAGGACTTGTATCTAGAATATACACATTAATTCTGTAATTCAGTAATAAAAAGACAACTAACCCAATTACAAAATGGGCAAAGGATATGAATAATCACTTCTCCAAAGAAGATACACAAATGGCCAAAAAGCACATGAGAATATACCCAACATCAGTCATTAGGGAAATGCATATCAAAACCATGAGAGATTTGGAATTAGACAGAGATGCATATACTACGCTATGAATATACTAAATGCCACTGAATTGTTCACTTTAAAATGGTTAATTTTATGTTATTGAGGGGGAACACAACTCAATTGGAGGGGGCAGGAAACAAACTCTTATGTGTGAAATTATTTCAAAATAAAAAGTTTAAGGAGGAAAAAAAAGTGAAAATGAGCCACCCCTATGAGGGCTATGTGGCAATTTAAAGCTTCTGTGGACCCCAGAAAATCCTGTTCTTAAAGCTAATCCATTTCTGTGTCTGTAAACCTACTATAGGTGGGACCTTTTGATTAAACTGCTTATGTTAAGGGCCTTTGATTGAATCGTGGGACTCCGGGCAGGTCTTAATCATTCTCTTCCTGGAGTTAGTGGGAGAGAGAAAAGCCACAGATAGAGTTGCCTGAAGCAGAAAGCAATGAGGCCAGGAAAATAGGGGAGAGATGAGTGGAGCCCACCATGTACCTGATCATCCACAGCTGCAGCTCAGTGGAAAAAGGATCTACTGATGTTGCCTTAATTGGGACACTTTCAAGGCCTCAGAACTATAAGCTTTTAACCTAATAAATTTCCATTGTAAAAGCAATATACCTATTTCTTGTATATTGCTCCCAGCAGCCTTTAGCAAATTAAAACAGTCTATAGGGAAACGGACTTTGGCCCAGTGGTTAGGGCGTCCGTCTACCATATGGGAGGTCCGCGGTTCAAACCCCGGGCCTCCTTGACCCGTGTGGAGCTGGCCATGCGCAGCGCTGATGCGCGCAAGGAGTGCCTTGCCACGCAAGGGTGTCCCCCGCGTGGGGGAGCCCCACGCACAAGGAGTGCGCCCGTGAGGAGAGGCGCCCAGCGTGAAAAGAAAGAGCAGCCTGCCCAGTAATGGCGCCGCCCACACTTCCCGTGCCGCTGACGACAACAGAAGCGGACAAAGAAACAAGACGCAGCAAATAGACACCAAGAACAGACAACCAGGGGAGGGGGGGAAATTAAATAAATAAATAAATCTTTAAAAAAAAAAAAATGTTAAACACAGAATGACCACACTACCCAGAAATTCAACTTCTGGGGCTATACACAAGAGAAGTGAAAACATATGTCCACATAACATCTTGTATATGAATGTTCACAGAAGCATTATTCATGATAGCCAAAAAGTGCAAACAACCCAAGTGCCCATCAACCAATGAACGGATAAACAAAATATGGTATATACATAAAATGAACTATCACTCACCCATAAGTCCTGATACATGCTACTACACAAAGCATTGAAGACATCGTGTTGAGTGAAATAAGCCAGGCACAAAAGAACAAATATTGTATGCCATCATTTATATGAAATACCTAGAATAAGCAAACTCATAAGAGACAGAAAGTAGACTGCAAGTTTGGGAGGGAGGGGAGTTATTGCTTAATGGTGTACAGTTTCTGTTTAGGATGACTGAAAAGTTTTGGTATTAGATGGTGGTAATGATAGTACAACATTGTGAACACCACCGAATTGTATGCTTCAAAGTGTTTATGTTTTATATGTGACCACAATTTTTTAAAAAGACAATACTTTTTCACACACACACACACACACACACACACAAAGAATCAGCAGTGAAGGTCAACAAGGGAGAATACCAGGGAGACAAGTGTCAAAAAGCTCTAAGCTTGAAAATCAGAAAGGCAATGTGCAACTAGAGAGAAGACCAACTATGGCAGGGAGTGGGCCTTAAAGCATGCATATTATCTGCAACAAAGCAAAAACTTTCTATTAAACAAAGCATAGTAAATGAAAGTTAAAATACAATACCCCTTATTACTAAATAGGGTAAGATTTTGCAAAATTCTACATCAACAGAGCTGATAAAAATGTAAATTTCTGAGGTTTCTTTAAATACTGAAAGAGTTCATTCTGTGAATGCAACCCGTATTATATCTTCATAAACTTTAAGAATCTGAGAAATCCATATATGGACCCTCACAGTAAAGATTTTTCTAATGTCTTCTATACAGCAAAACTTTAGTCTCTAAGGAACAAAGTCATTTTAGTCTTTTTTCAATATAATTAACTTAGGGACAATATTTTTATCCTAGAACATCTGAGCAAAATCAAGTAATGTTTCCTTACAAACTTCTATATTTTATTTTTTATAATCATTTATTTTATAGTAACTTCCTAAAATCTGTATGTTCAAATCTGGAAAAATGATTAAATTATGGAAAATTAGAAGGAACATTGTTAATAGAACTGAATGTTTATCACAAGCATATAATAAATGGGAAATAATATCTTTAAAAATTTTTTAAGTTGACAATTATTTTAACTAGGTAAAACTCATGCTCGAGACTGAAAGAAATATATCTACCCCCAGTTTAAAATTATAAATGGAAAAAAGAAAAGGTGAGGAAGGTAAGGGAAGGAAGGTGGAGAAGAAAAACAAGTATCTTGACAAGGTCCAGGATCTTTCATAAGGTAAAGAGAAAATCCAAGGGAATTACCTTAATGTTCTCATTTTCTTTTTCTTCCTTTTCTCATATCATTAAATTACTATGAAATTACACTCAACAAACAGCTTTCAATCACACAATCTGTCATCTCAGAAAGCTTTAACAGTCATACTTCCAATACAATAATAGCTATAATTAGGAATTTCCCAAGATACAAATTAGTCCAGGAAATCCTCCAAATTACAGAACAAGATGACTTTGGGAATCATCAAATTTCAGGCCTAAGAAAGTTAACACCCAAACAACTGGCACTCATACCTACATATATAGGACAAAAATCACATGTGCAACTCTACTAATACATCAATATGAGGCAATACTATAGTCATGAAAAGGAAAAAAAAAAAAGAGTTCTTTCCTCTCTCTGAGGTCTCAGGTATTTTGGGACCTTGGTTATTTTTTCTTTTCCCTTTTTCTTTTTTTTAACTTTCTATCGTGGTAACATATATACAATTCAAAATTTCCCACTTTAACTAGTTTCAAGTGTACAATTCTGTGGTATCAATTACATTCACAATGTTGTGTTACCATCATTACTGTCATCAAAATTTTTTCATGACCACAAACAAAAACTCAGTACCAATTAAGCAATAACTGCCAATACCCACTCACCATCCCCCTTCTGTACTGTTAACCTGTAATCTACTTTCTGTCTCTATAAATTTGCTTACTTGTTGTAATTAAGTAAAACCATGCAATACACACCTAAAGCGAAATATGAACTATATGGGAAGCAGATGTGGCTCAAGCAGTTGGGCACCCACCTACCACATAGTGGGGGGACGGGGGGAGGCAGAGGTCCTAGGTTTGGTTCCCCATGCCTCCTAAAGACGAGCAGGACAGCAAGCTGACACAATAGGCTGGTAAGGCAGGCTGACACAGCAAGATGACCCAATGAGGAAACAAAATGAGAGACACAACAAACAGGGAGCAGAGGTAACTCAAGGGATTGGGTGCTTCCCTCCCACATGCGAGGTCCCAGGTTTGGTTCCTGATGACTCCTAAAAAAGAAGATGAGCAGACAGCCAGTGCAAACAATGGCAGGGGGTGAGGGTATGTAGAAATGAATTTTTAAAAACAAAATAAACCTAAAAATATGGGCTGATCATTTAAAAGAACATGAACAGTAATATTTTATCATTCTTGCATCAGCTCTAACAAATATACCAAATCAATGTTAAGTGTCAACAATGGGGGGGTGGTATACTAGAATGTTGTATTTTTCATACTTAGAAAAATGTGGAAGTGGATTTGGCTCAATGGATAGAGCGTCCACCTACCACATGGGAAGTCCAGGGTTCAAACCCAGGGCCTCCTGACCCATGTGATGAGCTGGCCCACACAGAGTACTGATGCACGAAAGGAGTGCCATGCCACGCAGGGGTGTCCCCCACGTAGGGGAGCCCCACGCACAAGGAGTGCACCCTGTAAGGAGAGTTGCCCAGCGTGAAAGAAAGTGCAGCCTGCCCGGGAGTGGCGCCACACACACGGAGAGCTGACACAACAAGATGACCCAACAAAAAGAGACACAGCTCCTGGGTGCCACTGACAAGAATACAAGTGGACACAGAAGAACACACAGCGAATGGACACAGAGAGCAGACAACTGGGTGAGGGGGGAAAGGGGAGAATAATAAATAAAAATTAAATCTTTAAAAAAAAAATGTGACATGTCCCAGAAACAACCAAACTTGACAGTTACACTGTTTTACTCTGAGGCTTCTCTGAAAGTACATGTGACAATTACAAGTCAAAGCTTCATCTTCAGGAAAGGAAAAAAAAAACAACTTTACATGATAAGCAAGGCAAGTATATAAATTATGCTCTTCCTTAGAAAGCTACAAGAATTAGTAACAATTTTTCCGCTCTTCAAGCAGCCTTCGTACTTCGTGGATTACATCATTCTGACTATTCCAGTCATGTGAAATCACAAACTCTTCCCATAGTAAAAGTGAAGTAAAAGGGCCCTGCTTACCAAACTTGAGAACTCATACCTCCAGAGGAACACTGTAGTACACAGGTAAACAATATAAAGGTGGCACAAGTTCATGGAATGCCAAGGACTTGGGGGGAGAATGGAAGGGTTATTAAGTAATTTCAACAGTCTATAAAATATTTTTATGTTAAAAAAAAAAACAGAACAGGGAAGCGGACTTGGCCCAGTGGTTAGGGCGTCCGTCTACCACATGAGGTCTGCGGTTCAAACCCTGGGCCTCCTTGACCCATGTGGAACTGGCCCATGTGCAGTGCTGATGTGCGCAAGGAGTGCCGTGCCACGCAGGGGTGTCCCCCGTGTAGGGGAGCCCCACACGCAAGGAGTGCGCCCTGTAAGGAGAGCGGCCCAGCGCGAAAGAAAGCGCAGCCTGCCTAAGAATGGCACCACCCACACGGAGAGCTGACACAGCAAGAAGACGCAACAAAAATAAACACAAATTCCCAGTGCCACTGATATGGATAGATGTGGTCACAGAAGAACACACAGAGAATGGACACAGAGAGCGGACAACTTGGGGGAGGGGGGGAAATGGAGAGAAATAAATAAATACTTCGGGAAGCTGTTTGACCTAATGTAAGGGGGAAATGGAAAGGAGAAATGAGATTATAAGGCTGTGAGTCTCTAAAAAAGAGTCTGGAGGTTGTCAGAAGGAATACCCCTATGTACAACTGAACAGAGTCTAAGAGACAGATAAGGTAGATACAACCCCAGGTATTGGTTCTTTTGAGGGATAAAGAGACCCACGGGTTCTATGGTCATGGCAGAAGGGGTTCACTGCCATGACAGATGGCCCTTCTTTGGACCTGGTGTTCTGCGTGATGGAATTGGACTCAGAGGGGATCTCTTTTCACAAGACTTGCATGCTACTTTATTGGAATTGTAGTCGGTGCTGGGTTTAAGATATATGTAGGGGATTTGAATCTCTGGACTGATAATATGACACCCAGGCCCAGAGCCTCAACAGACTTCAGCTCCTACACTTTGATTTATTGGACTTACTCCACTCAGCTAACATGGAGTTGAAGAAGGTCAACCGCCACAACATGGAGCCTAGAGTGTCTACAACTGGAAGCGGGAGGAGTGCATCCAGTACCCATATGGAATCTAAGCCCTCACTTGACATAGATGTGCAATGGACACAACCAATCCAATGTCCACAGAGAAAATGTGGAATGGGTGTGGGAACGGTAGCCATGGTGGCTGCTGGGTGTGGGGAACGGGAGGAAGAGATGAGATGTGGAGGCGTTTTCGGGACGTGGAGTTGTCCTGGATAGTGCTTCACGGACAATTACGGGACATTATAGATCCCCCCAGAGCCCACTGGATGGAACGTGAGAGAGTCTGGGCTATGATGTGGACCATTGACTATGGGGTGCAGTGATGCTCAGAGATGAACTTACCAGGTGCAATGGATGTGTCATGATGATGGGAGAGAGTGTTGCTGTGGGGGGAGTGGGGGGCGGGGGCGGTGGGGTTGAATGGGACCTCATATTTTTCATAATGTAATTTAAAAAAATAAATAATTAATTAAATAAATAAATAAATAAAATAAATCTTTTTAAAAAACAGAACAACCAGAACAGATACCTTTACTTAAAGTTCTACCAAATTTTAAGAAAAAGATTACTGCCATTTTATTTAACCTGTTTCAATATATAAAACGGAAACATGCAAATGCCCTTGCAGTTTGTAATTTTATACAACATTTATCTTGTTTGTCTTCACCACTAGACTTCGAGCCCTATTGTGGACAAGAATCACGTCTATTTCATTCACGACTACAGCAAACTTGGTGCCTGACCACAGCAGGACTCATAAATGTCTACTGAATGAATGCTCTTCAATATCCAAGTTATTATATGAGATCAGTATATGGAAAGTAAAACTTGATGAGGATAGCAGAAAATAGGAAAACTGGGGAAAAAACCATGTACATGTATATTTATATATACATACCCAGATAGTAAATAAAATAGCAAATTGAATTAAGCAGTTAGCAAAATCCTGACTGTAGGAAACTCAGAAAGTGATCCAGGTTCCTTCCACACAAAATTTTAAAGAGGAAGGAAATAAGGGAGGGAGGGAGAAAACGAACAAACCTACTATAGATTATAAAAGAGCATAAGAGATATACTACAAGCAATAACAATATTTAGACTTTATTTGAATCTCAATGCAAACAAACTGGGTAAAAAGATAAAAACAATTGGGCAAATATGAACAACTGGATTTGATAAAATTTAAAGCATTTAATTTTCTTTGGACAGGATAATGGTATTGTGGTTATGATTTATTTTTTAGGTTCTTATCTTTCAGAGACACCAGAATATATTTATTGATGAGTGTTATATCTGAAGTTTGCTTTAAAATAATTGGGGAGACAGTATATAGATGAATAAGCTTGATAGCTGTTTGGGGCTGGACCTACCTTATGAGCATGGAATTTTCTAAAACTGTGAGCTAAAACAAAAAGATGCTACTATTATACCACAAAATGAAAGGGGTTGCAGAATAATTACTTTTTAGTTTTTTTAATTGTATACAAACTGTATATAATATCTGCAACATTCATATTAATAATTGATGTCAAGAATTATCAGTAGATGCTAAAAACCAGTAGGTGAAAGTTTCATGAGAATAACAAGGTATTTACACAGTCTCAAATAAATCCCCACAATATAATTATTAATTACAATAGAAAAAAATAATAGTTTTATCTTGGCAAATGATCAAAATTAACACCACCAGTATTCAGATACACTGACACCATGCACCTCTAACATGATACACTGAAAACACATTATTTCTGTGGTATACCTGCCAAAAATGCACAACTTGAATTAAATCATAGAGATAGCAGACTAACCCATATTGAAGAATACTGTATAAAATAAACAGCCTGTACTCTAAAAATGTTAGTCATGAGACAAAAAAGACTAAGGAAATATTCCAGATTAAAGAGACAAAATAACTGCATGTAATGCGTAATCCAGGATTTCTTTTGCTATAAGGATACTACTACTGGACAACTGGTGACTAGGTAAGTTAATTTTCTGATTTTTATATTAGTATTGTAGTGATATATATTTTTTTAATGACCTTGTCTTTAGGAAGCACATACTATCATGAGGTAGGAGGACATCCTATCTGCAACTTACACTCAAGCAGTTCAGAAAAATATGGAGCTCTCTCGCCATACTCTTGCTGACATACCTGTCCTGTCCTCTGTGCGCTGCTGTCACCATTTTTCTTCTGCCATGTGGCCATGCAAGTAACCCTGGGGACTTATAATCTATAACGGGGAACTGTAACTTGTAAATTAGCCCTTTTCACCCCTTTTCATCCCCTTCCTCACTACCTAGGACCCCTGCTCTGTTATTTTCTCTTGTTTTCTCCCATTTCTCTTCCCTCCCTACCTGAATAAATTACTGGCCTAACTCAAAAAAAAAAAAAGAAAGAAAGAAAAATATGTATATAAATATCAACACACTTGATAAATAGGTAATAGAGATAAAGACAGAGAGACTGAAAATACAAATGTGGAACATTAGGGAAATAGATGAAGGGTATATAGGAGGGATTTTTTGTACTATTACTGCAACTTTTCTAGTTAAGTCTGAAACTGTCAAAATAATAAGTTAAAAAAAAAAAAGCGTGTGTGTGTGTGTGTGTATGCACAAAAAACCAGGAAGGAGCCATATCAAGCTCTTAGTAATGATTAGCTCCAGAACAGGGTAAAAAGATGGCTTAACTTTTTACTTTCTATACTTCTGTAGAAGCATAGGTAACTTAGCATTCCCCAATTCTTATTGCCCTTTCCTTAAACTGCAGGCCAGATTCAGCTGACAAATGCCTGAGAATCAGTAAATCTTAAAGCCAGCAAAATTATAACTATATGATCTTTCTCTTCTTGTGAACATCTGTTGCTTTGATCATAAAGCATTCTGTAGAAGTCATGTGCACCCCCACGTCTTGATAAACATCTTTAAAGTAGGTACCTTTAACCTTGAGCAACCATTATAAAAAGACCCACAAACGCTGTCTCCCTTTCCGCTGCCAAGGACAAGGACCCCACATAAGCCCTCTAAATAAATGTTCATTACTTGCCAAGCTAGATTTGTTCGAGTCTTTCTTTGGCCAACGTATCCATCTCGGTTGAGCGGGAAGCTGTCATTTTCAAAGCTCCTCGCCATACTCAGGACAACGGGCAAAGTCGGCAGGATTTGTCAGACGAAAGTATGAGCCAGGGTTGGGGAATCCAGAGAAATCCTGGGGAGGCCTTCTTCTTCTATATGGGGAAGAGTTACCTATTGCTTGACTATTGTGGAACCCCTCCCCATGAGTACAGGGATGCCCTCAAAACACAAAAGGAATAGAGCACGTATCCCAAAAACAAAAAATTATGAAGTTTAACAAAGATATTAAGTGCACTATCAGCTGGCCATTGTCATGGGCAGTCCGGCTAGCTATAGCAGACAGTTTCAAGAAAAACAGAGAAATCCGCAGACTGAAGTAGAGAAGAATCCTGTATCTCAATTCGGCCAAGAGGCTAAAATCAGCAGCTCTGATGCTTCTTTAAAAGACCATGCAGTCAGCTCATCTTCGACAAAAAGAGACTTTAAAGGAGAACCAAGGCAAGTCTAAACTAAGTTATGTTTTACCTGTTGATAAACATAATCTTGGTAAAAGTGTAAAAGTAAAATGAAACAAAAGTTCCATAGTCTGTAGTTAATGATCTCTGGAAACAACTTTATTTAAAATACTCATAAGGAAATTAGGACCTAGATTGTAAGCTACTGCAGCAGTAACATCTATTCTTGGGCTCTGATATCTAATTGTTATTTCTAAATCCTGAGACGCTTTACTCTTTGTGTAGAACCTAATAGCTCCCTAAAATTTTTAAGTACCTGTATGACACCTGGAATGCAGAAATAAAGTTAGCTAGTTCTAAAGGTGCTGAAGAAGCAGCCCTATGGCTACATAGAAAGAACAGCCGCAGAGGAGCTGCCACAGGGTGGTGCCTGGCTAAGGCACTATGAACCCCATTAAATATTCTGGCCTGGTTCATATTATACAAGACGGTGAAGCCTGTTTATGACTGACTGCATTTGGTGCATTAAAGTAGCAGGCATATGCATAAAATCAACATACCCTAAGGGACTCTCAAATAGATTCATGCATTTAGACCAGGCCCCGACTATCACATATGGTATCTCTCCATTTGAAAGCCAGTTAGTACGGCCCCTAAAACAATACAGGTATCTGTAACATCACCTGGCCATGCCCCTGAAGTGGATGGAAACAGGCTGCTGCTGAAGACTCCTGTAGTTTTACCAGCTGGTGATAGTTCAGTCTCCTTATCACTACTGTAGACACTGCTTCCAGACTGGCTCTGTTTCATAGTGCCGGAAAGCACTGTGTAACAGGCTGGTCAAACAATGGAGCCAACCTTCCTGTTCTCAAGTGGATCAAAGGAACTATAGTATGTCAACTGCACAAAAGGCATAATAAGAGGGACAATAACTGCCAAAATGACGGTAAAACCCAAAGAAACACAATCAGCATTATACGGCCTGCTCCTATTGGTATTGTAAGCCCAGATCCTGCCCACTCTCAGCTAATGTCCTAGAGCCTATGGGAGAAAGCTCCACTGTTATTTTACTTACCAGAGAAGACCTCCCCTTTCAGGTACCTGCTAAAGACATTTGGGCTTACATCCTTAGGCTTCTCTTCCTGATTCATACGGCTTTGTCTAATATCTTCCTTGACTGGGCCACTACTGTGGCACAACCTACAATGAATCAGATTGTCAGATGTGTGGATACATGACAGCATCTGGCACCTCTGGTCTCCCCTGGAAGAGCCTTCATCTTTAACCAATAGAAGTAATTGACTAAAGACAGCAAATAAGAGCCACCTATAAGGGTGGTTGAGCTCCGGTTTCACACATATGTGGTCCTGGGTTCAATGCCCAGCCCCAGTACCTTAAAAAAAAAAAAAGTATTAAAAACATATATACCTTTTGACACAACAATTTCACTTCTGGAATGGTAGTCTATATAAAGAATGCTTACCACAGTGTCATTTACAATTATCAATAAGCTGAAAAGCAACCTAAAATTCCTACAATAAGAATCTAACTAAATAAATATTACACCCACATGTTATGCATTGCAGCCACTAAAAATTACGTACTTATGCCTTTATTGCAGTAAAAAGTGTTCCTGATAGATATTAAAGGCAGGTTACACAATTTCTACAATTTTAAAGTGTATGTATCTGCATATACAGACATACATACACACACACACAGTCTGAGAAGAAACGTAACAAAATATTCATTGCAATCATTTCTGGAAGGCGGAATAAAGGAGATTTTTCCCCCCTCTTTTGTTTACCTTTTTTTCCTCTAATTTATACACATTAGTCATTATTTAGTAAATTAAAACCATATAAGTCAAGTGAATAATGTAAATGAATTTGTGGGCTACCTGTCTTAAATTGATATTACTGGCCAAAATATAATAAAATATAATGAAAATATAAGTTACCTAAATTATGAACTACCTATGCCTAGTCATACTGGTTAGTTGTCACCACTCAATATTTAACGCAAGCCCAGCTTTTTGGGTGGCAGGAGAGAAAGAGAAAGAAAAACAATCAAGATCTATGCCCTCTGGGGAAGCATACTTGGCCCAATGGATAGGGCATGCACCTACCACATGGGAGGTCCACAGTTCAAACCCCAGGCCTCCTTGACCCGTGCGGACCTGGTCCATGGGCATTGCTGATGCACGCAAGGATTGCCCTGCCATGCAGGAGTGTCCCCCGCGTAGGGGAGCCCCACACACAAGGAGTGCACTCCGTAAGGAGAGCTGCCCAGCGCGAAAGAAAGTGCAGCCTGCCCAGGAATGGTGCCGCACACACGGAAAGCTAATGCAGCAAGATGACAGAACAAAAAGAAACACAGACTCCCAGAGCCACTGATAAGGACAGAAGCGGTCACAGAAAAACACACAGCGAATGGGCACAGAGAGCAGACAACTGGGGGGGGGAGGGGAGAGAAATTAAATAAATAGATAGATAGATAAATTAATAAATAAATAAATAAAGTGATATGGCATCTGGAAAAAATAATCTATGGCCTCAAAAAAAAAAAAGCACCTCACAATATAAAATTTAAAAGAAAATGTTTTTAAATATTAACTTCTGATTTAATCAAACATTTAGAAGTAACTATAATGGAAGATAAGTAAAGGGGGAAGGAGGTACAGAGTATAAAATAACTAAAACCCAGTCATCTATACTTGGAATTCGGTAGATAATATCTAAATTTAAAATCTGGAAATAATAGGCATAAGGACCACATCTTTAAATGTTGGCACGAATACCAAAATAAACAGCTAAAACATTAAAAGTGATTACCTATGGTAAGAAAGAAGGCAAGTAAGAAGAGGGCATGAAATGATGTTTATAGTTGTTAGAGAACACTTTTGATGTTTTTGTATTTTTTATGGTAATCACTTTAAGAATGTGGCATGCTTCATTCAGGTATTGTTTATTTTTTAAATAATAAAGAAATAAAAAGCTAGCTGAGTGAAAAAATGTTAAGCACAAATAATTAGAATTACGACTGCCTATAAAGTTTTTATTGTCATAAAACTTCCCATCTTAATGTTTTACAAAATGATTAACGCTGATGAAGTAATTCCCTACACAAGAAATCTGTATTCTAAAAAATTAAAATTTAGACAGTTACACAGTGTTTTTTTCCCATTAGCTTTATCTAATCTTCCCTAAAAACATTGCTAAAAAGCTAAATTATATCCTGGAATTCCTCTATGCCTTACTTCATCTACAAATATGAATGTGAAATTAAATTAAGTCAATTTGTCCTATGGCACCATTCTCAAACAAAAACGCAAAAAACAAGTCATGATGATACAGAAAATTAATGCTGATGGATAGTATAGCCTACCAATCATTTAGATTTGATACCTAAAAATTATCCTTCAACAGTTTGTTACCCCTAGTCCTTCCCTAGGGACAAGTCTAATTCATTCACATACACTAGCCAAAGTGACACACAGCTCTACCCTAAATGTGTGTTGTTAATCAGAATGATGGTCTAATTCTGCAACAAGAGAAATAGTCAAGGAGTCAGCTGCTAGCATTTATATTCTAGCAATAAAAAGGAATCTTTAAAAATTTTTCACAGTAAGTACATAAAATTAATGAAGTCAACAACATGACCACCAATCTAATTACTTACCCTACAAACAGTTTTCAAATAAAATTATTTCATAAAGATTTCACAAGTTACAAGAAAATTCCAAAATTTTTATGTAGGCATCGCCACAGTGCTCAAATATTTGTTGAATGAATTAATCTAATATGTATTAAGTGCAATTATGAAACTATTTCTCTATGTGATCAATTACAAATTTGGCAAGTTACATTCCTGATTAAAGTCTTAAGAGTAACAATAGAGGAGCAGATGTAGATCAGTGGTTGAGAGCCTGCTTCCCTCGTACAAGGTCCAGGGTTTTAATCCCTCATACCTCTTAAAAAAATAAAAAAATAAAAATAAAAAGAACATCACTGCTCAAACCTGAATACTATCCTACTGTTTAATCATTATTTCTTCTGCATTTTTTTTGCTGTTGTGTGCCCATTACCCAGTGACTATATTAGCTATATTTCATATATATTATCCACTGTTTCCATTTCTCTTTCCCTGCTATCTTATTTAAGGAGTATGGGTGGAGATTAATTTTCTGAGTCATTAGATCCCAGGACATCTGGGTGAGGGGGTGTGTGTTTGAATCAGTAGAAGACCTGTACCCTGATGTACATTCCATTGCCCACTCTGGGCAAGGGCCAGGACACAAGGGCATGATGGAGCTATAAGATGTCAAACAAGAGCCTGGCACTGTCACCGTGACACTGGGGTGTCAGAAAGGGTGTGGACACTGACCAGCCCAGAGCAGCCCAAACTAAGCAGGCAGGGGGCTCATGCTGGGCAGTCAGAGGGTTCATTCTGAGCAATCAGGAGCCTGTGCTGGGTGGTCAGGAACCCAAGATAGGGGTCTGCTGTGCATCCTTGCACCCTCTCTCTACTGGGTTAATTTTTAACAGGACTTAACCCAATACTATAGTCCAGTGACCCCATATATTGACTAAGTAAAAGGATAGTCACGTGTGTTTCTCATCTCCCAAGGCAAGTCACCTCCTGTCGCTTTATGTTTCATAGCTTTAGTATACTCAGGAAAAGAAACCATCATTTGTTTATGTATTTTTGCATATTTCAATTTTCAATTAAATGTTTTAAAGGCTTTAACTGGCTCTATAAATTAAAATGAGTTTGTGCTTTCTTTGAAAGGCACTTATTACAAGCATTTTATAATTTTGTGTATCTATATTCTCTAAGTATTTTGCTTTCTATAAAATGCTTTCCAGCTCTGTGTATTTAATTACCAGTGGACTGGTAGAATTGCTGTTTTTTATTGACTAGTAAAACATTATCTTTCTAAACTAGGCTTGCAAAAAAATGTTAATTCCATTCCAGAAACACACACAACACATTGTTCATACCAACGGTTCATTTTCTTCCAACAAAAAGCTTCTTTAGAGATAAGAGAAAACAATATTGGCCAACAGCCAAAAGCATTTTCAATTGGATTTTCTAACTCCTATACCCAAGGCATGAAATTTCTTGCCAACCAAACCTTTCTAAGTAGTTTTGATTTATCCAGTGATATTTTGCCACCTGGTCACAAATCACAATAAGCACAAGCAATGTACATTTTCAAATCTGGTATGTCCACTGATCAGAACTCTCTCCTGCTGCATTTTTTTAACCATAATCCTAAGTCTATGCACCTATGATTTCTGCATCCCAAAACAGGTCTAATTCTAACTTTGTGGTGTTCAATATAACTTCTTTAAAAATATTTTATTTTTCTCCACAGACAATTATTTTTGAGGTAAATTATTTTTTACCCAGAGGATAAAAATCACAACATGTAAAGGTATTTTGGAAAGGAATTTGGCACTATCTCATAAATTTAAGCATCTGGATATCCTCTAACCCTACAATTCCACTTCTAAATCTTAAAGCCAAACTTTTGCACATATGAACAAGGAAAAACTTACATAAGAATGTTCATAGCAGCATTATTCATAATAGCAAAAAACTGGATACAACCCAAATATTTATTGAAAAAAAAGAATGAATAAATAAATCATGGTATATTCACACAATGAAATATATGCAGAAAATGAAAACAAATGAACTACAGCTACATAACACAGGAAAATCTTAGAAACAAAATGCTGGGATGAGGAGAAATCACACAAAATCATGTATATTTTAACATTTTATAAATCCCAACATACGGCTTAGGAATATATACTGTGTGATTTATAAAAGGAGGGAAATGATAAACACAAAATTCAGGAGAGTAATTAACTCTATGGAAGAGGTAAGGGGATAGGATAGGAAAGGAACATGCAAGTATACAAACAGTACTGGTAATGTTCTAGTTATCCAGACAAATAAAGTTGCTAGTGTTTATTTATTATACAATAAAGTTTAAAGCATACTCTCTGGCTGCTAAAATTCTGTTAAGTAAAAACCTAGAAAAAAGATACATTAGTGAAAAAACTAGGGAAACTGGAATAAAGTATGGAGTTTAGTTAACAATAATGTACCAATGTTGATTTCTTAGTTTTGACACATGGACCATGGTAGTGTAAGATGTTAAGATTTAGGAAAACTGGGGGAGGGGCATTACAGAAACTCTGTACTATCTTTGAACTTTTCTGTAACTCTAAAATTATTCCAAAGAAATTTCTTCTTTAACAAAATGATGAACACAATTAAAAAATTGGCAAAGGACTTGAATAAACATTTCCCCAAAGAAAATATACAAATGGCCAATAAGTATATGAAAAGATATTCAACAACATTAGTCATTAGGGAAATGCAAATGAAAGCCACAATGAGATACTACTTCACACCCACAGGATGGCTATTAATTTAAAATTTTTTAAACAGGAAGAAGGAAGAAAAGATCAAATATTGGTGAGGGTGTGAAGAAACTAGAATTCTCATACATTGCTGGTGAGTGTAAAATGGTGCAATTGCACTGGAAAACTGTGGCAGTTCCTCAAAAAGTTAATTAGCCCTAAATACAGAAGACAACATAAGACAAAAACATGTGCTATAAACGAAATATAAAAAAGAGGGAAATAAAAACAGATGCTATGGTTAAAAGTGTTTCAAGCCCAGTATCAATGGCTCAAGCAGTTCCCAAAACAGAATTTTGAAGCGAGAACTGTGAGAAAAAGAAAATCTCTAAGAAAAGAATAAATAACATTTATTAATGTTAAAAAGCTCAATATGAAGCAGGATACACTGGTAAAAACTGAAATCTAGACATATCATGACAGTCTAGATCATCATCAGATTAAAAAACAAAACAACAAATAGCTTCCAGATAGAAAGTGGGCACCTACAAAGGAACAAGAGTAAGACTAGCAACAAGACTTTCAACATAAACTAATGGAACAATATCTTTGAAAAATCAAAGGAGTAACAATTTAAAACTAGAATCCCAGTATTCAAGTGAGGAAGCAAAATGACACCACTTTCTATATGCAAGGCCTCTGAAAATTCCCTATCTACTGATTCCTTCATGAAATAATAATTTAAAGATGTTGTCTAGCAAAGCATAAAATTAATCTAAGATGGGGAAAATATGGGACATAAGAAAACACAATGAGCAAAGAAATCTATCTAATCCAAGCAAACTGCTAACTTATACTATTGTAAAAGTAAAGATTAGTGATCTAGTAAAATCCCAGATAACATAAACATGGGAGAAGGTAGGGAAAGAGAAAAGGAAGTAAAATATACTTACCTTATTGACAGGAGAAAAGGGAATACATATACTAGAGATCACACATATATAAGTAATAAAGTTTAAATATGTATTAAGTATGTATATGTTTAAACATGTAAGGGCAACCAAGAGAAAAAAGGTAATCAGATAAATTAACTCCCAAGTTACTAGAACAACAACAACAAAAAAAAACTAAGAAAATCCAGCCAATTAAACAAAAGGAGAAAAGAGAGAATAAAAAAAATTTTTTAACATGTAAGAAAAAAGGAACGTAAATAGAAAACATAAAATAAGAGAGGGAATAAATCCAAATATAACTATAATCACAATGAAAGGATTTAATCCCACTGTTCAAAGGCCAGTTTGTAGCCAGGGTTAAAAAAACAAACAGCTGGATAAAAGTCAAACCTTTTGGAAAACAGGATGTTAGAATAAGAAAGAGTATAGAAAAGATATCAAGATATCTATTATTTATTAACGACCAGGGGGGAGGGGGTAGAAAGCAGCAAAAGCTCCTTCTCACTCCCTGAAAAGCTAACTAATAGATCTGGCTTTAGATTCTAATATGTGGCAATAAACATGATATGATTACTGGCACTTGTGATACAGCCCTACCTCTGCAGCTGAAGTGTAAACACAGTAAGACGCATAAATGCAATAATTTTCCTTCTATATTTTACAATAGAGAAATCTTAATACAAAATGAGTTCTGGGGGTGTGGGGGAGTATAAATGTGAGGGGGAACCTCACATTTTTTAATGTAACATTTTTTGTCACCTATGTATCTTTAAAAGAAAAAGACAAGTAAAAATTTTTGAATTGAAAAAAAAAATTTCTAACAAAGTAACAAAAATCACCTGGCAGGTTCTTGACTAAACTGCTTTATAACTTCATAGGTTATCTAATAAAACGGGTTGTAATTTATCTCTCTGGTACTAAAACTTGACCTAGTCTTCTCAATAACAACAGACTAAAAATAAACTAACTCTTAGTATGGAGCTCATCTAAAGGGGGTTAATACAGGATAAAAAGACAATGCAAGGAGTATTTACTTGCCAGTTTCTATTGGCACCTCCCCATCTTCCTAAATCTTATTTTGGTAAGAGGAATTCCACATTTCAGCTGCTTGTATTTACTACACCAAAGAATAAAGAAACCTAAAAACAAATAAATAAATAAACCTGATACCAAAAGACCACAACCAGTGGTAACAAACTCATTAACTTTGATATTGATTTACAAGTCACTTCCTGATAATCAAGAGAAAACCCTCTATGATAGTTAAAGATATTATTTCAGCATATATAGGTAGTTTTTTTTTTAAACTCTAGTAGAAAATCACCAAAACTCTACCACCTCTCAAAGAATAAAAAATTATCCCAGGGAAGCAGATGTGGCTAAAGCAACTGAGCTCCCACCTACCATACGGGAGGTCCAAAGTTTGGTTCACAGTGCCTCCTGGAGAAGATGAGTAAGATACCGAGCTGACGTGATGGACAGGCCCAGCAAGCTGATGCAACAAGGAGTCACGAAGAGGAAAGACAATCAGAGACACAACAAAGCAGGGAGCAGAGGTGGCTCAAGCAACTGAGTGCCTCTCTCCCACGTGAGAGGTGCCAGATTCAGTTCCTGGTGCCTCGTAAAGAGAAGACAGACAGAGAGAGCAGACAGCGAGAGCAAACAATGGGGGTGGGTGAATAAATAAAATAAATCTTTAAGAAAAAAAATTATCCCAGTTAAGTCTCTTCTCTCACCTCCCTATCACATAAAGGGCAGAAAAGAGTGAGGATGTTTCTATCTTTTATTTTGGACTAAAAAGGGAAAACCACTGCACTAAAAAGGAAAATCACAGCACATTACAAAAACTTCAACACGGTAGACCATATCCATCAACAAAACTGTAATATTACCTTTCATATCCTTGTTGAACAGAAATACCAGAATTAGATTACTTAAAAATAGTGATTCTGCATGTAACTATAATTTTACCAAAAGCAAGGTCATATATATGACACACTGATTTGCTCTGTCACAGAAGCAGAAACTGCCAAAGTGTTTAGGAAATTCCAAACATAAAGGATTTGTTTAACATGTGGAAGTGATGTAATACAGAACCAATTCTAACACAAATGTAAACATAAATCTTAAAATTCTTCCTTCCTTAATATAATTTTATGAACTCTACCAACATAATGGAGAAATAATCCAACAATGTTTACAAGCCAACTGTTAACTAATAGAAAGCATGGCAGTATAAGGAAGGTGAGCAGTTTGGAAACCTGCCTAGAGCACAATGAAACCCTAGACAGCCAACCCACATGTTAAAAAGCAAAATACCAAGGGGCACATTGTTACTTTAAGTAGAAAAGTATCAATTATTTCTAATACCAACTAAGGAAAAAAAGCTAGAGAAAAATCAATAAACCAAAAGCTGATTCTTCACAAAAGTCAAAATAAAATTGATAAACTTCTACCAAGGCTAGGTGGGGCAGGGGGGAAAAGTACTACTAACATCAGGAATGAAAAATGAAATATCACTATGTATATACAGAGAATAAAAGGGAACACTATAAACAAATTTTATGCCAAAAATCTGACATCTTAGATGAAATTAACCAATTTCTTAAAAAACACAAAATACCAAAGCTCACTCAAGAGGAAATAAATACACAGAGTTTCTGCTTGGGGTGACAGAAAATTTGTGGTAATGGAAGCACAATATTGTGAATGTAATTAACAACACTGAATTGTGTATTTCAAAGTAGGTAAAACGCAAGATTTTAGGCTCTATATATGTTACTTAGTTTACCAAAGGCTGCCAATGCAAAGTACTAGAAATAGTTCGGCTTTTATAATGAGAATTTTATTTAGGGTAAAAGCTTACAATTCTGAGGCTGTGAAATGTCACAAAATCAAAATCAAAATCAAGGCATCAACTGATGACTATGCTTATGAGCCTGTGTGCTTGAAATTTCAACTAGGCCTAGAGCTGCAGGGTGCCTAAGAGTTATCTCCTGAGAGCCTCCATGTTGCTCAAATGTGGCCACTCTCTAAGCCAAACTCAGCATGTAAATGCATTACCTTCCTTCCAGCATGGGACATGACTCCCAGGCATGAGGCTCCCTGGCACCGAGGGATTACTACCAATCACTAACTGGTAAAGTAACTAAAAAAGACCTTGAATAAAAGGGGAAAATGGTAAAAGACAAATGAGCTTATATGGCTAAGAGACTTCAAAATGAGTCAGGAGGTCATCAGAGGGGTCGCACTTACACACATCTCACTGGGATCTCAGAGACAGCCAAAGTAGATACAACCCCAGGTAGGGGTGCTCCTGAGGGCTATGGAGACACCCTGTCCTACAGACATGACAGATGGCTCTGGAGTTCAGTGCTTTGCCAGTGGGCCCTACTCTGGAGTTTGTGCTCCTGAGTGTGATGGAGTTGGACTCAGATGTGACTTCTCTATGCAGCCTCTTCTGACACTTTTCCTGAACCTGTGGTTGGCAATGGGGTTGGTGTATGCTCAGGAGACTTGAATCTCTGAACTGTCCATGTGCCAGCTGGGCCCTGAGCCTGAGCAGAGTTGCAACACCTACTCTCCAGTTCGCGGGACTTACCCAGGTTAGCTAACAGGGAGGTAAGGATAGTCAACCATTGCACCGGGGAACTGAGAGTGTCTACAACTGCAAGCAGGAGAATCTCATCCATCAGCCATGTGGGATCTAAGCCCCCTCTTGATTTATAGGTGGAGTGGACATCACCATCCCAGGGTCCTCAGGATGGAAGAATAAAATATGGATTAGAGTGGACTTACTGGTATTCTACTGTAAAATTATTGTGACTCTAGCAATGGAAGAAACTGTATCACTGATGTGGAGACAATGGCCACAGGAGTTGCTGAGGTCAGGGAGAGGGAAGAAGAGGTATGATATGGGGGCATTTTCAGGACTTAGAGTTGTCCTGAATGATATTGCAGGGACAGATGTAGGACATTATATATCCTCGATAAGCCACTGAATGGACTGAGAGAGAGTGTAAACTACAATGTAAACTATTATCCATGTGGTGCAGCCGTACTCCAAAATGTAGTCATCGTATGTAATGAATGTACCACCCTGATGAAGAGGCTGTTGATGGGAGGAGTAGGGAGGTTGTGAAGTAGGGGTATATGGGAATCTCTTATATTTTTTATGTGTGATCTATGTATATTTAGAAGAAAAAAGATAATTAAAAAAAAAAAATCAAGGCATCAGCAGAGATGCTTTCTTAGTGAAGGAAGATGGTCACAGATCTCTGCCAAGGTCTCTTTCTTCCCTTCTCCTGAAGCTCAGGTGCAGGCAACCAGGCATAGGGCTTATCGCTTACCAGGCCTCCTCTCATGGTACATTACAAAAACTTAAACATGGAAAGAAAGCTCTGCTTTCTTCCTGAGTTCAGCTTTGAGCTATCAGGCATATGGCTCATCTCTTCAGGCTTGAGCTATTCTTTGGGCCCAGTCTCTTGGGGGATTTCATGCTTAAGCAATCCTCAAGTCCTCTCTCATATGTCAAGATCAAAAATGGTAGAGTTCCCTTTTCCTGTGTGACTGTTTATATCAGACCCAGCAAAAACGCAGAGACTCAAGAGGAGTCACACCTCACTGACTTAATCCAATCAAAAGCAATCTAAAGTATATCTAATGCGTCAAAGGGTGCCACACCCACAGGAATAATTAGTTTAAGAACATAATCCTTTAGGGATTCATAAAAGAATTTCAAGCTGTCGCAGCTACCAGAATTTAAAAAAAAAAAACAAACCCACATAGAACTGTACAATTCAAAGACTGAACCCTAATGTGGACTATATATTTTTTTCATTTTAAAAACTTATTGAAATATATCACTCATACATGAATTTATACATAAGCAAACGTATAATAAAAGTTGTGAACTTAGAAAACAAACATGAATAACATCATACAAGGATCCCATGATATATGGATGACATATGACTATAATTAATAGCTTAATAAAGCTGTTTCACCAATTCTAACAGAAGTTAACTATATTAATGCAAAATGATGTTTTAGTTTGCTAAAAGCTGCTGGGAGCAATATACCAGAAATGGGTTGGCTTTTACAATAGCAATTTATTAGGTTAAAAGCTTACAGTTAAAGGCTGTCAAAATGTCCAAATCAAGGCTTCATCAGGCAATGCTTTTCTTCCCAAGGACTGGTTGTTGGTCATCCTAGATTCCTCTCATCTGGCAGGGCACAATCACTGTGTCTGCCAGTCTCCACCTTCTCCTCCAAGCTCACTTTCTCCTTGAGCTGCAGCTCCAAGCCATCAGGTATCTGGCTCCCAGGCCCTTCTCTTTCAGCGCCTCGGTTCTTCTCTATCTCTGCACCTTTTTTCTGTGTCTGAAGTGTGTTATTATTTCGGGGGTTTTTTTTGCTCACTGTCTACTTGGGTTTTTTTCCTCATTGTCTTTTCTACTCTGCTCGTTGTCTGCTCATTGTTTCGTTTTGTTTTTTCTCGTTTTCTGCTCATTGTTTGTCTTCTTTAGGACATACCAGGAACCAAACCTGGGACCTCCCATGTGGGAGGCGGGCGCTCAAGTGCTTGAGCCACATCCACTCTTTCTGCAGCTTTTTATTCCTCCATTTATAAAGGATTTAAGTAAGAGAATTAAAACCCACTCTGTGTCCTCCAATCCAAACAAAGGCCCTTAACTGAAGTAATTTAATCAAAAGGTTCTGTCTATAATAGATTTATATGCACAGGAATGGATCAGCTTTAAGAAGAGGATTTTCCGGGATCCGCCAGTGTCAAACTGTCAGATAATAATAGGGAAAACTGTGTGGGAGGGGTAGGTATATGAAACCTCTGTATTTTCTGCATGATTCTTCTGTAAACCTATAACTGTTCTCATTAAAAAGAAGGAAAAAAAATACATAGCCTAGCTAGTCTATACCTTTTACAGAATTTAATTTGTATTTAAGACCCTATCATAAAGAAAACTGTAGGCCCAAATAGCTTCACCTGTGAAATGTACCAAACATTCAAGGAAGAAATAATACCAAATGTGCAAAAACTTCTCCAGAAAATATACAGGAAGAAATACTTCCCAATTCAGCATATGAGAGCATTATTTCCAAAACAGAAAGAAACATTTAAGAAAACTACAGAACAAATCGCTCATGAACATAAATGCAAAAGTTTTCAACAAAATTTTAAAAAACCAAATACAACAATATATAACACATCATGACCAAGTGGGGTGTTTACCAGGAATACAACACTGTTTAACAACAACAACAAAATTTGTACATGGAAAACTTTCAAAACTTTACTAAGGCGATGACTGCACAACTCTGTGATGAAAGTGAGAGCCACTGAGTGTACACTTTAGATGGATTATTCAAGGCAGGGGACTGTATAACAAAGTGAACCATGTGGTGGATGATGGACTGTGGTTAACAGTACAAATATGAGAGTGTTCTCTCATGAACTATACCAAATGTACAATACTAACACACGGTGTTTAAAAACAGCTGTATGGAAAAAATATACCAAATGTGAGCAGTGGATAATAGCTGAGCAGTAATATTTGGTGATATTTTTTCAAGTAACAAATATTTCACAACGATGCAAGGTGTAGATAGAGGGGTAATGTCAAGGAATTCTGCATGTTACGCATGATTGTTCTGTAAGCTCACAACTTCTGTAATAAAAGTATATATTTTAAAAATCAAAGTAATTGAACAAACTAAAAGAAAAACAACATGATAGACACAGCATTTATCGAACTCCAATACCCATTCCTGATTAAAATCTCTCAGCACACCAGGAATAGAAGGGAACTTCCTCAAGTTCATAATGAGCATAAAAAAAAGAAAACCTACAACTACCATCAAACCTGTGGTAGATTGATTTATATAACCTAATTTAGATATGCTCTTCCTTTTAATTCACATTCCTATATCAGGACCTCTTTGAAGATGTTATTTTTAGTTCAAATAAGGTTCTACTGAAACAGGGTGGGTCTTAATATGGATTACTGTAGGCCTTATGAAGAGTCACATCTGGAAACCAAAAAGAACAAACAGGAAAGGAGAGGACATCACCATAAAGCAGCGATGAGAGCCAAGGAAGCCCAAGGATCACCAGCAGCCAGCACCAAAACACTACCGTCTTTGGATAGGGAGCAAAAGCCTTCCTGGTATCCTGATGATAGACTTTTGACCTCTGAAACTGTGAACCAATGAATGCCTACGGTTTAAACCAACCCGTTGTGTGTGTCCTTTTTTTAAGTAAATGAATTTTAGTTATACATATTAACAAAGCATACAATTCATCCAGTGTACTTCGCAATTTTTTAAATAACATCCTGGCACACTAATATAACATCTAATGATGAAATATTTTCCTTTTGAATTCAGGAAATAAGGCAAGGATGTCCACTCACACTACTTCTATTTAACACTGTATTGGAGATTCTAGTCAGCATGACAAAACAAGAAAAGGGATTCAGATTCAAAAAAGTAAAACTGTATTCAAGATGACATAATCTATTAAAACCTGATGGAATCTACAAAATACTAGAACTAACAAGTTTAGCACGATAGGAAGATACAAGATTAATATAAAAAATTAATTGTACAGTGTGGTACTGGCTTAGGTACAGAAAAGTACAGACCAATGAAACAGAACAAAGAACCCATAAATAAAATCACGCATCTATAGCCAATAGATTCTCAACAAGAAAGTCAATGGAGGAAAGACTAGTCTCTTAAATAAACAAAACTAGGACAAGGGGATTTCCACATGCAAAAGAATGAAATTACAAAGAGTAACTCAAAAATTATCAGTTAAAACTATAAAACTCTTGGAAGAAAACATCATGGTAAATCTTCATGAATTCAGATTTAGCAATGGATTCTTACATATGATACCAAAATCACAAGCAACAAAAGGAAAAATAAATTAATTGGACATCATCAACACTAAAATCTTTGTGAATCAAAGGACACCATCAAGGGGGAATTCCAGGAAGACAGAGGATTAGAGAGACACAGGAATCACTTCTCTTCCAGAAAAAAAGCTAGAGGACAGGCAGAAAAGGCCTGCAAAAAAGTGTTTCAGAGCTTAGGGCACCAGGGAAACTCTGGACACCACCCAGAAGAGAGAGGACAAAGGAAAAGATACTCAATAGGAAAACTCTGTGAGTAAAATCTTCACCTGTAGCTGCCAGGGCACATGACCCTAACCTTAGTGCAGAGTTTTGAATTCTCTGGCCTCTGGCCTGTGACTTCAGACAAAAAGGACCACTAGGGTCCACCTCCCCAGGAAAAAGGACAGAGAAACGCAGCCTAAGGCAGATTCAGCATTTGGCCAACAAATTTGGTCTGCTGTGTCCCACCAGCCCTTCCAGGCCAGGTAGGGCCATACCATTGTGTGCCCTGGGAGCCAGCACAGGACTAAAGCGATCCAGCTCTTACAGACACCCTCACTACTGGTCAGGACTGGTGGTTGAGGAGACTGTGAGGGAAGAATTCTTTCCTACCCAGGAAGAGGGAGGAGGCTTCCTGCAAAGAGAGAACAGCTTCTGAGAAAGTCTGATTTGCCAGGATATGATCAGCCCTGTGGCAGGATCTTCTGTCATTTTGTTGCAGTCCATGGTGCAGTGAACATATTCCAACCGGGGTTTGAACTGAGAGGGCTGTAGAACAGCGCCATCTGCTTGTGGACCACGGAAGCACAAGTGAGGCTGCCCTAGGAAGCAGGTCTGCAACCCATTACTGGGCCCACAGTCCAGTCTCTTCTGGGACTTTGTTATATTCCTTTGCTTTAGCCATATCTTCCATTTTCTTTGTATGATTTGTAATTTGCTGATATTTTCCTCCTCATTATGATGGTGAGTTTACCCTGATGCTCACTTTCTTTCCCTTGAATATAGATTTAGTGGCAGGAGACTGTGTGATAACTGCCATTATTTGATTCTTGGTTCAGCCTATTCTATCTCTTTATAATTGTCCTTGCTTAGTTGCTCAAATCCGGGCCATGGGCCCAGTAATGGGTTGCAGACCTGATTCCTAGGGCCTTGGGGGAAGGAGGATGTAAAGGTCCAAAAAATCCTCTCATTTATTTAATTTCCTCACTTGCACTTCATACAAATCTCCTAAATCAAATCAACAAACTGAAAGACAATATAGCTAAAGGACATCAAGAAGACACTGAACAAACACAAGGAAGAATATGAAAACCTAAACAGAAAAATAACGAGCTAACAGGAATGAAAGACACAGTGAGATTAAAAAACACATCAGAGGTATAAAACACCATACTCAAAGTCATAGAAAATAAGTGATGTAGAAGACAGAACAGCTAAAATTGAAGCAAGAGAACAGAGAGCAGAGAGAATAGAAAAAAGTGAGCAGGGGCTCAGAGAGTTGAATGATAACACAAAGTGCAACAACATACATGACATGGAAGTTCCAGAAGAAGAGAAGGGAAAGGGAACAGAAAGAATATCTCAAGAAATAATGATGGAAAATTTCCCAATTCTTATTAAAGAAATTAATTTGCATGTCCATGAAGCACAGCGTACCCCAATCAGAATAAACCTAAATAGACCTACTTCAAGACACATACTACTCAGAATCTCAAATGCCAAAGAAAACAGAAAATTCTGAAAGCAGGAAGGAAGAATCAAACCATCACATATAAGGGATGTTCACTAAGACTTAGTATGGAGTTCTCATCAGAAACCAAGGAGGTGAGAAGACAGTGGCAAGATATAATTAGGATACTGAAGAGAAGAACCACCAGCCAAGAATTCTTTGCCCAGCAAAATTGTCCATCAAATATGAAGATGAGTTTAAAATGTTCGGAAACAGAAGCTAAGCACTGTAAAAAGGAATCCAGCTTTGCAGGAATTAAAGGGAGCCTTTTAGCCATAAAGAAAACAGAAAAAGAGATTTGGAGAAGAGTATTGAAGGGAACACTTGTGAGAAAGGATACTCAAAACATAAAAAGACAAACAAAAATAAGATATAGAAAGACAAAGAATAAAATGGTGGAATCAAATAAGGCACTGGCAATAATATCATTAATGTGAATGGATTAAACTCTGCAATAAAAGATAAAGAATGACAGAATGAATTAAAAAACAAACAAACAAACATAAGCCATCCATAAGCTGTCTACAAGAGATACACCTCAGATCCAGGGATACAAACAAGCTGAAAGTGAAAGGCTGGAAAAAGATACCCCATACAAATAGTAACCAAAAAAGAGCAGGTGGGAAGCGGATTTGGCTCAACTGACAGAGCGTCCACCTACCATATAGGAGGTCTAGGGTTCAAACCCAGGGCCTCCTGACCCATGTGGCAAGCTGGCCCACACAGTGCTGATGCAGGCAAGGAGGGCTGTGCCATACAGGGGTGTCTCCCACATAGGGGAGCCTCACGCACAAGGAGTGCACCCTGCAAGGAGAGCCGCCCTGTGCGAAAAAAGCACAGCCTGCCAGGAGTGGCGTTGCACAAACGGAGAGCTGATGCAGCAAGATGACGCATCGAAAAAGAGACATAGATTCCACTGACAGGAATGCAAGCAGACACAGAAGAACACACAGCAAATGGACATAGAGAGCAGACAATGGGGAGAGAAATAAATAAAAAATAAATCTTAAAAAAAAAAGAGCAGGTGTAGTTATACTAACATTGAACAATTAAGACTTTAAATGCAGGGAAGCAGACATGGCCCAGTGGATAGGGCATCTGTCTACTACATGGGAGGTCCGCGGTTCAAACCCCAGGCCTCCTTGACCCGTGTGGAGCTGGCCCATGCACAGTGCTGATGCGCGCAAGGAGTGCTGTGCCACGCAGAGGTGACCCCCGCATAGGGGAGCCCCACGTGCAAGGAGTGCGCCCCGTAAGGAGAGCAACCCAGCGTGTAAGTTCAGCCTGCCCAGGAATGGTGCCAAACACACGGAGAGCTGACACAACAAGTGATGCAACAAAAAGAAACACAGATTCCCATGCCGCTGACAACAACTGAATCAGACAAAGAAGAACACACAGCAAATAGACACAGAGAACAGACAACTGGGGGGTGGGGGAAAGGGGAGAGAAATAAAAAAAAAGAGACTTTAAATGTAAAAAAGTTGTAAGAGATTCAGAAGACCATTAAATATTAATAAAAGGGACAATACACCAGGAAGAAGTAACAGTCAAGCATCTATGCACCTAATCAGGGTGCCCCAAAATACAAACCTAAAAGGAGAAAGAGACATCTCAACAACAATACCTGGAGACTTCAATACACCACTCACATCAGTAGACGAAAAAAGGATATAAATAAAATTGATTTGTTTAAAAAAAAAAAAGTGGTTTTACAAACCAGGAAAAAAATGAAGAACTGCTCAAATCAAAGAACTGAACACCTGGAGGAACTAGAAAAAGAACAGCAGGGAAGAAGACTTGGCTCAATGGATAGAGCATCCACCTACCACATGGGAGATCCATGGTTCAAACCCAGGACCTCCTTGACGCACGTGGAGCTGACCCACGCACAGTTCTGATGCGAGCAAGGAGTGCCGTGCCACGCAGGGGTGTCCCTCACGTAGGGGAGTCCCACGCACAAGGAGTGCGCCCTGTAAGAAGAGCCGCCCAGCACAAAAGGAAGTCCAGTCTGCCCAGGTGTGGTGCCGCACACACAGAGAGCTGATGCAGCAAGATGATGCAACAAAAAGAGACACAGATTCCTGGGCCGCTGACAACAATAAGCGGACACAGAAGAACACAGCGAATGGACACACAGAACAGACAACTGGGGGAACGGGTAGACAGGGAAGGAAATTTAAAAAAAAAAAAAGAGAGAACAGTAAACCAATCCAAAAGAGCAGAAGAAATAAAGGTTAGAGCAGAAATAAATGAAATTTAAAACAGAAGGGGAAAATCAACAGAACCAAAAGCTGATTCTTTGAGAAGATCAAGAAAACTGATAAACCCTTAGCTAGACTAACGAAGAAAAGAAGATGCAAATAATATCAGAAATGAAAGGGAAGAAGTTACATCTGGCCCCACAGAAATAAAGAGGATCGTAAGAGGATATTATGAGGGAAATAGATGTGGCTCAAGTGACTGAGCTCCCACCTACCACAAGGGTGGCCCCTGGCTTGATTCCCAGTGCCTCCTAAAGAAGACAGCAAGTTGACATGAAAGGTAGGCACAACAAGCTGACGTGACAAGACACAAGAAGAAAAACATAATGAGAGATACAACAAAGCAGGGAATGGACACGGCCCAAGTGACGAGGCGCCTTCCTCCCACACCAGGTTCGGTTCCTGGTACCTCCTAAGGAAACAGGGAAGAGAAACAGACACAGCAAGTGCAAACAACAAGGGGGTGGAGAGAAATAAGTAAATCTTAAAGAAAATAAAAAGATATTATGTGAAACTGTATGCCAACAAACTAGAAAACCTAGATGAAATGGACAAATTCCTAAATATGTACAACCTACACTGACACTACAAGAAATACAAGAACTCAACAAAACCACTCACATTAAAGAGACTGAATCAATCATCAAAAATCTCCCAACAGGGAAGTGGATGTAGCTCAACCAGTTGGGCACCTGCTTACCACATGGGAGGTCCCAGATTCGGGTCCTAGCGCCTCCTAAAGATGACAAGCAGACACCAGCACCCACTGCAACAAGCTAGACACTGCACCCCACTGCAATGAGCCAGACACCGCCACAGCCCATGGAGAGCAGATATTACTTAGGCTGTTGGGCATTCACTTCCCATGTGGGAGGTCCTGAGTTCGGTTCCCAGTGCCTCGTGGAGAAGGCAAGCAAACAATGAGCAGATAAGAGAACCATCTGGGGGAGGGGGATTAAGAAAAAAAAATCTTCCACCAAAGAAAAGTCTAGGACCAGACAGCATGACAGCTGAATTCTACCAAGCATTTTAAGAAATAACACCAATCTTGTTTAAACTTTCAAAATATTGAAGAGTAGGGAAAATTCCCCAACATATTTTATGAGCCAACATCACCCTAAGAAAGCCAGATAAAGACACTGAAAATTATAGCCCAATCTCTCTAATGAACAGAGATGCAAAAATTCTCAACAAAATACTTGCAAATCAAATCCAACAGCATATCAAAAGAATTATACACCATGACCAAAAGCAATTTATTCCTGGTATGCAAGGGTGGTTCAACATAAAACCACTCAATGTACTACACACATTAACAAATTGAAATTAAAAAAATACATGATCATCCCAATTGATGCAAAAAAAAAAAAGGCTTTCAAAAAAGTCCAGCATCCTTTCTTGATAAACATATCAAAAGATAGGAATAGAAAGAAAATTCCTCAATATGATACAAGGAATATATGAAAAACCCACAGCCAACATCACTCTCAATGGGGAAAGTTTGAAAGCTTTCCCTCTAAGATCAGGAGCAAGACAAGGATCCCCAATGTCACCACTGTTATTCAACATTGTACTAGAAGTTCTAGCTAGAACAATTAGATAAGAAAAAAATAAAATATAAGACATCCAAATAGGAAAAGAGGAAGTAAAAGTCTCACTATTCACAGATTACATGATCCTATATTTAGAAAATTCTGAAACATCTACAAAAAAGCTACCTGAACTAATAAACAAGTTCAGCAAAGTGGCAACACACAAAAATCCTTAATGTCTCTGTATACTAGTATTGAACAATCTGAGGAGGAAATCAATGAAAAAATTGCATTTACAATAGCAACAAAAAGACTCAAGGGCAGCGGTCTTGGCCCAGGGGTTAGGGCGTCCGTCTACCACATGGGAGGTCCACGGTTCAAACCCTGGGCCTCCCTGACCCATGTGGAGCTGGCCCACGTGCAGTGCTGATGCGCGCAAGGAGTGCCCTGCCCCACAGGGGTGTCCCCGCATAGGGGAGCCCCACGCACAAGGAGTGCGCCCCGTAAGGAGAGCTGCCCAGCGCAAAAGAAAGTGCAGCCTGCCCAGGAATGGTGCCGCACACATGTAGAACTGACACAACAAGATGATGCAACAAAAAAAAAAGAAACACAGATTCCCGTGCCGCAGACAACAACAGAAGCAGACAAAGAAGACGCAGCAAATAAACACAGAGAACAGACAATCGGGGTGGGGGGGAGGGGAGAGAAATAAATAAATCTTTAAAAAAAAAAAAAAAAGACTCAAATACCTAGAAATCAATTTAACCAAAGATCAGTCAGCCAAAGGGGTGCTTATGAAAAATACCAGAAATCTGTCGGCTCTTATACAGGGTATTTGGGGGAGAAGCTTATAGCTACCAGGCCATAAAGCATAAATTACTTCCCTCACCAAGTCTATTGCACCACGTTGGTGCAAGATGGCTGCCAGACATTTGCCAAGAGTTCAGGTTTCTTGGGTTTCTTTCCAGGCTCAGCTGCTGTGCTCTCTCCACAAGGCCAGCTATAGACTACCAGGCAACCAGTTGTTTCTCTCCCTGGGGCTTCTGCCACGTCTAAGGAGTCATCTCTATTCCTCTATGTTCTTCT
This sequence comes from Dasypus novemcinctus, assembly GCF_030445035.2. NCBI lineage: Eukaryota > Metazoa > Chordata > Mammalia > Cingulata > Dasypodidae > Dasypus > Dasypus novemcinctus. The sequence goes on along the minus strand of NC_080680.1, from coordinate 78,659,353 downwards.
GTGTGTTCATGTCCCAGGCGCCAGCTCAAAAACTCCATACTCCATTCTCTGTAGTACAATTTTTCTACTGACGTGGCCCAATCAAAACCTTAAGCATTATTTAGCCAAGTAAAAGTGAAACCTCTGAATTCAATAAAATCTAACATGCCCAGAGGAAAAAACCAGTTGGAATTTATAAATAATGCCAAACTGCTACAAGGACTGATCTGCAGAAAACTACAAAACACAATGGTAAAAGAAATCAAACAAATGGAAAGACATTCCATGTTCATGTACTGGAAGACTAAATATCGTGAAGATGTCAATCTTAGCCAAACTGATTTATAGATTCAGTGCAACACCAATCAAAATTATAACAGTCTACTTTACAGAAATAGAAAAGGCAATTATCGAATTCATTTGGAAGGAAAAGTATACCTGAAAACCAAAAGCAGTCCAAAAAAGAGCAACATGGGAAGAATTTCACTGCCTGACCTTGAAACATATTACAAAGCTACAGTGGTCAACAGCATGGTATTGGCATAAAGATAGACGCATTGATCTGTGGAACAGAATTGAGAGACAAGAAATAAAACCTCAAATCTATGGCCAACTGGTTTTTGACAAACCTACCAAGTTCATGTTGACAAGCAAGTTTCTTCAACAAATGGTGCTGGGAGAGCTGGATATCTATAACGGAAACAATGAAAGAGGACCCCTATTTCACTCTCAACACAAGTATCAACTCAAAATGGATCAAAGACCTATATATAAAAACCAGGACCATAAAACTACTAGAAGAAAATGTAGGGAAACATCTTAAAGACCTTGTGGTAGGTGGTGGTTTCTTGGATCTTACACTCAAAGACTGTGCAACAACAAAAAAAATAGATCAATGGGACCCCCTCAAAATTAAACACTTTTGCACCTCAAAGGACTCTATCAAAAGGGTGAAAAGGCAGCTGATTCAATGTGAGAAACTATTTGGAAAACACATGTCCGATAAGGATTTAATATCCATGATATATAAAGAGATGCTACAACTCAAAAATAAAGCAACCGACCCAATTAAAAAATGGGAAATCCTCTCAACTGAAAGGTAAGAGTGGGCATTGCCACCCCAGGGTCCTCAGGATGTCAGGATGGAGGAATAAAATATGGATTAGACTGGACTTACTGGTATTCTACTGTAGAATTATTGCAACTCTAACAATGGAAGAAATTTGATCACTGATATGGAGACGTAGCCACAGGAGTTGCTGAAGGCAGGGAGAGAAAAAGGAGGTGTGATATGGAGGCATTTTCAAGACTTGGAGTTGTCCTGCATGATATTGCAGGGACAGATGCAGGACATTATATGCCCTGCCAAAACCCACTGAATGGACTGGGAGAGAGTGTAAACTACAATGCAAACTATAATCCATGCTGTGTAGCAGAGCTCCAAAATGTATTCATTAATTGCAGTGAATGTACCACACTAATGAAAGAAGTTGTTGGTGTGGGAAAAGTGGGGGTGTGGGGAGTGGGGTATATGGGAACCTCCTATATTTTTTAATATAACATTTTGTGTGATCTATGTATCTTTTAAAAATTAATAATGCATTTTTAAAAAATGGGCAAACAGACATTTGTTCAAAGAAGAAATACACATGGCAAAAAAAAACACGAAAAAATGTTCATCATCACCAGTGATTAGGGAAATGCAAATCAAAACTATAATGCGATATCATTTCACATCTATTTGAAAGGCCACTATTAAAGAGACAGAGGAAAATAGATGTGGCTCAGGTGATAAGGCCTCCGCCTACCACCGGGTTCAGTCCCTGGAGCCTCCTGGTGAAAAAGAAGAAAAAGCATTCCTGCACAGCAAACCAGTGCCCACATGGTGAGCCAAGTGCCCATGTGGGTGACCACGTGGTGAGCCAAGAGCCCAAGTGGCGAGCTGAGTGTCCTCTCGGAGAGCAAAGTGTCCGTGTGGCAATCCAGTGTCCGCGCAAGTGAGTCACGTAGCAAGATGACGCAACGAAAGAGAGATGAAGGGGAGAGTCAAGGTGAAGCACAGCAGAGACCAGGAACTGAGGTGGCACAACTGACAGGGAACCTCTCTCCATATCAGAGGTCCCCAGGAACAAACCCCAGTGAATTCTAGAGGAGAAAGAGAAGACAAAAAGAGACACAGATACAGAAGATCACACAGCTAATGGACAGAGACAGCAAAAAAGCAGAGTTGGTGAGGGAGAGGGGAATGGGGGAAGGGGAAGGGGGAAAAAGACAGAAAACTGCAAGGGTTGGCGAGGATGTAAAGAGATAGGAATACTAACCATTGGTGGGAATGCAGAATGGTTCAGCCACTGTGGAGTTCCTAAAGAAGTTGAATATAGATGTGCCACATGGCCCAGGAATACCACTACTGGATACATATTGAGAAGAATGAAGAGCAGTGACACGTACAGATATCTGCACAATGATGTTCATAGTAGCATTAATCACAATTGCCAAAAGATAGAAACAACCCAGGTGTTCATCAACCAATGAGGTGATAAACTGTGGTGCATTTACACAATGGAATATTACACAGCTTTAAGAAGAAATGAAGTCATAAAACATATGACAACATGGATGAACCTGAAGGACATTATGTTGAGTGAGGCAAGTCAGACACAAAAGGACAAATACTACATGACTGTGCTACTATGAACTAAATATATCTTGCAATCGCATGGAATTACTAACTTGAATACGGGGCACCAGAAAATAGAATAAGTTTAGAGAATGGAAAGTTGACAGTTATTCTGTGCAAAATTGGTAAAAATGTTCATAAATCTTTGGAAATGTATAGAAACTATGAAAGTGTGTCATAGTGTTTTTAAATAGCAGCGCTAATATATGGGTATGATGGTGGTTGAAAGGGCAAGTCTAAGATCATATATATTACTAGAATGAAAGCTAAAAAATGTAACATGGGACTGTATAGCAGAGCAAATCCTCATGTGAAATATGAATAATATTGCATATATAAGAACTGATTTTTTTCTGAAACTGAATAAATGGACATTGTTGGAAGATATTATCATCAGGCAAAAATTAAAATACAACGAAAGCAAAACATGGAGTCGTGTATAGTAATAAATTAATAATCTTCCATTAACAGTAAAATTTTAAAAAGGAAATATACTAAGTGAAAGAAACTAGACAAAAGGTACAACATATTGACTCCGTCTACACAAAATATAAATACAAATAAATTAGAAAAACGGAAATAGTATAGCAGCTATATATGGCAGGGGCAGAGAGAAACTGAGAGGTGATTATTAAGGGGTAGAGGTTTTTTGTTTTGTTCCTGGCTTTTGTTCATTATTATTATTGTAATAATGAAAATGCTCTAAAGACTGAGGTGAAGGAAGCACAATTATGTGAATATAACAAATACCATTAATTGTACACTTAAGATGGACTGTTTACATTTCAACAGATTGTATGCTTTATTAATATGTATTACTAAAAGACACTATCTGGGAAGCGAGTGTGGCTCAAGCAACTGGGTCTACCACATGGGAGGTCCCGGGTTGAATTCTGGTGCCTCCTGGAGATGAGGAAGACAGCCAGCCGGCACGACAGAGCAGACACAGCAAACTGATGCAGAAAGATGGCACAACAAGGAGACAAAAAGAGGAAAGCCAGTAAGAGACACAACAAAGCAAGGAGATGGCTCAAGTGATTGAGAGCGCCTTTCTCCCACATGGGAGGTACCAGGTACCAGGTGTTCAGTTCCTGGTGCCTCCTAAAGATAAGATGAGCACACACAGAGCAGTAAACAAATGTCAACAACTGGGGAGGAAATAAATCATTAAAAAAAAAAAGACTATCAAGAAAGTGAAAAGATCAACCCAGAGAATGATAGAAATTATTTGCAAATCATATTTCATGAGGATTCAAAATCTAGAATACATAAGGAATCCCATAACACAAGAACAAAAAGACAATCCATTTTTAAAAATGGGCAAAGTGCTGAATAGACACTTTTCCAAAAAAGATAATCAAAAAACACATGAAGGGAGCAGATATGGCTCAAGTGGTTGAGCATCCGCCTCCCAAGGTGGCGGTCCTGGATTCAGTTCCTGGTTCATCCTGAAAAACAAAAACAAGCAAAACAAATGAAAAAGCCAACTCAGGCAAACTGATGTGGCTCAGTGGTTGCATGCCAGCTTATCACATAAGAGGTCCCAGGTTCAATCCCCAGCCACCAGGACCTCAAAAAAAAAAAAAAAAAGGGAAGCAGACTTGGCCCAATGGATAGGGCATCCGCCTATCACATGGGAGGTCCACGGTTCAAATCCCAGGCCTCCTTGACCTGTGTGGAGCTGGCCCACGCGCAGTGCTGATACACGCAAGGAGTGCCGTGCCACGCAGGGGTGTCCCCCGTGTAGGGGAACCCCCCACACAAGAAGTGCGCCCCATAAGGAGAACCACCCAGCACAAAAGAAAGTGCAGTCTGCCAAAGAATGGCACTGCACACACAGAGAGCTGATGCAGCAAGATGACACAACAAAAAGAAACACATATTTCCGGTGCCACTGATAAGGACAGAAGCAATCACAGAAGAACACACAGCAAATGGAAAGAGAGAGCAGACAACTGGGGGGGGGGGTAGAAGAGAGAAATAAATAAAAATAATCTTTAAAAAAAATAAATAAATTGTAAAAATCAAATATGAACTTGTGATTTTAAAAAAATAAACATACTGCAGAAACAAAGCCACCCCAGTAGCAATGGGCATCCCCACTGCCCAGATTTTGATCTCTCAATACCATTCTGCATTAATTTTTAGAGATATGGCTGTTTTGGACCCGAGGGAATTAATTCATAAAATGAGACTGGAGGGGAGCTGATGTGGCTCAAGCTGTTGACCTCCCACCTCTCACATAGACCAGGCCTGGGGTTCAGTTCCTGGTGCCTCCTGGTGAAGCAAAGACAACTAGCAAAAACAACAAGCAAACAGATGGGGGAGTCATCTGGAGAGGGAGGGTATTGAGCCTGGGACAACTGTTTGTGCATTAAAGCAAGAAATCTTTCAACTATTTATGGATGTCAAAAAACAACCAGCTTGAAATGGCTCCCACTAACCAAATTTGCAACAATTTGTGTACAGAAAAGAATGACTGTAATTGTTTCAAACACATAGTATAAAGCCACAAGTTATGATGATAAAGAGTATCCTCCTCCATGGTGGATAGATAGCAGCCTCAGCAGAGACTGGGGGCTGAGCTTTCAATCAGACCAAGGTAGGTCAGGAAAGGCCAACAAAGAAAGCCCCTCAGCCTGCAGATGGCTCTTCCTTCCACCCTCAGGGGAGGGGTAAGGTCTCTTCAGGGTGGCAGCTGCTGAGTTACGAGGGAGACAAAGTGAGACCCAACAGTGGGCATCACACAACCTGCAGGCCGAGAATAACAAGTGTGGCTGACTCACCGAAAACAAAAAACAAAAACAAAAAATCCTTGGAAAATTCTAGATCCTTAGAAAACAAAAAATTTACTATCATTAGAGATGACTGTTATAACAACTCTTTACTTGGAAAATTCGTAATTACAAGAAAAGAATAAAAGGGAAATGGATGTGGCTCAAGTGACTGGACACCTGCCTACCATATAGGAGGTCCAGGATTTGATTCCTGGGGCCTCCTGGTGAAAGGCAAGCTGGCCCACATGGAGTGCTGACCCATGCAGGAGTGGCTGGCCAGCACAGGAGAGCTGGCCCGTGCAGGAGAGCTGGTGCAGCAAGATGACATAACAAAAAGAGACACTGAGAGACAATAAGACACAGCAGACCAGGGAGCTCAGGTGGCACAAAAGATTGAGCACCTCTCTCCCACTCCAGAAGGTCCCAGGATCAGTTCCTGGTGCCACCTAAAAAGAAGACAAGCAGACACAGAAGAACACACAGAGAGCAGATAGCTAGTGCAAAACAACAAGGGGGGGGGGGCATAAAAAATAAAATAAAAGAATAAAGCAGTAGGAAATAAACTTCAGGATAAACCCTGTTAATAAGGGAAAGCATTTCTTCACAGAAGAATGACACCTAATAAACATAAAAGTAACAGAAATAGCAAGATAATTCCATTTCACAACTTCTCATTAAACAATTGGTTCAAGTAAGGATAACTAATGGATGTTAAATTATTTATTTGGTGAAAGGTTAATAAATAAATTTTATAATGGAAGAATCAGGCTGACACTATCTGAATACAATGATTTCAGAATCACTAAAAGAGGAACAACTACTCATCATAAATCTCTTATTATGTGATGTAAAGTACACTGAAGCATGCTGTACCTTCTTCAAAAAAGAACACAAATTAAAATCAAATTTTTAACCATTAATTTACTAAAAAAATAGAGCAACAAGTGAAAAGACACCACAAGAAAGCAATGACAAAACCTGAATGCGGGCTACTATAGGACAAATGGCCTGGTTCCTCCAGTAAATTAATAACATGAAAAGAGAGTGATTATTACAGAATAAAAGATATGAGAAACAAATTGTGATAAGTATGAACTTTATTTGAATACTGAATGGAACAAACTATAACCTTTTTAAGATAATCAGGGAAATTTTAACATGGACAGTTTAGATTAAATTAAAGTATTATCGATATTTTTGCCAGTTAAAATAGTATGATGGTTATGGTTTGCAGTTGTTGTTTTTTTATCCTTATCAATTAGAGATGCTTAGCAATGTATTTACAGGAATAATGTTTGGGATTTGCTTTAAAATACTCCCAATCCCCTTCCTGGCCTGTCCCACAAAAAGTAGTAGTGGAAAAAAGGAGAATAAGATCAAATGCTGACCTTTGTTAAAGATGAGTGATAAGTACATGGGAATTCATTACAATACTCTCTCTACACTTTTGTATGTTTAAAAATTCCCATAATAAAATGTCTAAAAAAGAGAAACCTAACAGATAAAAACAACCAAAATCAACCAGTAGTCTTAAATGGATCCAGGACCAAACAAACCACCTGTAAAAAAACATTTAGGGCTCAAGTAAGAAAATTTGAATTAAGTACTGGTATAAAACAATATTAATAAATTACTACTAATGGTTTGGGTGTGACATAATATTGTGGTTATGAAGTGTCCTTATTTTTTAAAAGTTGTAAGGTTTCATAGGGTTAAATGTCTATAATTTACTTTAAAATATTTCAGCCAAAAAAACTTAAATTAAACCTTCATTGTTAAACCATGTCAAAATGATATTCCAAAAGAGAATGCACACAATTACTAAAACACTGTCAAAAAAAAATAAAGAAAACACAGAACTACATAAATCGAATTCTGTATTGAACTTGTATGTTTTTTCCCAATGAAAGAAGTAACTAAATAATTACTTCTTTCTCCCACCTCCCTAAAGGTTCTCAAATTCTGCTGTTCCTATGAAAACCTGGTCTGGTCACAGCAAAAGACGTCTTTTCAGGCTTCATGCCTCATTCATCTAATGCATCCAGTACTGCTCTGAGTGCTGGGAATACATCCTTAACAGGACAAAATCTCATTAAAATTAATTCTAAAGGTGAGAGAATTAAGCATAAAGGAAAAATAAAAGTCATTGAGATTTCGTGAGCAAAATACAGTACATTAGCATTAGAAAATAAATCTGGGCGGCGGACTTGGCCCAGTGGTTAGGGCGTCTGTCTACCACATGGGAGGTCCAATGTTCAAACCCCAGGCCTCCTCGACCCGTGTGGAGCTGGCCCATGCACAGTGCTGATGCACGCAAGGAGTGCCGTGCCACCCAGGGGTGTCCCCACGTAGGGGAGCCCCACGCGCAAGGAGAGGGCCCCATAAGGAGAGCCGTCCAGCGCAAAAGAAACTGCAGCCTGCCCAGGAATGGTGCCGCACACAGGGAGAGCTGACACAAAAAGATGATGCAACAAAAAGAAACAAAGATTCCGGTGCCGCTGACAACAATAGAAGCAGACAAAGACGACGCAGCAAACAGACACAGAGAACAGACAACCGGGGTGGGGGTGGGGGGGGAGAGAAATAAATTAAATAAAATCTGGGGAAAAAAAAAAAGCATAAGTTGAAAACTTTATAGTTTTCAAAAATTATATGTTGAAGACTTTTTTTCAAAATACTTTCACATATATCACCCTGGCTTAGTCACACAAGGCTATATAAGATATAATCAGGTATTACGATCCTCATGTTATAAATTAAAAATTCAAGGCTCATAGAGAAGATTCGTTTTTAATTAGTAAGTGGGAAAGCTAAACTAGAATTTTTTTTAGGAGGTACCGGGGACTGAACCTGGGACTTCATACATGGGAAGCAGGTACTCACCCACTAAGCTATACCCACCCCCCTAAACCAAACTGTAGCTCTTCCAACTCACTGTCCAGAATTCTGTCCATTCCAATACAACTTCTCATGGCAAAAGACATTTTGTCTTGTAATACAAGTTAAAATAAAAAAGAATCTCATAATTAGTTCCAAACTTTATGTTACAAATCAAATTTATGTTACAGAAAATTCAGACCAAAGTATTAGGTTGGTGCAAAAGTAACTGCAGTTTTACACTGTTGAAATCTGCCATTTGATATTGTCATACATTCTTAAATAAATGTGGTTATGTTATACATCTTTTTTTTTTTAAGATTTATTTTTATTTATCTCCCCCCAATTCCCCCCGTTATCTGCTCTGTGTCCACTTGCTGTGAGTTCTTCTGTGTCTGCTTGTATTCTCTTTAGGCAGCTCTGGGAACCAATCCTGGAACCTTCTAGAGTGGGAGAGAAGCAATTACTCTCTTGCCGTCACCTCATCTCCCTCTTGCTATGTCTTCTTATTTTCTCTCTCTGTGTCTCTTGTTGGGTCATCTTGCTGTGCCAGCTCTCTGCATCAGCTGGCACTCCTGCACCAGACGGTTTTCCCACGCGGGGCAGCTTTCCCACACGGGGCGGCACTCCTGCGCAGGGCCACATTCCCGCGTGGGCTGGCATTCGGCATGAGCCAGCTCACCCTCACCTGGGCATCGAACCCTCAATCTCCTATATGGTAGATGGGAGCCCAAGTGGTTGAGCCACATCCGTTTCCCATACATCATTTTAAAGTGCATTTCTCACGTTATGTTTTTTCGCTAATGACTTATCACTTGTTTACTTTATATTTACTTAGACTATGGAAATGATGGTAGACAAAGAGCAAATTTGAGTGATTTTCTTATTTGAGTTCAAAATGGGCCATAAAGCAGCAGAGCAAATCACAAAATCAACAAGATATATGGCCCAGGAACTGCGAACTAACGTACAGTGCAGTGGCAGTTTGAGAAGTTTTGCAAAGGAGACGAGAGCCTTGAAGATGAGGAGTACAGTGGCCAGCCATTGGAAGTTGCCAAAGGCCATCTGAGAACAACCATCAAAGCTGATCCTCTTAAACTACACAAGAGGTTGCTGAAGAACTCAATATCAACTATTATACAGTCATTCAGTATTTGAAGCAAATTGGAAAGGTGAAAAAGCTTGATAAGTGGGTGCCTCATGAGCTGACCGAAAATTTTAAAAATCCTCATTCTCAAGAGTCGTCTTCTCTATTCTACACAACAACAAACCATTTCTCCATTGGATTGTGATGTGCAACAAAAAGTGAATTTCATACAAGTGACGACCAGCTCAGTGGTTGGACCAAGAAGAAGCTCCAAAGCACTTTCCAAAGCCAAACTTGCACCAAAAAAAGGTCTTGATAGCTATTTGGTGGTATGTTGCTGGTCTGATCCACTACAGCTTTCTGAATCCCAGTGAGACCATTACAACTGAGAAGCACAGCAAATCGAGATGCACCAAAAACTGCAACACCTGCAGCCAGCATTGGTCAACCAAAAAGGCCCAATTCTTCCGCACAACAAGGCCCGGCTGCACATCACACAACCAACACTTCGAAAGTTGAACAAATTGGGATATGAAGTTTTGCCTCATCTGCCATATTCACCTGACCTCTCTTGCCAACATGACTACCACTTCTTGAAGCATCTCAACAACTTTTTGCAGGGAAAATGCTTCCACAACCAGCAGGATGCAGAAAATGCTTTCCAAGAGTTCCCTGAATCACGAAACACGGATTTTTTACACTACAGTAATAAACTTATTTCTCCTTGGCAAAATGTGTTGATTGTAATGGTTCCTATTTTGATTAATAAAGAGGTGTTAGAGCCTAGTTATAATGATTTAAAATTCGCGGCCCGAAACTGCAACTCCTTTTGCATCAACCTAATACTTCTCTCTAGTTCAGGGATTCTTAACCTTTTTTGTTCCACAGATCCCTTTGCCAGTCAGGTGAAAACCAAAGACCCCTTACTAAGTCTACTAAACTGTGTATTATTTAATAAATATATCACACCTGCACCAACACGTCCCCATAAGAATGTTTTTTCTTTCATTTCAATTCAAGCTCACCAACCCCTTGTTAAGAACCCCTGCTCTAGTTCCTTACCTCAAAGTATGGTCCCTTGTACCATCAGCAGGAGATGAGAGCTTGATAGAAATGCAAAAACTCAAGCCTACTCCAGAAACTACTGAATCAGAATCTACATTTTTACCAAGATCTCCATATGACCCAAACACACCCTAAAACTTGAGATCATTATTCTAGAACAGTGTTGTCCAAAAGAACTTTCTACAATGAGGAAAATGTTTTATATCTACAATGTCCAATACAGCAGCCACTAGAGTTGGACAATATTAGACAGTCCAATCCAGAATATTTCAAACTAGACTGTGCCTAAATATAATTCCTCACAATACTAGTAACTAATAAGCCTCCACTACGCTAAGTTAATAAGCCTCCATTACGGTAAGTACACTCTACTACAAAGTATATTGTAATATATCCAGAGCAAAATCAAAACTTTTTTACAAACATCCAACAATTCAAAACCCTTAATGGAAGTAGATGTGGCTCAAGCAGTTGAGCACCCACCTCCCACATGGGAAGTCCCAGGTTTGGTCTGAGTGCCTCCAAAGAAAACAGGTAACTACAGACAATAAGCAAAAACAACAAGCAGACAGTGAGGACAAAACAAGTAGACAATGAGCAAAAACAAATGAGCAAAAAACAAATAAAACAGACAAAGGAACCAACTCAGGTGAGTCGATGGGGTTCAGTGGTTAAGTGCCAGCCTCCTACATACAAAGTCCCAGGGTCAATGCCCAGTCCTGGTAACTAAAAAAAAAAAAAATTTGCAGCCTATGGATATTTGAAGTAAGTCCTACATACCTTATTACTGAACTGTATTATAGAAGGCACATTTATGAAAGATCCTCATTTAATTATTACAAATAATTTAAATATGAGCTCTCAAATGGGTCAATTACCTTGAAATTCTGCTTATGCAAAATACCTTGGACCCCAAAGATGCCAAAAAAGTGAAGTATTATTATAAAAAGTACAAGGATAAACTCAGATTCCCTATTAAATTACAAGAACTAGCTAGAATTTTCTATTCCAGGAAATGGATGGATAGGATATAAACAATTCAAGGCCTTCAGTGTTTAGTTAGTATCTTCAGTCATTTCTGACAGAAGAAAATTAAACATATCCAATTTTCAGAATTTACTAGTTACTCCTAAAATCCACTCCATATAGTAATTTGTAATTTGGCTGACAACTGAATCTGAATTCCACCATGGAAGGCGATACCTCTCTTATGAGGGAATGTTGAATAAGTTATAATGATATACCAGAAGGAGAGCTGGGAGTTACCACCCATACCCTCCCTCACCACACTGTAGAAGGAAATGTGAATACTCCCAAATTTTAGGAAGATGTTAGGATTAGGAAGATCCCATTCTTACCAATGAGGGGAGAAATGAGAGGAGGATGCAAACTCTGCCTGGTACCAAGATCAAGACGATAAGATGCAAATTAAGAGAAGCGTGCTGGCATGACCTTGAATCTCCAACTGGTTATTAAAGGAGGGGCAGAGGATAGGCCAGTGAGTGTAAAAGGAAAAGGTAGAGAGTTAAATGCAGATGAAGACTAGTCTAGCATCCAAATCTCTAACTTGGCCATCCCCTTCTACTCTACCCATAAAATCTGATGGTAAACTAAAAATTTTCAGTTATACTTTTCTGCATTTTATGAGGGACATTCTATACTATGGTAGTACAAGGTTCCAGAAGATCTAAGGACATACATTCACAAATGTTTTAAAAAAAGTTATACTGGGGAAGTGCATATGGCTCAAGCGATTGGGATTCCATCTACCATATGAGATCCGCAAGACCTCCTGGTGAAGACAAGCTGGCCTAAACCACAGAGAGCTGATGGCCCGTGCTGCAGAGAGTTGACAGCCAGCACTGTGGAGAGCTGGTGCAGCAAGACGACGCAACAAAGGGAGACGCAGTGGAGAGACAGTCAGAGACACAGCAGACCAGGGCGATGAGGTGTCTAAAGCAATTGAGTGCCTCTCTCCCACAGTGGAAGTCCCAGGATTGGTTCCCAGTACCTCCTAAAGAGAAAAACGAGAAGAAAAGACAGGCAACCACAGAAGAACACAGACCAAATAGAGACAGACAGCAGACCACGAGCACAAACAACAAGGGGGAAGGAGAAAGAAAAAACACTTTAAAAAAAGGTATACTGTACATCATTATACAGTATTTGCAGATTATTTAAAGTCTAATGAGTGAGTCTTTACTGCACGACAGAGAAAATCAAATGCTACCAAGTTTATAGTGAAATTTATAAGGTAAGAGTTCTCCAAGGAACTAGTTTTCTAAATAATACGAAAAATCCAAGATGCTTCCACATCATCCCTTCCACAATCCACAACTACTCTTGATAAATACCAACACTGTAAGAAATGCAGATCAAAAAAATCTTTCTGAATATACTGTAAGTGCTAACAGTTTAGACTGACTCATTATGAATTGTATCTACCACTGTCAGCCCAAGAAAGACCTCTCATTGTCTACCACATTATTAACAGTTAGTAAAATCCACAGCTCATTCATAAATGCTGTGTCAATTTTGGAAAACCCTGAGGGAAGCGGATGTGGCTCAAGTAGCTGGACACCCACCTACCATTTGGGAGTCTCAGGTTCTGCTCCTGGTGCTTCCTAAAGAAGATGAGCAAGATAGCGAACTGACACAAAGGGCTGGTGCGGTGAGCTGATGCAACAAGATGACTCAAAGAAGAGATACAATAAGCAAACACAATGAGAGACATAACAAGCAGGAGAGGAGGTGGCTCAAGCCATTGGGTGCCTCCCTCCCACATGGGAGGTCCAGGGTTAGGTTCACAGTGACTCCTAAAAAGAAGATAAGTGTACAACCAACAAAGAGAACAGAGAGTGAGTGCAAAACAACAAGGGAGAAGGGGCAGGAAATAAATTAAATACATCTTTAAAAAAAGAAACAACCTCTGGAGAGTTAATGGTTAACAGGTACAGAGTTTCTGTTTGGGATGATGGAAAAGTAGAAGGTGGTGATGATAGCACAACATTGTAAATGTACTTTAACACCAATGACTATGTAGTTTAAATTGGTTAAAATGGGAAATTTTGTTGCATATATGTTACCACAATAAAAATTTGAAAAACAAAAACAAACTTCTGGCCTTATAACTTGAAAGACAACAGAAATGCAACTACTGCAAGAAATGGCTTACCTAATGATTATTCAAGCAGACAGTGGAACCAAATGTCAGATTAGATGCCACCGTCTAGAAGACATACTATGTATTTATTAAAACAGACACCTACAGAAAATGATTTCTTAAATATGATATTAAAAAACACACTTCATAAAAGAAAAAAAACTGGAAAAATTCAGTTCATTAAAAGTAAGGACTTTTCTCAGCAAGAGATTTTGAAGAGGTAAAAAGACAAGTCATTAACTGGGGAGCAGGTATTTGAAACCCATAAATTAACAAATAATTAGTATCCAGAATATATAAAGAACTCTTAAAAATTGATCAGAAAAAGATAAACACAAAATAAAACTAGGCCAAGAACTTGAACACACACTTCACAGAAGCAGCACAAATGGCCAATGACCATATAAGAAGATGCTTAAATTAGGCAAATGCTAATAAACACAGTAGATATCCTTTCAAACCCACTGTACTGAAAAACTATATAAAAGTCTGACTATAACAGTGTTGAGGAGGAAATGAAGCAACCAAAACACACTCTTCTGGCACTTTACACAGAAACCACAAATTTCACAATTACCACAAGCCAACTCAATGACTCAAACACGGGAAGTGTTTAGTCATCAGTAAGTAATTGATGACCAATCCAACATTCTGAAAACACACGCAGATTACTGCCAAATACAAATTTTGGCCCCCAGTGAACTGAGTTCACTCTGACTCAGAAGCCTGTTAGTCCCTTGTCTGGTTGATCCAGTTTACTTTGTGAAGTACAACATTCAGGTGTTCATATCTTCCTGGATTGCTGATGATGTCATAAGCGACTAAAATTTTAATGACCTGGTTTTTTTTTTAAAGATTTATTTTTTTTATTTATTTTTAACCGCCCCGCCCCCCCCGCCGGGTTGTTGTGTGTTCTTCTGTGTCCACTTGTATTCTTGGCAGCTCCACTCCTGGGCAGGCTGTGCTTTTCTCGCGCCAGGTGGCTCAATGCAGGGCACACTCCTTGCACGTGCAGTTCCTCTATGCAGGGGACATCCCTGCATGGCACAGCACTCCTTGCATGCAACAGCTTGCCACATGGGCCAGGAGACCCTGGGTTTGAACCCTGGACCTCCCATATGGTAGGCAGATGCTCTATCAGTTGAGCTACGTCCGCTTCCCTAATGACCTGTTTAATATTACTACTTCAATGAAAGTGAATAGTTTAAAATAGCATTACATTAAAACTAGTGCTTCTTTCTTATTCTATAGGAACTGGAATGGCCCTGTGACCACTTAAGAGAGGCAAAATGGTGTCACTGAGGCAGTATGGGTATCGAGGTTGAAGAGCTCTAAATTCAAATCCAGGCTCTACCTTAATAGCTGTAAACTTAGTTAAATTACTCAACTTCTCTAATCTTCAATTTCCTCAACACATAAAAAGCATGCATAGCACAACCTACCTACCTAATCAAATTTTGAAGATTAAGTGAGATTTCGCAATGCGCTTAACAATGTCCATTATCTAAATCTTGCTATCCTCACCTGAAATTATAACCTTCAATTAAAAGGAAAATATTTATTACTCTTACATTCAAATTATTTTCCCATATTACAAGAACTAAAAAGAACCCTATAGAAGAGTGATACCAAGCTTCTTTCTCTAACATATAAAAAATTAAGATACTGTAAAAGAGGATGGATTTACTTGTCTTCCTGGTATAGAAGCCAGGTTTCGAATACTGTGTCACTAAACTTAGGTAATTTCTAACCTTTCCAATTCAATGATTTTTTTTTTTTATTCTAAGAAAAACTCTAATGTTTTAAGGCACTGCATTATACCCTTTGAACTTCTTGAAAAAGATGATCTAAAGAGAACTGCCTGATTAGTGACAAATTGATGATTCTAATTCTTTTTTTGGTTAGTCATTGGAAAAAGTTTACATTACACTTAAAAACCTCAACACATTCAACAATATATAGAACAGGAAAAATACTGGCATCTGCACTCTGTTATAATGCTGAAAACACTCAGAATTTTAATCACTATTAAAGTTCTGAGGTCTTCATTTTAAGCATCTTACCATAGTCAAGAGAAGGATAAGAGAAAAGGAGTACAAGATAAAGTGACATTATCAAAGAAGGGTGCATTAACAACCAACATTAATAAGAACTGTCTACAGACCTAATACCTCATCAGGGTACTGTTACTGTCTTCTTCAAAATCAAAATGAAAAGTAAAATCTGTCAGATACACAAAAAATATGTCATGATGAGGTATCGAGTATTAAACACTAAACGAGAGAAATTCAGGAAGTTTTTATATTCACACACTTTAGCTTCCTTCCTTTGCCTTCATTTCTAAAATAACATTTTTTTTTCCAAAGAGGCCATAAGTTATATAGATCAGTAAGTTATTTGCCAACTGCTGTAAAGTGATAGAGATCCTCACTAAAGACTAAATACTGAAGAAACATTAATTTTCTAATTTCCATAATTATCATAATGCATCTTATCGATGCAACCCACAGAAAGCATTCAATAAATTTTGAATAAGTAGAATGAATGAATAAATAGGAAAGATTATAAACAAAAATTTAATTTAAAAATTACATTTAAAGAAAAATAAATGCAGACTTAATTCCTTTAGACGTTGGACATTTCACGTTCTGTGATTTATGATAACACAGAAACTTTCACTTTAACTACATTAGGAAGTTAACTAGAAAGGGTTATCTATCACTAAAGAGTAAGTGCCCTGTTTTTCCCACCATCAAATCTAACACAATCCAAAAGGGAATTATCCATCACATGTGTTCAAACTCTCAAAACTAATCATTAGAACTGAGGAAAGAGAAGCACTAGTGAGTTTAGAACAGAATATATTTAATAGTCAACTCCATTGCCAAATATAGCTTTGCACTACTCTATGGTGTATAAAAACTCTCAAATTTTTATTTCAGTTTAACTTAAAATGTATTTTTATGCCCAGCCATACTTTTAAAAGGCTTGTCTGGAAACACCAAAAAGGTCACAGATCACTGGTACAGCAGACCAAATAAACGCACTATACTCGACGTTCCACAAGAAAAACTGGAAACTGTTTTAGAGACCCAGATTGACTCTACAGGTAAATCTCCACCCAAGAACAAACCAAAAAGGTAAGATAAATACACCAGGAGAAGACGAGACAATGCCAAAGACATTCCCAAAACTCACTGAGTCCAGGTCTGGAGTTCTCTCTTTCTCCTAGTCTCATCTCCTCAGGGAGAACTAAATCGGCTTTTCACGCCCCCACCTCACCCTCAACTCCCCATCACCTTCACTACTAAAATCCGAGTACCCTTCTCCTTTATCGTTCACCTAGTTCCTACTGCGGTCTGTCTCACTCCAATCAGACTTTGTCTGCGGTACCTATCTTCTGTAGAGTATGAGTCCCCTTAATCCGTATTTATTATTCCACATTCCATCTGCCCTCCGCCCTTTCAACTCCGATCCTCTCACTCCGACTCTCTCCCAGAATCCACCCCAAATCACATATCTCCGGCCCCTTCTCCCTCCCACTCTCCACTGCTAGGTCAGGCTCTTTTCATTCCGCGCGGCCTCCAGCCCCTTCTACAGGTTCCTTCCCCCACGCGTTTCCCAATACAGGCCCCTTCCCCCAACCCCGCCCCTCTCTACCCCCTCCCACAGGAAGAGGCCCTCTCACCTGAACCGCCGAGGCTGCCACCGTCCCAGAAGCCAAAGGGTGTTGGCGCCGGCCGGCCGCCCAGGCTCGGTCCCCTCTGAGCGCCTGACGACCCCTAGGGAGAGCCAATGCCACCACCTCCAACTCTGCCCGCCCCAGGCCAGGCCGTCACCGTAACCACCGCCAGTACCGCGGCAGCCATGTTGAATTCTTACTTCCCTCCTCCCTCCCCCCACCGCTCCGCCCCTTTGGGCGTCTGACGTCATGGCGCCACCCGGACCAACGGGAAGAGTCGGCAGTGGCGTAACTGCCCTCTCGCGGTGAACTGCAAGGCGTTGCGTTTGAATTGGACGAACCTTGCTGACCCACGGAGAGAGGCGGGGGAGGGGGTTACTAGCACGCTACGGCGTAGGGGATGGAGAGGCCGCCGAGGCTGACAATCCGAGAGGCGTGGATCCCGAAGGGGTGTATAATGACTTAGCAACAGATCCTACGTGGGAATCAGGAGGTGGAAGCTCACCTCCTTTGTTCTAGGAACAGTGAATAGCCCAGTGTGACTGGAATGGAGTGAGCAAAGAAGAGTGTAGTAGAAGATACCAGAGAGGTAAGAGGGCTAAGTCTTTTAGGCCCTTGTAAATCTTTTTAAGGACTTTGGCTTTAACTCTGAGAGAACTGGAAAGCCACTAGACAGTAGAGGCAAGCAGGGTAGGAGCAGAAAGATCACTTAAGAGGTCAGTGCAGTAATTCAGGCAAGTGATGATAATGCCTTGGGCCAGAGTGGTAATAGTAAAGATGATCAGAAATGGTCAGGTTCTGGCTACATTTTTGAAGGTAGAGCTCTAAGAATTTGCTCGCGGATTGGATGCAGGGTGTGAAGAAATGAGAGGAGTCAAGGATGACTTTAAGGTTTTTGACTTGTCGAATTCTTCCAGATTGGCTGGAAGAATAGAAATGCAGATTTATCAAAATTTCTGAAGCTAGTGCTCTTTAGAACACTGACATATAGGGGATGGGAAGAGGAAGCAGAAAAAGATGAAAAAGTAGTGGGCAGAGAAGCAGGAAGGAAATCAGAAAACTACAGTGCCATGGAGGATAAGGAAGGGAAAACCCTAGGAGGACTGGGCCTTTTTCCCTTCAGAATAAGATACCCTGAGACCAGGGACAAGCCTCCCCCATCAGGCAGAGACTTCTGAGATTCCCCATCAGTTGTCTCCTGATCCCAAGTATTTTTTCTTCCTTGCCCTCTTGCTTTAAGTGGCACCCAGGTTGCTGAGGCCTTCTCCTCGACCAGCTGCCATGCCCCCCAAATCCCAAGGAGGTCACCCATTCCTGAGAAACAGAAAAGAAGTGTGGACATTTATCTGGAAAAGCCAACAGTTACTCATCTTCCTAGGAGAGACTCATACTTGTCAGTTTCCACATGTGAATTCCAGGCACCAGAACAGACCGAACAGGATGCCAGTCCTCTGCTGTCCCTGTGCTGTCTTTCCTTCCCAGTACACCTGGACAGGAGTCAGCACATCTGCAAGCCTGCAGCAATCTCCAACCGAAGGGGCGCCAGGTTGCACCCCTCCTGCTCTGTCTCTCTTCTCTCTTCCTCCTTTCATACTCCAGGTCTTTGGGGTGTCTGAGAGCAGAAACAAGAAAGACAGATAACCACCAGCCATGGAACTGATTAAATCCTACCATGTGCAGGCATGAGACTACAAAAATGTTCTCAAGGAGGGCCAATGAGGGAATTAAATAGATATACAGATAATGATGGTACCTGGCAGAAAGCCACCTGAGTTCCCTAGGTAGTATATTGCATGCCTGAGTAGAAAGGAGAAAGAGTTCAGGTGGACTTGAGAACTCAAAGAACATTTCATGAGAATTGAAACATTTAAATTAGGCTTTAAAGGTCAGGTAGAATGAAGGATGCACATAGCAGTGAGAACAATCTGAACGGAGGCATGGATGCAGAAAAGTTCCAGGAAAAATCAGAATTAGTAAATTAAGGGGAGAAAAGAAAGCAGAAGGAGATAAAGATGAAAAGACCAGAAGGGAAGAGACTTGGCTTGTGTTCAACAGTTCTGATGTTGTAAAGTCACTGACACCCTTGACAAAGGACCTTTTCTCCTGAGAAAACCAATAGAAGAGTTGGGATGAATATATAGAGCCTTGAAGCCAGATATTAACTCTTTCTGCAGAAGCTTGCAGTTACAATTAAGGACTTGGGTTTCTTGTTTACCTTTGAGGTTCCTTCCAGTTCTCAGACCATATGTAATAAATATAACATAAAGATGCAATTATCCTGATGACCATGAATGAATCAAGATGACTGTAGGCGGCGGACTTGGCCCAGTGGTTAGGGCGTCCGTCTACCACATGGAAGGTCCGCGGTTCAAATCCTGGGCCTCCTCGACACATGTGGAGCTGGCCCATGCACAGTGCTGATACACTCAAGGAGCGCCCTGCCACACAGGGGTGTCCCCGCATAGGGGAACCCCACGCACAAGGAGTGCACCCCGTAAGGAGAGCCACCCAGCGCGAAAGAAAGTGCAGCCTGCCCAGGACTGGTGCCGCAACGGAGAGCTGACACAACAAGATGACGCAACAAAAAGAAACCCAGATTCCCGTGCTGCTGACAACAACAGAAGCGGACAAAGAAGACACAGCAAATAGACACAGAGAACAGACAACCGGGGCCGGGGGATAGGGGAAGAGGAGAGAAATAAATAAATCTTAAAAAAAAAAGGTGATTGTAGCCTTCAAAAGGATGAACATATAAACAGACAAAATACTTGTTGGAGAAAATACAGCCCTTACTGGGACACGGAGATTGATATGACTATAGACAAAGGTTTATTGAGAAGCTCCCCCAATGGAGGAGGTCTGAAGAACAGCATGGTGGGGGTCTGAAGAGAGACTTCAGCCCACTCCTGGAAGGGGGGGATTTGAATTTATACAGAACTTTCCTAGGCAGGGAAATGATAGTTGGTGGGAGGGGGTTGAGGGTCCGAGTGAAGTACAGGAGCCAATAGAAAGCCCTAGAGGTGAAAGCTTTCCCTGATAGTGACTAGAAGATAGTGGGTTAGGGAGTTATGGTTTCTTGGAATGCTGCAGGAGCAGATGTTGCTTTGTTCTGTAGGAATTTTATCTCTGATATGTAGGTAGGAAAGGTTTCCATTTCCCTTTACTCCCATCTCTGTGGTTTCTTTATTTAACCTGTGAGAAAGTGCTGTGGCCTTACACACATAGGCTTATGGAGAATGGGGTTAGCCTTTCCCCAGTGCGTATTAGGGGAAACTGAGCTACAGCTTGCTAGTTATTGGAAACCTCTAACAATACTTAAAATATTAGAAAGGAATATAGAAGAATTATATTTGAATCCTGGCATGGAAAGAACTTTTCTAATCATAACTCCAAATTCAGAAACCAGAGAGGAAATGGTTGACAGATTTGATAGTGGCAAAAGACCCCATACCCAAAGCAAAAAGATAAATTGGAAGGAAATATTTTAACCTATATAGCAGAAAAAGGGTTAATATTTTTAATATACAAAAAGCTCTTACAAATCAGTGAGAATATAATGATTCTCTTTAAAATTGGTATAGCTTATTGAGGCAGTTCACCAAAGAACAAACACAAATAGCCAGCAAACATGTGAAAAGATGGCCAACATCACTGAAATTTTTTTGAGTGACACAGGGTCCCATTTTTCATCTAACAAATTGACAAGATCTAAAAATATTGATTAAAGTAATTTGGCAGTAATTATCGCAACATATTGTTAAATTTTTAGAAAGCAAGTTACAGAATGTAAATCGTATCCATTTTTGTCAAAAGAAAATAGTATAGAGAGAGTTATATATGTTTAAATAAGCATAGATAAAAGGCTAAAAGGGTACACATCAAACTATCAGCTGTGGGGAGAGTAGAATGTGACTGGAAGGAGGTTGGGCAGTGGAACCAGGGACTAAAGAGGGAGGGGAAATTGGAACAATGAAAGAGATGTAGCCACTGCTGGAAACTGCCCAGGCAGCAGAGAGAGGAACTAGCCTGGCTTCTACCCTCCTCCCACCCTCCAGTCTCCTGACATTACGTTCCATTAGCTGAACCTAGCTAGAATCCAGTTTAAGGGAGCTCAGAAATGTAGTTTTCAGAAGAGCAGAGAATGAGTCTGAGAGCAAAGATGCAATGATGACTCCCAAAAGTTTTTGAGTAGTTCACAGAATTAATGAGAGAGATGGAGAACCTGATAGGAAAAACAAAGGAGTAAACAGCAGGATACATGGCACAAGTCATCTTGTAAGAATAGTCTGAGTAAAATATAATTAATTTTATTAGAAATTTTTAAATGGTGTGGGAAGACTGTCCTAGTACTGGGCCTAAAGAGCCGTGCCCATGGTAATTCATTCAGCTAATGTGGTCTGCTGTACACCAAGCCCAGTGCTTCAGTGGGAACAAAGATAAACAGGACCAGGTTTCAGCTATCAAGAAGTTCAGGGAAGGGAAACGGACTTGGCCCAGTGGTTAGGGCGTCCGTCTACCACATGGGAGGTCCGCAGTTCAAACCCCAGGCCTCCTTGACCCGTGTGGAGCTGGCCCATGCGCAGTGCTGATGCGCGCAAGGAGTGCCCTGCCATGCGCAAGGAGTGCCCTGCCACGCAGGGGTGTCCCCCGCATAGGGGAGCCCCACGCACAAGGAGTGCGCCCGGAAGGAGAGCCGCCCAGCGGGAAAGAAAGAGCAGCCTGCCCAGGAATGGCGCCGCCCACACTTCCCGTGCCGCTGGCAACAACAAAAGCGGACAAAGAAACAAGACGCAGCAAATAGACACAGAGAACAGACAACCGGGGGAGGGGGGGAATTAAATAAATAAATAAATCTTTAAAAAAAAAAAAGTTCAGGGAAGAAGACAATTACAATAGAGTTAAATAATCTCGGAGCTGAAGACAAGACCTGCCATCAGACTAAACTGCTTTTGTGCAAGATAGAAAAAGAGACCATCTCTGAGTTGACACAGTCCCAGGGACATACAGTTTGGCAAACTGAGTATAACTGGACTTTAACTCTCTCTGGACCTTCAGGCAGGTACCCTTGTGCAAATCACAAAGTTCACATCCATAGAAAGTTGTCCTGCTTGAGAAAATAGAGGCTGGCACCTACAGGAGGCAGAGTAGAGGTAGCTAATGAGGATATTCACTTGTACATCAGGAAGTCCTGGGAGGGGGAAGTGGATTTGGCTCGAGGGATAGAGCATTTGCCTACCATATGGGAGGTCCAGGGTTTAAACCTAGGGCCTCCTGACCCATCTGGTGAGCTGGCCCATGTGCAGTGCTGATGCGCGCAAGGAGTGCCCTGCCACACAGGGGCATCCCCAGCATAGGGGAGCCCCACGTGCAAGAAGTGTGCCCGTAAGGAGAGCCACCCTGCGCAAAAAAAGCACAACCTGCCCAGGAGTGGCACTGCACACATACATAGCTTGTGCAGCAAGGTGACGCAACAAAAAGAGACACAGATTCCTGGTGCTGCTGACAAGAATCCAAGCGGACACAGAAGAACACACAGCGAATGGACACAGAGAGCAGACAGTGGGGGGAGGGGAGAGAAATAAAAAATAAATCTTAAAAAAAAAAGAAGTCCTGGGAGGAAGCAGATGTGGCTCAAGCCATTGAGTGCCTCCTGCCCAAATGGGAGGTCCTGGGTTTGGTTCCTGGCACCTCCTAAAAACAAAAAGCAAACAGCAAGCAAAACAAAACAAAAACCCAACTCAGGGGAGCTAATGTGGCTCAGCAGTTGAATACCAGGCTTCTCACATATGAGGTCTCAGGTTCAATCCCCAGCCCTGGTATCTCAAAAAAAAAAAAAGGGGGGGGGGGGAGTCCTGGGAGCCCAACCTGCTAACCCAGAACACCATGAGAAACAATTTGACCAGGAAAGCCCCAGGAATTTAGAAAGGCTCCTTTGGAAAGGAAAAATTGACAGGTGGTATTTTAATGACTTTGCTTTGGTTATCCCATCGGGGTGAATGTCAGACTGACTTTCAAGAAAGTATGTTAGGGAAGCAGACATGGCTCAACTGACAGAGCATCTGTCTACCATATGGAGGGTCCAGGGTTGAATCCCCAGGGCTTCCTGACCCGTGTGGTAAGCTGCCAGGCGCAAGGTGTGTGCCCCACAAGGAGAGCCACCCTGTATGAAAAAAGAACAGCCTGCCCAGGAGAGGCACTGCACACAAAGAACTGATGCAGCAAGATGGCACAACCAAAAAAGAAATGGTTTCCCAGTGCCACCTGATAATGCAAGTGGATGCAGAAGAACATACAGCAAATGGAAACAGAGAGCAGACAACGGGGGTAGGGGAGGAGAAATAAATAAAATAAATCTTTTTTTTAAAAAAGAAAGTATGTTAGATCTAAAAGGATCCTTTGTCCAAAGATAAGTGAAATCTCAATACACACAGTTAAGTACACACATGAGCAATTGAAACTTGTGCCAAGCAAGAAAGCTTTGATCTGTGTGCTTCCAAGATTTGGTGTTGTCATGCTAGTCTTTTCTTTAAGTCATGTAACAGCATCGTGTCCACCAATAAAGGATTGGCTAGGTAATGTACTTGAGAGAATATTAGGCAAGACATCAAAAGGATGTTATGAAAAGCAAAACAACTGAGACAGTAAAAAGATCAGTGGCTGCCAGGAGTTCAGAGGGGGTGGGGTGAGGAGGAGAGGTGAATAGGTAAAGTAAAGGGCTTTTTTAATTTTTTATTTCCCTTTTAACAAATCATTTCCTATATAGGCTCTTTTTTATCTTCTTCCCCTCCCCCTCCCCTTTCCCTTCCCCCACCCTGCTGTTTTTGCTGTCTGTGTCCATTTGCTGTGTGCTCTCCTGTATCTATTTCTCTTTCTTCTTCTCATCTTTCTTCTCTAGCATTCATCAGGATTTGATCCTGGGACCTCTGTTGTGGAGAAAGGTTCCCTGTCAATTGCGCCACCTCAGTTCCTGGTCTCTGCTGCACTTCACCTGGACTTTCCTTTTCATCTCTCTTTTGTTGCATCATCATCTTGCTGTGTGACTCACTAGCATGGGCAGTGGCTCACTACACAGGCACTTGGCTTGCTGCGTGGGTACTCAGCTTGCCACACAAGCACTGGCTCACCACGCGGGCACCTACATGGGCACTTGCATGGGCACTCGGCTCACCATGCAAGCACTGGCTAACCTACGTGGGCATTCACACCAGCACTTGGCTCACTGCGCAGGCACTCAGCTCGCCATGCAATGGCACTCGGCTCACTACATGGGCACTCGGCTCATTAAACAAGCACCTGCATGGAGCCTTGGCTCACCGCGTGGGCACTTGACTCACTGCACAGGCACTCAGCTTGCCATGCAGGCACTGGCTCGCCACACAGGCATGCTTTCTCTTCTTTTTCACCATATAGTATGGTGGAGGCCTTGTCACTCGAACCACATCTGCTTCCCTAAAGGGCTTTTTGAGGGCAGTGAAACTATTCTGTATGACTGCGTATACATGACATTATACATTTGTCAAAACCTATAGACTTGTACACCAAAACAGTGAAACTATGGATTTTAACAAGTAATAATGTACCAATATTGGGTCATGAATTGTAACAAATGTACCATACTAATGCAAGATGTTAATAATAGGGAAAATTGGAAGAGAGCATATGGGAATTCTCTGTACTATCTGCTCAATTTTTTTCTGTAACTCCAAAACTGTTCTAAAAAATAAAGTTTAAAAATAAAGTTATAGAAATATGTAAATACGGAAAGATGCTTATAAAACTGCTAAAAAACCCACACACAAACAAGAACTACAAACAATATGTACAATGTGGTCTCATTTTTATAAAATGACCTATATGTGTGTATATATAATTGCGTTTGTGTGTGTATACGTTTTTTATAAAACCAGTTTTATTCACATACCATACAATTCTTCCAAAGTATACAATCAAGGTGTGCATGTAATTTTGAATTTGAAATTCTGAAAGGGCATATACCAAAAATATTTACAGTGCTTAACTCTTACTAGGAAGATTATGAGTGTTTTTTTTTCTTTATAGTTGTGTTTTCTAAAAACATTATTTTAAATTATGTAAATACATGAACACTTTCTCATTGTAAATGATTCAAACAACAGGAAGTATGTTCTGGTGATGCTGTAGTGTATTTCCCAGATCTCTAGCCTTCAGGACTGAAGCATTCATTTCCCCAGGTACTGAGAGTGTAGATGGCTGACATCTTGCAGCTAAGCACCCTACCAATCTTACCTGAGAAGAGCTGCCTCATTTAAAATCACGCTGTCTTCCTCAGAGCAACCCACATCCAATGACTGATTGATGCAGAGGTTAAAAAAAAAAAAAAAGTCCGGTTATTCCAGGGTATACCCAGGACAAGCAAACTAGAGTGGCTAGCCTAGGGTTCACACTGGAAGCTAGTGGGTAGCTTATTAAGGAAACTCAGATCTTCCTGCTGAGAGCAGTGCAGGGGAAGATGCTTTGTAGATTCACCAAGCCACTCATAGGGAGGGATGCCCTGACCAGCTTAGCCAAATGGTTTTTTTGTTAGTTTTGTTGGGGGTTTTTTGTTTTTTGTTTTTTGAGGTACTGGATCTGGGAATTGAACCTGGGACCTCATATGTGGGAAGCCAGCGCTCAACCACTGAGCTACATTGGCTTCCCTCAGTTGGTTTTTTCATCTGTTTTGCTTGTTGTGATTTTGGGTTTTTTTTCCAATAGTCACTGAGGACTGAACCTGGGACCTCCCATGTGGGAGGCAGGAGCTCAACTGCTTGAGCCACATCTGCTCCCCCAAAAGGGTTTTTGAGGACCAGGCCCTAGTAAAAACAAAGAGGTCACCAAAAGTTGCTCCTTGTGTGTAATTGACTCAAACAACAGGAGGCTTAACAAACCTCTTCCCTTAAACACCCCTGTCCAGCTGTGGGGATCATACCCTGGGGAGGATTGGCAGATAGACTTTATCCACATGTCATCTTGCCAGGAATGTAAGTACCTCTTAGAATTGGTTGATGCTTTTAGTGGATGGGTGAAAGTGTTTCCCACTAGAAAGGAAACAGCAAATAAGGTGGTAAACACCCTCCTAAAGGAAATTATCCCAAGGTTCAGACTGCCTTAAGTCCCTCCAAAGTGATAATGGGCTAGCACTTATATCAAAATAACCGAAGGTCTATCAACTGCCCCCAGAATTAAATATCCATAGTTTCTGTAGACCCCCATCCTCAGGGAGAGTAGGAAGGGCCAACTGAACCCTGAAACAAATTCTGGCCAAACTCTGCCAGGAAACTACATCTCCTTGGGTCCCTAATCTACCTGGTGCTTTGCTGAGGCTGTGTGTAGCTCCAAAAGACCCGCTTCAGTTTAGCCCCTTCAAAATTGTCTATGGATGACCTTTCCTCACCCAGTACCTGGTATTAGATCAGAAGACCCAAGAACTCACCAAATATTTAGTCAATCTAGAAAAAACTCAGCAAATCGTCCAAAGGCTCAGGAACAAGATCCTCCCTATCCCCAGCATGAGTTACCTCTACCTAAAGTTAAACATAGAAACCAGGTTCTGATCAAAACCTGCAAGAGAACAGATTGCATTCCCAATTAGAGCCAAAATGGAAGGGACCTTGCTCTATGATTCTGATCACTCCCACAGCCTTTAAAGTTAAAGGAATTGCCAGCTGGGTGCACTTATCCCAAGTGAAGCCCACTGTCCTAGGAAGTGCCAATTCACTGGAAGCACCCGATGAAACATTTGAGTACCAGCCATTGGACAGCCTGAAATACCTCTTCAAGTGACAGTGTTAGGTAGTGTCTGTGTTAACCCATAATGCAACTGTTATGAGTTGGGACATTTTGTATGTGGAAAGGAATGTTTGGCAGCCTGAGATTTATTAATTTCTAAAAGAGAGATTGTTTGTAAACTGCTCTTTTCCTCTGGGTGTGATACCCTTTGATTTTATTAGATTCAACTGAGAAGTCTTTGATTAAATTATGTTAAGATTAGGGCTTTGGGGAAACGGACTTTGGCCCAGTGCTTAGGGCGTCCGTCTACCACATGGGAGGTCCGCGGTTCAAACCCCGGGCCTCCTTGACCCGTGTGCAGCTGGCCCATGTGCAGTGCTGATGCGCGCAAGGAGTGCCGTGCCACGTAGGGGTGTCCCCCGCGTAGGGGAGCCCCACGCGCAAGGAGTGCGCCCCGTAAGGAGAGCCGCCCAGCGCGAAGGAAAGTGCAGCCTGCCGAGGAATGGCGCCGCCCACACTTCCCTTGCCGCTGACAACAACAGAAGCGGACAAAGAACCAAGATGCAGCAAAAAGACACAGAAAACAGACAACCGGGGAAGGGGAGGGGAATTTAAAAATAAAAATAAATCTTTAAAAAAATAAAAAAAATAAAAGATTAGGGCTTTGTTTCAACCACATCAGTAGGGTGTAACTCATTTTAAGTCCCCGCCCTCTTGGGGAGCTATATAAATGGACTTATTCAAGGAGACACAGAAGAAGATACACAAGAGAAAGTACTCCATAGATGGCACAGGAGAGAACTTTGTTATGACACAGTGGAAACTGACTTTGGTGAGAAACCAACCTTGAATTGGACTCTTTACAGCCTTCTAACTGTAAGCTTTTACCCCAAATAAATGCACTTTATAAAAACCAACTGATTTCTGGTACTTTGCATCAGCACCCTTTTGGCTGACTAATCCAGAATTTGGTACTGAGAAGTGGGTCATGCTTTTACAATTACCAAAAATGCTGGAATGGTTTATAAATGGGTAGGGGGTATTTTTTGGAGAAATTGTGAGATGCTTGATAGAAAAGGCCTAGATTGCTTTGAAGAGACTGTTGGTAAGAATTTGGAAGCTAAAGAGACTTCTGATAAAGCCTTTGAAGTAAATGATGAAACAATTATTGAAAACTTGAGGTAAGGATCTGTGTTTTAAAGTTGCAGAGAACTTAGCAAATTGACTCCTGATGTTATATGGAAGGCAGAATTTGAAAATGGTGATCCTGGAGATTTAGTTGAAGAGCTTTCCACAGTAAACTTGGAGAATGCAACCTGGTTTCTCTTTGTAGCTTATAGCAAAATACTAGAGAAAAGAGATAAGCTGAGAACTGAATTGTTGGGCACAAAGAAACCAGAAACTGATTCTAAGAATTCCAAGCCTCTGGAAATCAAACTCCTAGATGATAGTGCCCTTTTTGAAAGAATTAACTAAACTTGGAACTTGTAAGCCAAGGTTGAAAGTGCAGTTATCTAGGAAAGACTTGTGGGAAGTATTACTGTCTGATGGCTTGGACCCCTGCTTCCTGCATGCTAAACCAACAAGCTTTTTGTGAGATCTGTATGAACAAAACCACTGTCAGCCTGGACTAGAAGGGACATGGAAAAAAGAGATGAAAGGGAAAACAGCTTTAAGAGGAAAACCATGGAAAACCATTGGAATTAAGACATCTCCTTGGGCCAAGAGAAGGACCTCACCCATATATATGGAGAGCGTAAGTTTATCCCAGCATTTGAAGAGGGTGAATGCTCCCTGTTCAGGAGAGTTTTGCTGTCCCAGGCTAGAGAGAGAGTGAAGTACATTTCCCAAGGGCTGGGAAGAGTGAGGTCAACACCCCAGGGCTATGAGAGGGTGGACCTGTTCCCCATAGATTAGGGAAGGCCAGGTCACCACCTCAATGTTCTGAGGACATTGGGCCTGTATGCCAGATATTAGAGAGAATGTTGCCACCACCTCACTGTACTAAGAGGGTTGAGACTCTACCTCAGAGACTGGGTAAAGTGTGTCCATCACCCCAGCATTTTTGGACCTTGAGGTCTGGAGTTTAGTTGCCACTCAGATGCTTAATGAGGGTGGAACCAAGAAAAAGGCCATTGTGCAAGCCTGTAGTAAGGGTGGGCCCCCATGATGCCCCAAGGAGGAGAAGAAACCATCATCCTGAGAATGACTCTCAGACTTTGAAATCTAATTAACCATGCTCTGCAGGTTTTCAGAACTCTTATGGCAATGCAAATGTTTATCCTATGTCTGTCCCTTTGTTTATTGGAAGCAGATAAGTTATTCTGTAAGTTTCACAGGTCTACAGCCAGAGAGGACTTTGCCCCAAGAAAAACTGTATTTGGGGAAGCAGATGTGGCTCAAGTGATTGGGCTTTCATCTCCCATGTGGGAGACCCGGGGTTTGATTCCCAGAGCCTCCTGGTGAAGGCAAGCTGGCCTGCGCTGCAGAGAGCTGATGGTCCACATCACAGAGAGCTGACAGCTTGCACCACAGAGAGCTGGTGCAACAAGATGACACAACAAAGGGAGACACAGAGGAGAGACATTGAGAGACACAGCAGATCAGGCAGCTGAGGTGGATTAAGCAAATGAGTGCCTCTCTCCCACATTGGAGGTCCCAGGATTGGTTCCCAGTGCCTCTTAAAGAGAAGACGAGAAGAGATAACAAGCAGACACAGAAAAACACACAGCAAATGAGTACAGAGCAGACAGTGAGCTCAGGCAGCAAGAGGTGGAGAATGAATAGAATAGAAGAAAATAGATTAAATTAAGTTAAAAATGAAATAAAAAGTGAAAAACTATTTCTAAAACTGTGGTGTGATTTTGTGCTTAGCATTGCTAACTGAAAGGATTTAAGGTTTTTTTAATATTGTAATGTCTTTTTGGAATTCAGAGGGTGGAGTGTGGCTGTTTGAAATTATTTATGAATTCAAAAAGAGAGATATGTTTTTAAACTGCTCTGTGCCTCTGGGCATGATACCCGGTAATCATATTAGATTCAGCTGAGATGTCTGATTAAATTATGTTAAGATTAGGGCTTTGATTCAACCAGTTAGTAGGATGTAATTCAATTTAAGGCCCTGCCCCCTTGGGGGGCTATATAAACAGACACTCCCTCAAGAAGACACAAAGAAGAAGGCCCAGGAAGAAAGAGTTCAATAGATAGGACAAAGAAGAGAATTTGGGTCCTGCAGTCCTGGAAAGAGAGATGAACCATTTGCCTAATAGTTTGCAGCTGAAGAGAACAGCGCAACTGAGCTGAGGAAACCCAAAAAGAAACAAACTCTATGCCAGCCTACAGCTGAGATCAGAAGAAGCTGGGCCCATGGTGCCTTAAGAGGAAGAAGGAAAGAGAGACCTGCCTCTCCATCTTACTTTACACAGGGCAACTGACTTGGGTAAGAAAATACCTCTTATGGTACCTTGAGTTGGATTCCTTAGAGCCTTGTAACTGTAAGCTTTTTCTCCAAATAAATACCCTTTATAAAAACCAACAGGTTTCTGGTACTTTGAATCAGCATATCTTTGACTGACTAATAGAGAATGCATGGGGAGGGAAGCAAAATGTTTCAGGTATTTGAGAATAGGGTAGTTGTTCTTTGGGATAACAGATATTTTGAAAATAGGAAGTAAAGGCTAAGTGTGAACTTTCTTGTCAGTATATAAAGAAACTATAATCTGCAGCCAGTGGGCAGAAAAGCATGGGGATCAGGGCACTGGATTTAATTGTAAGATTTGCAGAGCTCCAGAGAAGGTTGAAATCTCCACTGTAACAGGTCTGCTACACCAAGGTTAGAACCCTGATTGAGAAAGAATGGAAAGGGAAGACATGGAATGTGATATCTAAATCACTGTACCTGAAAATCATACTTCCCTATTCTATACCTTTTGGCAACCGTAAGTTGCCCATTTCTCCTTTTCGAATTCTAGCTCTCCCCTTGTTTGAAAATGATGCAGAAACCTCTGCCTTACAAGATATGTGCCTCCACACACCTGGATCTACCCCCACCTCCCCATCTAGCCATTAGACCAATAACTAGGATTAAGTAACAAAATGAAAGGCCAGGGCCTGATAAGGGAGGAAGGGGACTATACCTAAAGGAGCTGATAAACATAACCAACAGGTACTGACAGAAGCCAGGAGAATATAAATGGTACTGGATTCTGAGAACATGTAACATGGATGGTGTATTAGTCTGCCAAAGGGGTGCCAATGCAAAGTACTAGAAATCTGTTGGCTTTTACAAAGGGTACTTACTGGGGGCAAAAGCTTACATTTACAAGACCGTAAAGAATCTAACTCAAGGTTGCTTTCTCACCAAAGTCAGTTGCTGTGTGTTAAAGCAAGATGGTTGCTGATCTCTGCCTGGTCTCTCCTTTCCCTCCGGGCGTCCAGTCCTCTCTCTCCTGGTTAGGGCTTGTCTCTCAGGGCTTACTGTATTAGTCTCAGCTCTTTTCTGAAGGTCAGCTGTAATCTGTCAGGCAAATGGTCCATCTCTCCCCAGAGCTCTAGCTGTTTGAGCCTTCTTTCTGTCAGTTGGCATGATCAAAAATGACAAAGTTCTCTCCTCTGTGTGTTTTCTTGAGTCTCTTGAGTGAGTGTATTTATATTGGCCCACCAAGGAGGCGGGGGCCCAAACTGAGTCATGTCTTAATGACATGGTCGAATCAAAGCCCTAATCTTAATAGATAATTTAATCAAGTCCCCTCACCCGAATTCAATATAATCAAAGGCTATCATATCCAAAAGAATAGATTAGTGTACAAACATAATCTTTCTCTTTTGGAGTGTTCTCAAAAATCTCAAACTGTCACAGATGAGGAGAAGTACCTAAAATTGAATGAGGGTGAAGCAGATGTGGCTCAAGTGAATGAGCTCACACCTACCACATGGGAGATCCCAGGTTCAGTTCCCAGTGCCTTCCACAGAAGACAAGCAAGACAGCGAGCTGGCACAATGAGCAAGCAAGCTGACCCAATAAGATGACACAACAAGGAGACACAAAGAGGAAAGACAATGAGAGACACAAAGCAGGGAGCTGAGGTGGCTCAAGGGATCGCCGACAGTGAACACAAACAATGGGGGGAGGGCATAAATAAATAAAATATATATTTTAAATTAGATGAGGGAGAGTTTATTAATATGGGAGCATTCCCCTGGGACAAATGACTTAAGACCATAACAAGGACCCTGAGAGATGTTGCTGTCATGCTGCTAAGATTTTTGTAAGAGTTTGGAGAAAGTGATGGGCCATGACAAATTAAACAAAAGTCACAGCTTCTATGGGAGATGGTAAAAGAAAAGATGAAAAGGCTAAAAGAAGAGAAAAGTTAGAGTGGATATACTATTTAAAACCAGAGAAAAACCACAAATGACTGTTCCATGGAGAGCTCTGAAGAAATCCCACTGCCAAACCAATTAGCAATGTGCTGGTGAAAGGTCATTGGCATCATTCAGAAGCTCAGTGGTGGCCGACCTTGCATAAGAGAGCTAACAGTAGGAAATGAAGGCCTAGAACTGGGCACCTTGATAGCCATGGGAATGAGGGTCCCTAAACAATGAGGCGAGATGGCAACTCTTAACCTTCAGAAGCAATGTAGATATAATTATAAAAATGAATGAGGAACAGAGAGGCCTGACCTGCAGAGAGATATGGAGATGGCTAATAGTATATGGTATTCCTAGAGGTAAGATAACCAACAAGGATATTACTCAACCTAGTCAAGAGAAATCAAGGGTAGAAGATCGATAGGCTGAGGATGACTCATTACCCAGTTTCTGGGTCAGAGATAGTTTTTAGACCTTGAAAACTGGTTTCCAGGAGGAAGGATCCTACAACATCATGGCTACTGTATATGGCAGTAACACCCCAGTCCTTCCCCAAAGAATCTATTACCATTTAGTTGGTCAGTCATACACTGTGGAAAGAGGAATATTATCCAAGCAATTCAGTGACTGTTGGACACAGGGTCTGGGAAGAAATTGATACTAGGGAACCCAAAACATCATTAGGGTCCCCCATTTAGAATGGGGTATACAAAGAACTGATAATATATGGAGTCATGGACCGGGTTCAGTTCACTGTGAACCCGTTGTGTGCAGGCACACCCAATGGTAATTCCCAAAAATGTAAATGAAATGGACATACTTGCTAGTTAGCAGAACTACTACATTAGTACCATAGCCTGTGGAATAAGAGCTATCATAATACATCTTAGTTTTCTAGAGTTACTATAATAAAGTACCACAACTTGGCAATTTTTAAAAACATATTTTTTATTTATTTTTAAAAGGTTTTTAATATTTTTTAACAACTTGTCAATTTCAAACAACAGAAATTTATTACCTCAGTTCTGAAGGCTAGAAGTCCAAATCAAGGTGTTGGTAGGGCCATGCTTCCTTTGAAACCTGTAGGAGAGCATCCTTCCTTGTTTCTATCTCACTTCTGGTGGGGTTTTTTTTTTCAGCAATTCTTGATGTTCCCTGGCTTGTAGATGCATCACTCCAATCTCTGCCTTCTCTATCTTCACATGGCTCTTCCTTCTCTGTCTGTGTCTTCTCTTTTTATAAGGACACTAGTCAAATCGGATTAGTGGCCCACTCTACGCCAATCTGACCTCATTTTTAGTTTAACTCATTATATCTGCAATTACATCTTCTGTTTCCAAAGAAGGTTACATTCTGAGGCACTAGGGTTAGGACTTCAACATATAGTTTGGGGGGCACAATTCAACCTCTAACATAATGGGAAGTCCATATAGAAGCCTCTGAAACTATCTTCTACTCTAGTTAAGATAGTACTTTTTAAAAATATATTGTATCTTGAAGGGATGGCAGAGATCACTGATATTCTTAGAAATTTAAAGGATACAGAGGTAATGGTTCCTATTGTAATTTAATTCACCAGAATCCTAGACAGATTCTGGAGGATAACAGTGGGCTATGGCAAACTAAAAACAAAAAAAGTAACAACCCCAATTACTGCTGCTATACCAGATTAAGTATCTTTGCTAAAGCAAATTAACATGGACTCAAATACATAGTATGTGACCAGTGAGCTGGTGAATGCATTATTTTCCATCCTTCTCAAAAGGGAGGATCAAAAACAGTTTACCATCACTTGGATTAGATAAAAATATGCATTTATAGTCTTGCCCCAGAGCTATGTTAACCTTCCTGTACTCTATCATAATATAATCAGGGGACTTGGACCATCTACATGCCACAGAATGTTACATTGGTCCCTATATCGAGGACCATATACTAATTATACTGGATGTGTACAAAGTAGCAAATACATTGGAAGTCTTTGTAAGATACACATGCTATTGTTGATGGGAGATAAACCCTTTGAACATTCATGGTCCCACCAAGAGGTAAGTTTTGTGAAAGTCCAGTAGTTTGAGGCATACTGGGTCATTCCCTCCAAAATAAAAGACAAATTATTGTATCTTTTACCCTCCACCACTAAAAAGGAAGCACAACAGCTGGTAGGTGTCTTTTTGTTCTGACGGTAGCATATTATTCCCCAGTTGGGAATACCACTCAGATTCATATACTGGATGTCACAAAAGGCTCCCAGCTTTGAATGGGGCCCAGATCAGGGGACTTATTGCTTCACCTTCTTTGCTGATTCCAGCCTCCAGCCTCTCTCTCAGCCTCCCAGGGGTTCTCTGGCTGTAAGAGATCCTGGAGTCCACTATCAGATGGAAGGTAAAAATGGCAGGTGTCTTTCTATGTGTTTTTCTGCATTCAGTTCTCAGTTTATACAAGACCCCATCAAGAGGGCAGAGACTTAACTTAGGTCATGACTCACTGAAATAGTCCAATCAAAGGCCCTAAAGCCATCTAATCAAAAGTGATGTAATCAGGAGCAGATGTGGCTCAAGCTGTTGAGCGTCTGCTTCCCACGAGGGAGGTCCCAGGTTTGGTTGCTGATGCCTCCTAAAAACAAAATAAACAAACAAAATAAAAAATAGAAAAAGCCATTGTGGCTCAGTGGTTGAGTGCTGGCTTCCTATTTATGAGGATCCAGGTTCAATCCCCAGTCCCAGTATTTTTTTAAAGTGATCTAATCAAGGTCCCTCAACTGAATTTAATGCAATCAAAGGGCCCCATACCCACAGGAGTGGATTAGTCCCAAGAACATGACATTCTGGGATTCAGTAAAGAACTTCAGACTGTCACATGACTGAATTGTATATTTGAAAGTGGTTAAAATTTTAGGTTGTATTTATGTTACCAGAATAAATAGAACTATAAAACACAGTCAACCCTAATGTAAACTATGGACTACAGTTAATAGTGTAATTATAATAATACTGTTCCATCAATTGTAAAAAAAAAAAAAAAAAAGTACCACACTAATACAGAGTGTTAATAATAGGGCAAACTGCACATGTGAGGAGTTGTAAAGGAACTCTGTACTTTCTGTATGACTTTTCTGTAAACTTACAACTTCTCTTTAAAAAAAGTTTATTAAAAATGAAAGTCTCATTTCCACCTAGAAATAATAATTGGAATTGGACTTGTCCTCTGGTGATAACCAAAAAACTGGACAAAGTGTAAGAAAGAACTATTTTAAGAAGATAGGCAACAAAGAGTGCAAAACTGTGGTCCCTAAGAGAAGAAAGATAAGGTGAGCCTAACAACCACCTTGGCTTTCTGCCTGGAGACACTTTCTAGACTTCAGCTCAAGAGTGGGAGAATCCAAGCAGAACACATCAGTATTGGTGAGTTGAAAGAAGAGAGATCAAGATTAAGGAGAATGAGGCAGCTGGGATTTTCAGGGCAGAGTTCCAGAGAAGGAAGATCTACATGGAAATAGAGAACTGGAAATATGCATAGTGGTCCTTTTGAGTCTGATGTGAACACTGTGATACTCCATGAGGCTGGTCAGAGAGCTATAAGAGAGCTATAAGCTGGAAAGCTACCAAAACACACAGGGGTATGAGAAGTTCAAGTTCCAACCAGCCAGAATGGAGAGATCCCATTAAATTTAGTAAAAGCCACCAGTGGGTTTTACCTTAGAAATTGGACTGAATTAGCCCCAGAGTAAAGGCTCCTCTAGACCTGATGCAATAGTTAAAAGCAAGTCTTGAAAAGAAAAAATGTTATCTTCAAGTATTTAATTGCAAGCCAAAACAAAATTCAACATTATTTAAAGGAAAAAGAAAAGTCCAGAAAGTTAACAATGTAGGATTCACAATGTCTGACATGAAGTAAATTAAAAAAAAAAAAAAAAATACAAAGAAGCAGAAGAATGTTATAACAGAACCAGGAGGAAAAAA
This sequence comes from Dasypus novemcinctus, assembly GCF_030445035.2. Lineage (NCBI taxonomy): Eukaryota > Metazoa > Chordata > Mammalia > Cingulata > Dasypodidae > Dasypus > Dasypus novemcinctus. The sequence goes on along the minus strand of NC_080680.1, from coordinate 78,622,964 downwards.
GTTAATTAGAAGCACAGATGATGGGATTAACAGGAATCAAGAAAGAATGACAGACTCATTTAAAATTCTGCAAGCCAGCAGACAGTGGAATGACATTGTTAAAGTGCTGTCAACTTAGAATTCTAAAACCCACCCTCCAAGAAAAAAATCTGTCAAAAATTAAAGCAGGAAATTTTTTTTAAAAAAAGCAGGGAAGTGGATGTGGCTCAAGCAATTGAGCTCCTACCTACCACATGGGAGGTCCCAGGTTTGGTTACTGGTGCCTCCTGGAGAAGATTCACAAGACAGTGAGCTGGTGTAATGGGCAGGTATGGCAAGATGATAAAACAAGATGATGCAACAAGGACACACAAAGAGGAAAAAACAATGAGAGACACAACAGCAGGGAACTGAGTTGGCTCAAGTGATTGAACGCCTCCCTCCTGCATGGGAAGTTACAGGTTTGGTTCTAGGCGCCTCCTAAAAAAGAAGACAAGTAGACAAAGAGAGCACACAGCAAATGGACACAGAGAGCAGACAGCAAGCACAAAGAACAAGGGGGCAACAATAAATAAAATAAATATTTTTAAAAAATTAAAGTGTGGGGAAACGGACTTTGGCCCAGTGGTTAGGGCGTCCGTCTACCATATGGGAAGTCCGTGGTTCAAACCCTGGGCCTCCTTGACCCGTGTGGAGCTGGCCATGTGCAGCGCTGATGCGCGCAAGGAGTGCCGGGCCACTCAAGGGTGTCCCCCGCGTCGGGGGAGCCCCACGCGCAAAGGAGTGCGCCCGTGAGGAAAGCCGCCCAGCGTGAAAAGAAAGAGCAGCCTGCCCAGGAATGGCGCCGCCCACACTTCCCGTGCCACTGACGACAACAGAAGCAGACAAAGAAACAAGACGCAGCAAATAGGCACCAAGAACAGACAACCGGGGAGGGGGGGGAATTAAATAAATAAATAAATCTTAAAAAAAAAAAAATTAAAGTGTGTAGGGGGAGCCAAGATGGCAGCCGAGTAAGAAGCTCCTGGAGTCGGCTCCTGCTGTAGGGCAGTTAGCTATCTAAAGCACTTGTTTTTGGGCCCCAGGAGACCAGAAGAGCATCCTACAACATCCTTGAAAGTATGGAAAGAGGAGATTGCCCATCTGCAGAGAGGATTCATGAAGTAGAGCCCTGAATGCTGTGGAGGTCAGATTTTCCCCCTAGCTAGGGGAGTTCTGTCACATTCCCCAAGGGAACAGCAACAATCCCCCAAGTGCAAGTGCAAAGACCAGTGTAGAAGGATGGTCCAATGATGGGCCTTTGATACTGATGACTATGCTTATGAGCCTGTGTGCTTGAAATTCCAACTAGGCCTACAGCTGCAGGGTGCCTAAGAGTTACCTCCTGAGAGCCTCCATGTTACTCAAATGTGGCCACTCTATAAGCCAAACTCAGCATATAAATGCATTACCTTTCCCTCAGCATGAGACATGACTCCTGAGCATGAGGCTCCCTGGCGCTGAGGGATTACTACCAATCACCAGCTGGTGATGCAACTAGAAAAAGACCTTGAATAAAAGGGGGAAATGGTAAAGACAAATGAATTTATATGGCTAAGAGACTTCAAAATGAGTTGGGAGGTCATCAGAGGGGTTGTGCTTACTCATGTCTCAGCAGGATCCCAGAGACAGTCAAAGTAGATACAACTCCAGGTACTGGTGCTCCTGAAGGCTATGGAGACACACAGTTTCTACGGTCATGGCAGATGGCTCTGGAGTTCAGTGCCTTGCCAGTGGGCCCTACTTTGGAATCTGTGCTCCTGAGTGTGATAGAGTTGGATTCAGATGAGACCTTTCTACATATGCCTCTTCTGTCACTTTTACTGAACCTGTGGTTGGCCTTGGGGTTGGTGTATACTTAGGAGACTTGAATCTCTGGAAAATTCATATGCCAGCTGGGCCCTGAACCTCAGCAGAGTTGCAATACCTACTCTCTGGTTCATTGGACTTACCCAGGTCAGCTAACAGGGAGGTGAAGATGGTCAACCACCACACCGGTGAACCAAGAGTGTCTACAAGTGAAAACAGAAGCATCACATACATCAGCCATGTGGAATCTAAGCCCCCTCTTGATTTAGAGGTGGAGTGAGAATTACCATCCCAGGGTCCACAGGATGGAGGAATAAAATATGGATTAGAGTGGACTTACTGGTATTCTACTATAGAACTATTGTGACTCTAGCAATGGAAGAAATTGAATCATTAATGTGGAGACAGCGGCCATGGGAATTGCTGAGGACAGAGAGAGGGAAGAAGAGGTGTGATGTAGGGGCATTTTCAGGACTTGGAGTTGTCCTGAATGATATTGCTCCCTTACTTGTTGTATAGTAGGAATCGAGGATGTAATTGGTGCTGTAAGCTCTGGAGGCTGAAGCTGCCCATGTTGCTCCAGGAATTGATGAACTAAAAAATGAAAATGGAAACATGACTACTGACACTGCAGAAATAGGAGAGATCATAAGAGGATACTATCAACAACTTTATGCCAAAAAAACTAGACAATGTAGATGAAATGGAAAAATTCATATGGACATATGAGCAACCTTCACTAACCCTAGAAGAAATAGAAGACCTCAACCAACCGATCACAAGTAAAGAGATTGAGACAATCATCAAACAACTCCCCAAAATGAAAAGCCCAGGACAAGATGGCTTCAGAGTTGAATTCTACGAAGCATTCAAAGAAGATTTAATATCTTACTCAAGCTCTTCCAAAAAACTGAACAAGAAGAAACACTCATTTTTCGAAGCCAATATCACCCTAATACTAAAGCCAGATAAAGATATTACAAAAAAGGAAAAAGAAAATTACAGACCAATTTCCCTAATGAATACAGATGCAAAAATCCTCAATAAAATACTTGCTAATTGAATCCAACAACACATTAAAAGACTTATTCATCATGATCAAGTTGATTCTATACCAGGCATGCAAGGGTGGTTCAACACAAGAATATCAATCAGCATAATACACCACATTAATTAATCAAAAAAGAAAAATCACATGATCTTATCGAATGACACAGAAAATGCATTTGACAAAATACAGCATATCTGTAGTATTTTACAGGTAAAAATATTACAAAAGAAAAGAATTGAAGAAAACTTTCTCAACATGATAAAGGTCATATATGAAACCCCCACAGCTAACATTGCACTCAATGGTGAAAGACTGAAAGCTTTTCCATTGAGATCAGGGACAAAATAAGGATGCCTGTTGTCACCACTGTTGTTCAATATAGTGCTAGAGGTTCTTCTAGATCAATTGGAAGAAAAAATAAAAGACATCCAAATCGGAAAGGAAGATGAAAACTTTCACTATTCGCAGATATGATCCTATATCTAGAAAGTCCTGAAAAATCTATAGCAAAGCTTCTAGAGCTAATAAACTATTTCAGTAGAGTATCAGGATACAAGATCAATACACAAAAATTGGTGGTATTTCTATACACTATTAATGCACAATCTGAGAAGGAAATCAGGAAAAAAAATCCATTTACAATAGCAACTAAAAGAATCAAATGTTTAGGAATATGCTTAGCCAAGGATGTAAAGCACTTGTATTCAGAAAACTATAACGCATTGCTATAAGAAATAAAAAGACCTAAATAATTAGAAGAACATTCCATGCTCGAGGATTGAAAGACTAAATATCATTAAGATGTCAATTCTACCCAAATTTATATACAGATTCAAGGCAATCCCAATAAAAATTCCAGTAGCATTTTTTAAACAAATGGGAAACACAATTGTCAAATTTATCTGGAAGGGTAAGAGAAGAAGCCTCAATTGTTTAAGAAACATCCTTAAAGGAAAAGTGAAGTTGGAAGGCTCTCACTTCCAGACTTTAAGTCATATTACCAAGCCACAGTGTAAAAACAGCATGATATTGGCATAAGATAGACACACGGACCAATGGAATTGAATTGATGGTTCAGAAACAGACCCTCACATCTATGGCCAAGTGATTTTTGACAAGCCTGTCAAATCCACCCAGAACTGTCTATTCAACAAATGGTGCTGGGAGAACTGCATATATATAACCAAAAGAAAGAAAGAAATCCCTTATTTCACACCTTATACAAAAATTAACTCACAATGGATCAAAGCAAATATAAAAGCTCCTAGAAGATAATGTAGGGAAACATCCTCAAGATCCAGTGGTAGGTGGTAGATTCTTAAACCTTACACCAAAAGCATAAGCAATGAAAGAAAATATGGATAAATGGGGCCTCCTCAAATTTAAACACTTCTGTGATTCAAAGGACTTCATCAAAAAGGTGAAGGAAAGTGGATGTGGCTCAAGCAATTGGGCTTCCATCTACCATATAGGAGGCCAAGCGTTCGATACCCAGGGCCTCCTGGTGAAGGCAAGCTGGCCTGTTTGGTGAATAGGCCTATGCATAGTGTTGCCTGTGCAGAGTACAGCCCCATGCAGGAGTGCTGCCCCACACAGGAGTGCTGGCCCATGCAGAGAGCTGGCGCAGCAAGATGATGCAACAACAAAAAAAAAAAACACAGAGGAGAGATAATAAGAGACAGCAGATCAGGGAACTGAGGTGGCGCAAGAGAATGATTGCCTCTCTCCCACTCCAGAAGGTCCCAGTATTGGTTCCCAGAGCCACCTAATGAAAATACAAGCAGACACAGAAGAACACAGAGCAAATGGACACAGAGAGCAGACACGGGGTGGGGAAGGGGGCATAAATAAATCTTTTTTAAAAAAAAGAAGGTGGAAAATCAGCTCACTCTATGGAAGAAAATATTTTGATACCACATATCTGAAAAGGGTTTGATTTCCATTCTATATAAAGAGATCATACAACTCGACAATAAAAGAGCAGTCAATCCAATTTAAAAATGGGCAAAGACGTTTCTTCAAAGAGAAAATACAAATGACCAAAAAGTACATGAAAAAAATATTCCATATCACTAGCTATTAGGGAAATGCAAATCAAAATAACAAGGAGATATTATCTAACCCCACATAGAACAACCATTATTATAAAAAGTCAGACAATAAGTATGGGGAGGTTGTGGAGAAATAGGAATACTTCTTCACTGTTGATGGAATTGTAAAATGGTACAGCCTCTGTGGAAGACAGTTAGGTGGTTCTTCAGGAACTGAAATATAGAACTGTCATATGATCCAACAATTCCTCTACTAGGAATATATCCAGGAGAACTAAAAATTATGACACAAACAGACATCTGCACACTGATGTTCAGAACAGCGTTATTCACAATTGCCAAAAGATGGAAATAGTCCAAGTGTCCATCAACCAATGAATGGATAAGCAAAATGTGGTATATATAATAAATACGATGGAATACTATGCTGCAGTAAGAAGAAATAAAATTGAGGCACATATGAAACATGGATGAATCTTGAAGACACTATGCTAAATAAGTCAGACACAAAAGGACAAATATTGCATTGTTTCATTAATATGAACTAAACATGAAGAATAAACACATGGGGACGCAGATGTGACTCAAGCAATTGGACTCCCATCTACCAAATGGGAGGTCCAGGGTTCGATTCCTGGGGCTTCCTGATGAAGGCAAGCCAGCCCATGCAGAGTGCTGACCCATGCAGTAAGGTGGCCCAAGTGGAGTGCTGACCCATGCAGGAGTGCTGGCCCATGCAACGAGCTGGCCCGAGCAGAGAGCTGGTGTAGCAAGATGATGCAACAAAAAGAGACACAGAGGAGAGTCAATAAGAGACTCAGTAGCCCAAGGAGCTGAGGTGGCGCAAGAGATTGAACACCTCTCTCCCATTCCAGAAGGTCCTAGAATCAGCTCCTGGTGCCACCTAAAAAGAAAAAAAACAAGGAGACACAGAAGAATGCACAGTGAATGGACACAGAGAGCAGACAACAGGGTGGGGGGAGGAATAAATAAAATAAACCTGAAAAAACACGTGGAGATTAAACCTAGAGTATAGGTTATTAGAAGATAAAAGGAGGGCTGAGAAGAATGACTAATGCTTAATGTATGTAGAAGTTTTAATTTAACTTGACTGTAAAAGTGTGGAAATGGATAGAGTTGATGGTAACACATTATAGTGAGAAGCAGCTGGTTTATAAATGGGATTGTGGCTGAAAAGAGTAGTCTCAGGAAGTAAATGTCAGGTGAAAGAAAACTAAAGAATAGTCTAGGGACTAAATAACACAGTGAACCCTGATGTGGGTGAGAATTGTGGTTGAGGATATAAATTTAAGAGTGTCCTTCTGTGAGCTAGAGCAAATGTACATCACTATTGCAGTGTGATAGAAATGTGGAGAAACATGGGAAAACAATAATTGGTGTGACCTATCAACTGTGGTTAACAGCAATACTATAATATTCTTGCAGTCAATGCCAAAGACATACTGTGCTGATGGAGGTGTATGAAAAAGTGTGCCAAATGTATGCTGTGGACCATGGTTAGTGGTGAGAGTCTGATGATGTTTTGTCATAATCTGTAGCAAATATTCCACTGCGGTGTGATGGGTTGGTGCAGGGTTGTTGTATGGGAATTTTACATGCACGTGATGGTTTTGTAAGCTCACGACCTCTGTAATAAAAATATATTTTTAAAAAATAGGGTGAGTTGGGGGAAGAATGCACCAAATGTAGGATAGGGACTATGGTTGGAAGTGGTATTTTAATGATGCTCTTGCATAGTCTGTAGCAAGTGTTTCAGAACAATGCAGGGTGTTGGTGGAGGGGTGATGTGTCGGACCCCTGTATGATTTTACACATGTTTATTTTGTAAATTCAATCTTTACTATATACTTATTGTTTGTGTATATTCATGTATGAATGACATACTTCAATAAAAATATATTTTTAAAAATTAAAGCAAAATAAAAAACTTTTTCAAACAAGTTTATCTTATCTGAGAGATTTCCTCCCTGGCAGGACTGCATTACAAAAAAATGTTGTAAAAAATTCTTTATACAGAAGGATAATTAAGCCAGATGGAAATTTAGAGCTATGCGAAGAAGGGGAAAAAGCCAGAAATGCTAAATATGTAGGTAAATACAAAAACTATCTTAACTCATTTAAGATATATTTTTAAAAATTGACTAGCTTAAATTAAAAATAATAAAAATATGTTGTATAGTTTACAACATATGTGCAATAAAATGTATGGCAATAGTAGTACAAAGGACAGGAGGGTAAATGAAAATATATTCCTACAGATTCTTTTTTATTCTGGTGAAATATACATAACATAAAATTTGCCATTTTAACCATTTTTTAAACTTTTTCATTGTAGTAACATATATATAACTCAAAATTTTAATCAATTTCAAGTGTACAATGCGGCAGCACTAATTGCATTCCTAAGTTTGTAGTACCATCAATATCTAGTACCCCAGTATTTCATTACCTAAAACATAAACTCTGCACCCATTAAGCAACAACTCCTTCTTACCCTTGGCCTCTGGTAACCTATAAGCTACTATCTGTCCCTACAAAATTTGCTTCTAGGTATTTCATATGAGTGAGATCATACAATATTTGTCTTTTGGTGTTTGGCTTCTTTATTCAACATGATGTCTTCAAAGTTTATCTATGTTATAGCATGTATCATGACATCATTACTTTTTTTAAAAAATTAATTTATTTATTTCTCTCCTCCCCCCCCCCCCCCACACACACACCCGGTTGTCTGTTCTCTGTGTCCACTTGCTGCATCTTCCTTGTCCGCTTCTGCTGCTGTCAGCGGCAGGGGAATCTGTGTCTCTTTTTGTTGAGTCATCTTGCTGCGCCAGCTCTCCGTGTGTGCGGCGCCACCCCTGGGCAGGCTGCACCCTCCTCCGTGCTGAGCAGCTCTCCCCACGGGGCGCACTCCTTGCACGTGGGGCTCCCCTACGCAGGGACACCCCTGCATGGCAGGGCACTCCTTGCACAAATCAGCACTGTGCATGGGCCAGCTCCACATGGGTCAAGGGGGCCTGGGGTTTGAACCGCGAACCTCCCATGTGGTTGGCGGACGCCGTATCCACTGGGCCAAGTCCGCCACCCCATCATTACTTTTTTTGTTTTTTGTTTTTGATTGTTTCTAGGTCTGTAAAAAGAATTTATTGGGAAATGGGGGGAAAGAATACGGCTTGCTGAGAAATGGAAGAAAAGGATGGAAATACACATAAGATTTGGTGTGAGCTCCTCCAGGCAGAGAGCGTGAGCTCTGCCTTGTGTGATTACCTTTTAAACTGTTCATTATTCCTCCCCCTTGCTGATGCTAAGGGGAGGCGCCCCAGCTGTTATTGCTCACCCCACCAATGGTGGGGGCCAATGGTGAGGGCCAATGGTGAGGCCTGTTTGGAATATCCAGAGCCAAGGGGAGGTTCCAAGAAGAGAAGCTGTGATGTCAAGTTTAAACTCAAGGTCTCAGCGAGGTCTTATTGGCCATGTTGTCTCTTGGTACTTTGTTGTAGACATTTCAGAATTTTCTAAATATAGGATCATGTCAACTGAAATTGTGAGAGATTTACTTCCTCTTTCTGTAGTTGGATGTCTTTTCTTTTTCCTGTCTAATTGCTCTAGCTAGAACTTCTAGCACTTTACTGAATAAGAGTAATGATGGGGGCATCCTTGTTTTTTTCCTGCTCTTAGAGGGAAAGCTTTCAAACTCTTTGCATTATATGATATCGGCTGTGGGTTTTCCATATACGCTCTTTATCATATTGAGGAACATTCCTTTTATTCCTATATTTCAAAGTGATTTTTATCAAGAAAGGATGCTGATTTTGTCAAGTGCTTTTTCTGCATCAATCAAGATTATCATGTTTTTTCCCTTCAATTCGTTAATGTGGTGTATTACATTAATTGATTTTCTTATGTTGAACTACCCTTGAATACCAGGAATAAATTGCTTTTGGTCATGGTGTATAATTCTTTTGATATGCTGTTGGATTTGATTTGCAATTATTTTCTTGGGAACTTTTGCATCTCTGTTCATTAGAGAGATTGGTCTATAATTTTCTTTTCTTTTAATATAGTTATCTGGCTTTGGTATTAGGGTGATATTGGCTTCATAAAATGTGTTGGGTAATTTTCCTTCCTCTTCAATTATTTGGAAGAGTTTAAACAGGATTGGTGTCAATTCTTCTCAAAATGCTTCTCAACATGCTCACCTCTGAAGGTATCTGGTCCAGGACTTTTCTTTCTTGGGAGATTCTTAATTATTCATTCCATTTCTTTAAATGTGATTGGTTTTGTTGAGTCCTTTTATTTCTTGTAGAGTCAATGTAGATTGTTTCTGCATCTCTAGGAATTTGTCCATGTCATTAGGTTGTCTAGTTTGTTAGCATACAATTTCTCATAATAGTCCTATGATTCATTTTATTTCTGTGGGATCAGTCATATTTTCCTCTCTTTCATTTCTGATTTTATTTATTTGCATCTTTTCTCCTTTCTTTGCCTTTGTTAGTCTAGGTAAGGGTTTATCAATTTTATTGTTCTTCTCAAAGAACCAGCTTTGATTTTGTTGATTTTCTCTCTCCTTTTTTTTGTTCTCAATTTCATTTATTTGTGCTCTAATCTATATTATGTCTTTCCCTCTGCTTGCTTTGGAAATAGTTTGCTGTTCTTTTTCTAGTTTCTCCAGTTGTTCAATTAGATCTTTCATTTTAGGTCTTCCTTCTTTTTTAAAATAGGCATTTAGGGCTATAAATTTCCCTCTCAGCACTGCCTTCACTGTATCCCATAAGTTTTTTTTTTTTAAGATTTTATTTATCCCCCCTGGCCCGTTGTTTTTGCATTTCCTGTCTGCTCTCTGTGTCCTATCGCTGCATGCTTCTGTGTCTGCTCCTCTTCTCTGAACGTGGAACCTCCCATGTGGGAGAGAGGTGCTCAATCATTTGAGGCACCTCCGCTCCCTGCTTTGTTGTGTCTCTCTTTGTGTTTCCTCATTGCATCTTGTTGCGCCAGCTCACCATGCCAGCCCACCATGCCAGCCCACCACACTGCCAGCTCACCATCTTGCTCATTTTCTCCAGGAGGCAACAGGAATCACCCAAGACACCTCCCGTGTGGTAGGCAGGAACTCAATGACTTGAGCAACTCCCTCTCATAATTTTTTTGTTTGTTTGGTTGCTTGTTTTTAAAAAAAGATTTATTTATTTCTCTCACCCTTATTGTTTTTGTGCTCACTGTCTGCTTTCTGTGTCCATTTGCTGTGCATTCTTCTGATCTGCTTGTCTTCTCTTCTCATCTTTTTCTTTAGGCAACCAATCCTGGTACCTTCTGGAGTGGGAAAGAGGTGCTCAATTGCTTGCACCACCTCAGCTCCCTGGTCTGCTGCATCTCTTTTTGTCTCTCCTCTATGTCTCTTTTTGATGCGTCATCTTGCTGTGCCAGTTCTCCATGCAGACCAGCACTCTGTTCAGGCCAGCACTCCTGCACGAGCCAGTAGTCCTGCGTGGGCCAGCACACTTCGTGGATCAGCACTCTGCATGGACCAGCTCTCCACACGGGCCAGCTCACCATGTGGGCCAGCTTTCCTTCACCAGGAGACCCCAGGAATAGAACCCTGGACCTCCTATGTGGTAGATAGGAGCCCAATTGTTTGAGCCATATCCACTTCCCTCTCCCATAAGCATTGATAAGTTTTGTTCTCGTTTTCATTTGTCTCAATATATTTACTGATTTCACTTGCAATTTCTTATTTAAGAGTGTGTTATTTAGCCTCCACATATTTGTGTATTTTCCCCTTTCCTGTCTATTATTCATTTCCATTGTGATCTGAAAAGGTGCTTTGTATAATTTCAATCTTTTTATATTTATTGAGACTTCCTTGTGACCTAACATGTGGTCTATCTAGGAGAAAGATCCATGAGTACTTGAGAAGAATGTAAAACCCTCTGATTTGGATGCAATGTTCTGTATATGTTTGTTAAGTCTAGTTTGTTTATCATAGTGCTCAAGTTCTCTGTTTCCTTGTTGATCTTCTGTCTAGTTGTTCTATCTAATGATGTGAGGGGTGTGTTGAAGTCTCCAACAATTATCATAGAGATGCCTATTTCTTCCTTTAGTTTTGCCAGAGTTTACCTCATGTATTTTGGGGCACCAGAGTTAGGTGCATAGGTATTTATGACTGTTATATCTTCCTGGTGGATTGTCCCTTTTATTAATAAATAATGACCTTCTGTATCTCATAAATTTTTTTTGCATTTAAAGTCTGTTTTGTCCAATATTAATATAGCTACCCCTGCTCTTTTTTGGTTACTGTTTGAGTGGAGTATCTTTTTCCAATCTTTTACTTTCAGCTGGTTTGTATCCATGGGTCTAAGGTGAGTTTCTTCCTTTTCTTTTTTTTTAAATTTTAGTGGATTTTCTAGGGTTTACAATAGGCTTCATTTTTTTTTAAGATTTATTTTTTATTTCTCTCCCCTTCACCACCACCCCCCCCCAGTTGTCGGCTCTCTGTGTCCATTCGCTGTGTGTTCTTCTGCGTCTGCTTGTATTCTTGTCAGCAGCACCGGGAATCTGTGTCTCTTTTAGTTGCATCATCTTGCTGCATCAGCTCTCCATGTGTGCAGCACCACTCCTGGGCAGGCTGCACTTTTTTCACATGGGGCGGCTTTCTTTACAGGGTGCACTCCTTGTGCTTGGGTCTCCCCTGTGTGGGGGACACCCCTGCGTGGCACAGCATTCCTTGCACACATCAGCACTGCGTGTGGGCCAGCTCACCACATGGGTCAGGAGGCCCTGGGTTTGAACCCAGGACCTCCCGTGTGGTAGGCGGCCGCTCTATCTGTTGAGCTAAATTTGCTTCCCTCTTTCTTTCTTTTATTTTTTACCATTGCTTTTCTTATTTATTTGAATCAAGAGTGTTTTTCCTCTGATAAGCTTGCCAACAGTTGCATTTCACTGTATCTAATAGTTAAAGAATCAGCCCTAATAACAAAAGTACATTTTTCTCTCTTTTTTTCTTACAAAGGAAGTTCTCAATACATTTTTTTCTTCCCCTCCCCCTCCCCTGCCCTGCTGTTTTTCCTGTGTGATCTTCTGTATTTCTTTCTCTTTTTTGTTTTCTCTTCTTGTCTTTCTCCTCTAGGATTCATCAGGATTCTATCTTGGTGACCTCTGATGTGGAGAGAGTTTCCTTGTCAATTGTGCCACCTCAATTCCTGGTCTCTGCTGCACTTCCCCTTGACTCTCCCTTTCATCTCTCTTTTGTTGCATCATCATCTTGCTGCGTGACTCACTTGCACTGGCTCTGGCTCGTCATGTGGGTGCTCAGCTTGCTGCATGGGCACTTGTCTTGCAACATGGGTATTCAGCTCATCACATGGGCACTAAGCACACCACACAGGCACACACATGAGCACTTGGCTCACCACGTGGGCAGTTGGTTTGCCATGAGGGCACTTGTGTGGGCATTCGGCTCACCATGTGGGCACGTGGCTCGCCACGCAGGCACCCACATGGACACTCAGCTTACCATGCAGGCACTGGCTCACCACACAGGCATGCTTTCTTTTCTTATTCACCAGGAGGCCCCAAGGATCAAACCCAGGTCCTCCCATATGGTAGTCAGAGGCCTTATCTCTTGAGCCACATCTGCTTCCCTATCTTAGGAGTATTAGGGATTCCTGAAACTGCTTGTTTCTTCTTGTTTGGGAAACCTGGCCTTTTGTAGATTTCTGAAGGAAAATGTTTGAAGCATTTTTCTTCTCTTTCCATAAAATCAGTGAAGGAAAATTATAGTTTATTCCTTTTTGAGCTAATTTCTTCCTGAGTAATTTTTCTTTGTTTTTAAATCACTTTTCCATCTGTAGCTTTTCTATAAATGTCCATTTCTTATTATACCATTTCACTGCTGAATGTGATGGCTTTGCAAATGGAACAGACTTTGAAAAGTTCTTCATGTATTTTTTCAGAAGGCATAAACTCACACTTCAAGAGCCTTTCACCAAAAAGGCAATTGTTCATTGTTTCAACAACTGTCTTGGCAACATCATCAGACTCTAACTCCCAAAGGCATAAGCTTTGCTATTTCCAATCTTTTTACTTCTGGACAGTCTGAGTCTTGTAACAGAGCCAAACTGGTAGAAATATGTCTGGAGCTAGGGCTCAAAAAGTCCTTTAGGTATGTGGCTCACATAGATTACTCCAGGAGTAAGTTTTTCTTGCTGGGTTGCATGCTGGCAGACCTGTGCCACCTGCTTCTGAAACTGCACCTGTTACTGTGGGTCCAGTGATAGGAGCGGCTTTGCTGGGCCAGAAAACTCTGCCACATCCGAAGTGCCACAGCCAGCACACTCCCTGTGCCCCTCCCGGAAGTGCAGTGCCAGCAGCCCACCCACAATGGAAGTGAAGGCTATCTGGCACAGGGCAAGCTAAGGTGAGTTTCTTGTAGGTAGAATATGGATGGCTCATGTTTTTTTTTATCCATTCTGTCAGCCTATAACTTTTGATTGATTTTCATATCTTATTTTCATCTGTATTTTACTCTTTTGGTTTTCCTTTCTGCTATTCTTGACTTCTACACTATCCCCAAGCCTCTCTCTCCTGTCTTTTTCTTTTGAGTTGTAAAGTTCCCTTTTATACTTCTGCAAAGGCAGATTCTCTTTTACAAACTCACTTGGTTTTGTTTAGTTGTGAATATTTTAAACCCACCTTCATATTTGAAGGACAGTTTTGCTGGACAAAGAATTCTCAGCTGGCAATTTTTCTCTTTCAGTATCCAAATTATATCATACCACTGTCATCTTGCTTCGATGGTTTGTGATGAGAAATCCACACTAAGTCTTACTGGGCATCCCTTGTATGTGATGTTTTGATTCTCCCTTACTGCTCTCAGAATATTTTCTTTATCTTTGATGTTTGACATTCTGAGTAGTATGTGTTTTGGGTAGGTCTATTCAGATTTAGTCTGATTGGGGTACACTGAACTTCTTGGATATATAAATTCATTTCTTTCATGAAAGTTGGGAAATTTTCAGTCATTAGTTCCTAAAATATTCTTTCTGCTCCTTTTCCCTTCTCTTTTTCTTCTGGAAGTCCCATAACACATATGTTGTTGTATTTCATGTTATCATTCAACTTCCTGAGTCCTTGCTCATTTTTCCCATTCTTTTCTCTCTCTGTTCTTCTCCATCTTCAATTTCTGCTGTTTTGTCTTTGCTTATGCTTTCTTTTGCCATTTTCAAAGCTGCTATTGTATGCCTCTATTGTATTTTTTATCTCACCTATTGTGTCACTCATTCCCATAAGCTGTTATTTTTCTATTTAGGTTTCAAATTCTTCTTTGTGCTTGCTTGGTGTCTTTTCCTTAAAGATTTAAAGAAAATCTTTAAATGGTCATCTTTTTTTCGAGGAGGCACTGGGAATCAAACCCATGACCTTCCATGTAGTAGGCAGGTGCCCAAGTGCTTGAACCACATCTGCTCCCTCAGTTTCTTCTTGATGTCTTTTATCTCTTTAGTCATATTGTCTTTTTTTTAAGACTTAAAAATAATTTCTCTCCCCTTCCCCCCGCCCAAGTTGTCTGCTCTCTGTGTCCATTTGCTGTGTGTGTTCTTCTGTGTCCACTTGTATTCTTGTCAGGGGCACCAGCAATCTGTGTCTCTTTTTGTTGCATGATCTTGCTGCATCAGCTCTCCATGTGTGTGATGCCACTCCTCGGAAGGCTGCTTTTTTTTTTTTTCTCGCACTGGGCAGCTATCCTTACGGGGCGCACTCCTTGCATATGGGGCTCCCCTACATGGGGGACACCCCTGCATAGCACAGCACTCCTTGCACACATCAGCACTGTGTGTGGGCCTGCTCATCACACGGGTCAGGAGGCCCTGGGTTTGAACCCTGGGCCTCCCATGTAGTAGGCGGATGCTCTATCCTTTGAGCCAAATTCTCTTCCCTCTATGTTGTCTTTCAACTCATTAATTTGATTTTGGAAATTTGTATGAATCTCTTTGATTAGTTGCCTCAAATCCTGTGTCTCATCTGGTCTTGGTATATTCCTTTGCTTGGGCCATTTTTTTTCCATTTTCTTATTATGGCTTGTAATTTTTTGCTGATGTCTAGGCATCTGATTATAATGATGAGTCTACTCTGATGATCAGTTTCTCTATCTTTCATGGGGATTTAGTGGTGGGAGGCTGTGTATTACTTCTCTTTGATTGTTCAACCTGTTCTGGGTCATTAGGATTGTCCCTGTTAGTTGGTCAAATCTGGGCCCTGGACTCAGCAATAGGTTGCAGACCTGCTTCCTAGAGCCTTGGGGCAGGAGGCTGGAAAGGTTGGAAAAAGCCTTTCATTTATTCCTTTTTTTTCTTAGATTTATTATTTTCTATTTATTTCTCTCCCCTTCTGACATCCCCCATTATCTGCTCTCTGTGTCCATTCACTTTGTGTTCTTCTGTGTCTGCTCGCATTCTTGTCAGTGGCACCAGGAATCTGTGTCTCTTTTTGTTATGTCATCTTGCTGTGTCAGCTCTCTGTTTGTGTGGTGCCACTCCTGGGCAGGCTGCGCTTTTTTCACACGGGGTGGCTCTCCTTGCAGGGCACATTCCTTGCGCATGGGGCTCCCCCATGCAGAGGACATCTCTACATGGCACGGCACTCCTTGCACATGTCAGCACTACACATGGGCCAGCTCACCACATGGTTCAGGAGGCCCTGGGTTTGAATGCTGGACCTCCTATATTGTAGGCAGATGCACTATGAGTTGAGCCAAATCCACTTCCCTCTCATTTATTCTTAATTTCCTCACACGCACTTCCTTTGTCCACCAGCAGATGGTGCTCTTCAGCAGCCCTCTCAATTCAAAGCCTGGTCAGATTGTGTTCACTCCAACACTGACAGTAACAATGTGAAAGAGGATTTTGCCTGAGAATATTTAGAGCCTCCCAATTCAAACTTTCTCAGAGGCTGTTCTCCAGCCTTTGCTTGCAGCCATCTCCCTTTTCATGGGTAGGAAATTATTACACTCCCCTCTGCATCCTCAACAACCAGTCCCAGTTATTGGGGGAGATAACTGAGAGGGGTGAATCTCTTTAGTCCCTTGCCAGTTCCAAGGGCAAACAATGGCACAAAACCAACCAGCCTGGAAGGGCTTGTGGAACACAGGAGACCAAATTTGTTGACCAAAAGCTGAATCAGGCTTAAGCTGTGTCTCTCTCTCCTTTTTCCTGGGAAAGTAACCCTTGTGGCCCCCTCTGTCTGTAGCCATCAGCCTGAGACTGGAAGAATTCAAAATTATCTGTTCATGGGGCACCAGGGGCTGCAGCTGTAGCTTCTACTCATAATCTTTCTGTTGACATTTTTTTTCCCTGTGTTCTTCACTCTTCTGGGTGGTTTCCAGCCTTTCCCTGGTGTCCTAAACCTTAGAACATTTTTTTCCAGGCCATTTCTGTCTGTCCTCTAGCTATTTTTCTGGGAGAGAAGAGAATTCTGTGTCTCTCTAATCTGCCATCTTTCTCATATGCTTATTTCTTTTAACCATTTTTAAGTGCAAAATTAAATAGCATTAAGTGCAAACATCACAATTATCTATTTCCAGAACTTCCTTTATCACCCCAAACAGAAACTTACCCATTAAGCAAAAACAACCCATTCCACCCTCTCCCTAGTCCCTGGTAACCTTTAATCTGTTGGAGGTTTGGACCCAAAGGGTATCGGGAATGAAAGAAAAACGGAGAAGGAAACAAAGAGAAAGAACGAGCGAAAGAAAAAGAACAAGAGAGCTGGGATCAGGAGGTCTGCGAGTGGAGACTCATCAGACAACTTTATTGTTTACAAGGGGCTCTCTATATACCCCAGTCTACGTGACAAAAAGCAGCAACCTGTAGCCTATAGTGACAGAGTGACAGCAAGCACCAACATGCCTTTAACTATCAGCATTACTCATAGTCTAAGGAATTCAAAAAAATCTTACCTCAAGGTACAAAGTCAAAGTGTTCTATTTACTGCAAAAGGTATGTGCTCATCTTTTCTTTCAGCCTTTAACAGCTTCATCCTGTTTGCTGGGAACTCTTAATTATCACATTCCTTAGGGTGCAAGCATAGCCATGGAAACAGCATGTCTCTCCTTGTGAAACCACTGTGCCTCAGTTTCCAACATTAATCTATTTTTTGTCTCAGTGAATTTAGCTATCAAAATATTTAATATATATGGAATCTTAAATTATTTGTCCTTTTGTGTCTTGCTTATTTAACTTAGCGTTATGTTTTCAAGATTCATCCTTGTTGTAGCCAACACTTGCTATTTTCCATTTTTAAAATAATAGCTATCCTAGTGGGTGTAGATGTCTTATTATTATTCTTTTATAAGATTCTTACATAATATGTAAAGTGGTATAACAAAATTCAAAGGTAGACTTGATGAATTATAGATTTATACTATAAATTCTAGAGAAATCTGTAAAGTAAGAAAAATAATGAAAGAGATATAGCTAATAAGTTGTAGCCTTTTGATATTATTGATGAATTCCAAAAAGAAATATTGGATTATGTTTGTAAACTGATCTTTTCCTCTGGGCATATTAGATTATATTGGATTCATCAGTTTACTTGATTAAGTAATCAGGTAAACTTCTTGTGCCAGTAGGGCATTGAGTGCCCACTCTTTGGTGGGTGGGACCTGACAAATAAAAGGCATAGCAAAGGACAGAGTTGGGAGGTTTTTGATGTTGGAGTTTGATGCTGAAGCCTTAAGCTGGAACCCCAGGAAGAGAGGAACCCTGAACCCAAAGAGAAGCAAGACCCTGGAAGGGAGGAACCCAGGAAGCCTGAACCCTTGCAGACATTGGCAGCCATCTCGCTCCAACACATGAAAATAGACTTTGGTGAGGGAAGTAACTTATGCTTGATGGCCTGATATCTGCAAGCTCCTACCCCAAATAAACACCCTTTATAAAAACCAACTGATTTCTGGTATTTTGCATCAGCACCCCTTTGGCTGACTAATACATAAGTTAATAGCGACAATGAAATGGAATACATAAAAGTACGCACTCCAAAAGGCAGGAAAAGACCCTCCTCCTAAAAATACCCCTATAAAATGAACACATTGGGCAAATAAAAAGCAAATAGCAATATGGTACATTCAAACCACGTCAGTATTTACATTAAATGTAAATGGTTTAGAGGTTCCACTCCCAGCGTATAAGAACATGAGTAGTTCTGTGGACCCCCTCCCCAGTGAAAACGGTAAAAATTATTTTTAAAAGTCTATTAAAAATCTCTCAAAATAGCCCTAAAATCATGTGGTGGTTTGAAGTGGTATGTATCCCAGAAAGACATGTCCTTAAATTTAATCCATTGCTGTGGGTGTGAACCCATGAAAAGCTTATGATGAAGCTTCTTCAGTTATGGTGTGATCTATCTCCTTCAGGATGGGTGTTAATCCTCTTATTGGAATCCTTTATATAAACAGAATAAATGCAGAGAGAAAAAGCCACTGAATCAAGAAGCTGAAAACAACAAAACCCGGAAGAGAAGGGAGAGACCAGGAGACCCCCCATGTGCCTTGCCATGTGGCAGAGGAGCCAGGAACACCAGCAGCTTGTCTTTGGGAAGAGTGCATGATGTCTTGATTTGGACATTCTCATGGCCTCAAACTATAAGCTAATAAATTCCCATTGTTAAAAGCCAGCCCACTTAAGAGACTGAATGATTCATGAAACCTAACAATTTTATATTCTCTTGTTTTTGTAGGATAGATTCTGTTTTCCTTGAAAACTGGGTTAGAACCTTGCAACAATGAATACTGATACTTACTGTATATCGAAATTCCACTTCCGGTGATATTTCCCAGCTGATCTCACTTGCTTGGTCCTGCCAATGGATTGTACCCACCTCCTAGAGTGAGTTATGACCCTGGTGTGTTGATGTCTGTAGAGTCAGTGGTTAGAAGCAAACTGGAAGTAGGTCTGTGCATGCATTTCCTCTGCAACACTTGGCTCATTTATTTCCCCCCCCTTTCCCCTATTTTTTTCTTCATTCCTCTAAGATCTGCTATTTTTCTACGTATGCTTTCATATTCTTTATGTTCACCCATTGTCTTCTTAATATCCATAATCTCTTTAGCCATCTCACTGAATTTATTAAGGAGATTTGTTTGGACATCGATGATTAGTTGCCTCAACTCCTTTATGTCATCTGGAGGTTTAGTTTGTTCCTTTGACTGGGCCATATGGTCCTGTTTCTTGGTATGGATTGTAATTTTTTGTTGGTGTCTCAGCATCTGATTTACTTGGTGTATTTATTCTAGACTCAGTTTCTCTTTTTAGTCTAGGGCTTTCTATTTGATTGGCTCTGTGCTACAGCCCCTCTTTGATACTTGGTTCAATTTAATTTGGAAATTAATAGTGGCTCATATTTAGGTAATCTGAATTTTTTCAGCTCCTTTGTTTTCTGCCCTCTCTTCCTCGCTGCTTGTGAAGTAGGAGCCAAGGATGCAGTTGGTACTATAAACTGTGAAGACTGAAGCTGCCCACGTTGCCCCAGGAATTGATGAAGCTTCTCCCAACTTTCTCCCTACCAGGGTAGGGACGGAGCCACAACTATATGCAGTAATCTAAGCCATGCAGGGCAAGACTGTAGTTGCCCAGCTGATGAAGCTCCATGCCCCTTCCTCCCCTGCCTGGGGCAGGGATGGAGCCACAGGTGTGTGTAAGAATCTTGTCTGTGTGGGTTGAAAATGACTACAGTTGCCTGGAGAGGCTGAGGGAGCATTGTCCCGCCTCCTGCCCTGTGAGAGGGGTGGGCAATGAGCCACAGACATGTCCAACAGTCTAGTCCATGCAGGCCAAAAGCACCTACACAGAGAGGCTGAGGGAGCACCGTCCCTCTTGCCCTGTCAAGGGCATCGATGGAGCCACAGGATTGCCTAACAATCTAGTCTGTGTGGGCTGAAAGTGGCTGTATTTGCCCAGGGAGGCTGAGGAAATACTGCCCTCCCTCCTATCCTATTGGGGGCAGGAATGGAGCCACAGGTTTGCCCAACAGTCTAGTCAGTGGGGGCCAAAAGCAGCTGCAGTTGCCTGGAGAAACTGAGGGAGCACTTTCCCTCCTACCATCTCAAAGGCGGGGATAGAGCCACAGGAGTGCCTGACAATCTAGTCTGCGCAGGCCAAAAGAGACTGCAGTTGCCTGGATAGGTGGGTGCAGGTACTCTCAGATTCCTCCCTGCCAGAGGAGAGACTTGGAGCCAGGCTAGGGCTGCAATCCGACCTGGGTGGAAAGAAGCTGGTCCCCACTGTCACTGTGATTTTCAATCAGCCCCACTTCCCACTTCCTCTCACACTGGAGACAGAGTTAAAATGGAGGCTATTGGCCTCTTTCCAACTTGAACAGGTTCAAACTTTAGCTATTCTTAGGACTGAACTTTAGTCAGCCGAATTTACTGATTAGTTGCTGAGGTCAGTGCCCAGATGCCTCATCCTCTGCTGTTTTTGGGAAATGGAGCTTCCAATTCCAGCCAGGGAATAATTCCAGAAGCCTCTTGCACTGCCAGTGGGGGATGGGCACCGGCCTCCATGGTGTGGAGTGCTCTACTCATGAGTCTTAACTGCAGATAGCAGTCTCTTCTGTCCCTTCTTCCACCCAGTCCCCACTCATGGGACAGAAAAATACAAATTACCAAAACTGACTCAAGGAGTAATATAAAAACCTTTTTATTAAACACATTGTATTTGTAATTAATAACCTCTGCACAAAGAAAATTTCAAACCCAGGTAACTTCACTAGTGGATTCTCACATTATTTTAAAGATATATAATACTGACCCTATATAAACACTTCTGTGAACTTGAGGAGAGAGTACTTTTCAACTCGTTTAATGAAGCCAATATTATCAATATTAATTCAGCACAGGCAATGACATTAAAGGAGGAAAAACTATAGACCAGTGTCGATGAACACAGATGCAAAAAAACTTTACAAAGTGTTATCAAATCAATTCTAGTAATATATGAAATTAAAAATAGATAATGATCAAGTGGGGCTTATCCCAAGACATGAGGTTCATGTAACATTCAAAAAGCAATTAATGGGGAAGCGGACTTTGCCCAGTGGTTAGGGCATCTGTCGACCACATGGGAGGTCCACAGTTCAAACCCCGGGCCTCCTTAACCCATGTGGAGCTGGCCCACGTACACTGCTGATGCACACAAGGAGTGCCGTGCCACCCAGGGGTGTCCCTGCATAGGGGAGCCCCACGCACAAGGAGTGCGCCCCGTAAGGAGAGCTGCCCAGCGTGAAAGAAAGTTCAGCCTGCCCAAGAATGGTGCTGCACACACAGAGAGCTGACAGAGCAAGATGACGCAACAAAAAGAAACACAGATTCCTGTGCCACTGACAACAACAGAAGTGGACAAAGAAGAATACGCAGCAAATAGACACAGAGAATAGACAACTGCAGGGGAAGGGGAGAGAAATTTTTTAAAAATGCAATTAATGGGGAAGTGAATGTGGCTCAAGTCCTTGAGTTCCTAGCTACCATATGGGAGGTCCCAGACTTGGTTCCCGTGCCTCCTGAGAAGATGAGCAAGACAGAGAGCTAGTGTGATGGGCTGGCACAGTGAGCTGATGCAACAAGATGACATAACAAGGAGACACAACGAGGAAACACAATGAGAGAGACAACAAAGCAGGGAGCCAAGGTGGCTCAAGCAATATTTGAGTGCCTCTCTCCCACATGAGAGGTTCCAGGTTTGGTTCCTGGTGTAGACACAGAGAGCACACAGTGAATGGACACAGAGAGCAAAGAGTGAGCACAAACAATGAGGCAGGGAGATAAATAAAATAAGTCTTTTTAAAAAATTAATTAATGATTTTGAAGTTTTAGTTTAGAATGATGAAAAAGTTCTGGAAATAGTGGTGATGGTTGTATATTATTGTGAATGTACTTCATGCCACTGAATTGTACAAGCAAAATAGTTGAAATGGTAAAGCTTAAATTATGTATATTTTACCACAATAAACAAGAAAAAATATAATTTTCCATATTAATAAGAAAGGAGAAAAGTATATAATCTCAATAGATGCAGAAGAAATATGACAAAATTCAACTCATTCAAAGGAAACTCTCAGCCAACCATGAGTAGAAGGGGAACTTCTTCAAACTGATTTAGACATTAAAAAATGCCTATAGCTAACATCATCCTTAGTAGTTAAAATTAAAAATAAATGTTTTCCCTCCAAGATTTGTAACAAAGCAAGGATGTCCTCTCTCTTCACTTTTTCAACACTGTACTGAAGTCCATAGCTAGTAATGTGAGCAAGAAAAAATAAAAGTCACACAGATCAGAAAAAAAGATAAAAAACTCACTTTATACAGTCTAAAATATAAACCATAATGTAAACCAAAAAAACCTCACTTTATTCTGCAGGTGATAAGAACATATACAGAGAAAATCATATGAAATTTACAAAACAAACTTCTGTAACTTGTAAGTGAATGTAGCATGATTGCAGAATATGTGGTCACAATGAAAAAGCAGTTGTATTTGTATATACTAGTAACAATATTTAGAAGATGAAATTAAAAAGTACTACTATTTACAACAATATTAAAAATATAAAATACTTAGAGAAAAATATAAATTTAACAAAATTTGTCTACACGTACCCTGAAACTGCAAAACATCGTTGATAGAAATTAGTAAAGACCTAAATAAATAGATATACAATGCTCATGGATTAGATAACTCAGTATTTTTAACATATCAATTCTTCCCAAAACGATCTATCCAAATCAAAATTGCAGAGGATTTTTTTTCTAGAAATTGATAAGCTTATTGTAAAATATATGGAAATGCCACATGTATAGACTATCCAAAATTACTTTAAAAAAGAACAAAGTTTGGAGGGCTTGCATTGTCTGATTTCAAATGGATGTGGCTCAAGTGATTGGGCTCCCGTCTACCCAATAGGAGGTCCAGGGTTTGATTCCTGGGGCCTTCTGGTGAAACGCAAGCTGGCCCATGCAGGAGTGCTGGCCTGCGCAGGAGTGCTGGCCCACACAGGAGTGCTGGCCCGTGAAGGAGTGCTGGCCTGGGGAGAGCTGGTACAGCAAGATGATATGACAATAAGAGTCACAGCAGACTAGGGAACTGAGGTGGCACAAGAGATTAAGCACCTCTTTCCCACTCTGGAAGGTCCCAGGATTGGTTCCCAGTGCTGCCTAAAAAAGAATACCATCAGACACAGAAGAACACACAGAGAGCAGACAGCAAGCACAAAACAACAAGGGGAGGACAAAGAGATAAATAAATCTTGAGGGAAAAAAAAGCTCCAATAATCAAGATGATATAATATTCCCATAGGCTGGATAATAGACTGATTCTCAACAAAGTTTCCAAAGTAATTTAATAAGGAAAGGATAGCTTTTTCAACTAATGATTCTGGAACAATTGTATATCCATAAAGGGAAAATATGAACTTTGAACCTTACTTTATATCATACCAAAAAATTAAATTTAGCCCCACACCAATCATGATGGCAAAGTAAGATGCTTTAGGGCTTCTGTCCCCCCACAGAATCTTTGAATGACCAGCAAAAACTAGCAGAAACATCCTTCTCAAGGCTCCAGAAAAGTTAAATGACTGCAGTAACAGGTTGAGTGCCATATCAAGAAAAAGTCTTTTAAAAAGCGGTAGCATCATCTGGGTCCCTAGCTGTCCCCGACCCACACATTCTCCTGCTCAGCACAGAGCTGGCTCGACAACCAGTGTGGTAACCTGGTCCCATTTCCAGAGGTAGTAGACTGGCACTTGTGCGCATGGTGGGAGTATCTATGTCTGGCCCAATTTGTCTGGAGGTGACCTGAGGGACTGACCATCCAAGAACTTGCCGTGTGTGTTGAAGGCAGCTCATGGAACAGAATGCCGTGGGAGACAGTCAAGTTGTGCTGCCTGGGGCAAGGGATTGCAGGATGTAGGATGTACAGTGCAGTGACCAGGACCATAAGAAAGTGGTTTCCTAGGAAAGAGAGAACACTTGTAACCATGTGAATGTGGGAATTCCTAGGGCCACACACATATGCCCTAGATAATGCCTGTGCAGAAAGTATCAGGGAAACCTCTATGCTATGGTCTGGAACTATTTTAATACAAGACTTTGTATGGGTAAGCCCTAAATTCGGAGCACTCCACAAGTCAACCTGCAAAGACTGAGAAAGGTATTTTCTTTTTATCCCTCTTCTTTTATTTGTTAGCTCCTAGCATTCAAGTAAAACTTGGTCATAACACTAGCTGGATACAAGCTTAAGGAACTGATGTTTCTAACTAAATCTCAGTAATAACATTAAAATGTCAAAATGTCCGGATTTCCAAAAAAGGTTACAAAATATACAAAGAAATAGGAAGTGATGGCCCAGGAAAAGGAGAAGGTTAAAGGATTAGAAACAATCAAAGAGGAGGACCAGACCTGAGACATACCAGACAAAAACTTTTTTTTCTTTATTAGAGAAGTTGTGGGTTTGCAGAAAAATCATGCATAAAATTCAGGATTCTCATATACCATCCTATTATTACCATCTTGCATTGGTGTATAAGAATTATTACAATTGACGATAACAAATTTTTATGATTGTACTATTAACTATAGTTCATGATTTAGTTAAGGGTCATTGTTTATGAAGCATACTTCCATGCATTTTTTTTTTTTTTAAGATTTATTTATTTATTTTAAACCCCCCCCCCCCCGGTTGTCTGTTCTCTGTGTCTATTTGCTGCGTCTTGTTTCTTTGTCCGCTTCTGTTGTCATCAGAGGCACGGGAAGTGTGGGCGGCGCCATTCCTGGGCAGGCTGCTCCCTCCTTCGGGCTGGGCGGCTCTCCGGGCTGGGCGGCTCTCCTGACGGGCGCACTCCTTGCGCGTGGGGCTCCCCCACATGCGGGACACCCCTGCGTGGCACGGCACTCCTTGCGCGCATCAGCACTGCGCATGGCCAGCTCCACATGGGTCAAGGAGGCCCAGGGTTTGAACCACGGACCTCCCATGTGGTAGACGGACGCCCTAACCACTGGGCCAAGTCCGTTTCCCTCCATGCATTTTTAAAATATATATTCTATTACCATATATACAATCTAACATTTCCCCTTTTAATCACATTCAGGTATATATTTCAGTGCTGATAATTACATTCATAATGTTGTGCTACCGTTACCATCATCCATTATCAAAACATTTCCATCATTCCAAATAGGAAATCTGTACTTTTTTTTTTTAATTCCCTCCCCTCTTGCCACCTGTGCTTGCTGTTTGCTCTATGTGTCCATGCTCTATGCATTCCTCTGTGTCTACTTGTTTTCTCTTTTAGGAGGCACCGGGAGTGCTCGCTACGGCAGCACATATAATAGGAGGCACCAGGAACCCATCCTGGGACCGATCCTGGGACCTTCAGTGTGGGAGAGAGGCATTCAATCACTTAAGCCACCTCAGCTCCCTGAGCAGCTGCCTCTCTCACTGTCTCTCCTTTGCATCTCCCTTTGTTGCATCATCTTGCTGCACCAGCTCTCCACAGTGCTGGCCATTGACTCTGTGTGGCACGGGCCATCAGCTCTCTGTGGTGCGGGCCAGCTTGCCTTCATCAGGAGGCCCCAGGAATCAAACCCAGGGCTTCCCAGAACTCTGTACTTTTTTTCTAAAAATATTTATTTATTTATTTTTAATTTTTTTCCTTCCCCACCTCACCCCCACCCCACCCCTGCCCCCACCCTACTGTTTTTGCTGTATCCATTTGCTGTGTGATCTTCTGTATTGCTTACTCTTTTTTGTCTTCTTCTCATCTTTATCCTCTAGGATTCACCAGGATTCGATCCTGAAGACCTCTGATGTGGAGAGTTTCCCTGTCAATTGTGCCACTTCAGTTCCTGGTCCCTGCTGTACTTCACCTGGACTCTCCCCTTCATCTCTTTCTTGTTGCATCATTATCTTGCTGTGTGACTCTCTTGCATGGGCACTGGCTCATCATGCAGGTACTCGGCTTGCTGCACAGGCACTTGGCTTGCCACACAGGCACTGGCTTACCATGCGGGCACCTATGTGGGCACTTGGCTCACCACGTGGACACTTGTGTAGACACTCGGCTCACCACATGAGCACTCAGCTTGTCATGTGGGCGCTTGTATGGCCACTTGGCTCACCACATGGGCACGTGGCTCACCGTGCAGGCACTTGACTTGCCACACAGGCACACTTTCTCTTCTTTTTTTTTTTCACCAAGAGCCCCAGGGATTAAACCCAGGTCCTCCCATATGGTAGGCAGGGACCTTATCTGCTTCCTGACTGTACTTGTTAAGCCTTAACATCCCATTCCCTATATCCCATCCCCCGGTAATCTTTATTCTAGATTCGTGTGTTTGCTTATTCTAATTACTGTAAATCAGTGAGATCATACAATAGTTGTTCTTTGGTGTCTGACTTATTTCACTCAACATGATATCTTCAAGGTTCATCCATATTGTTGCATGTATCAGATTTTATTTCTTTTCACAGCTGAAAAATATTCCACTGTATGTATATACCATATTTTGTGTATCCATTCATAGGTGGATGGAGACTTGGGTTGCTTCCATCTTTTGGCTATTGTGAATAATGCTTCTATGAACATCAGTGTGAAAATGTCTGTTCAAGTTCCTGCTTTCAATTCTTCTGGATATATTCTTAGTAGAGGGGTTGTCGGATCATATGGCAGTTCTATATTTAGCTTCCTGAGGAACCACCAAACTGTCTTCCACAGAGGCTGCGCCATTCTGCATTCCCACCAAGAGTGAAGGTGTGTTCCTATTTCTCCACATCCTCTCCACCACTTGTTGTTTTCTGTTTTTTCTGTTGTTTTGTTTTGTTTTGAGGAGGTATGGGGATTGAACCCAGGACCTTATACATGGGAAGTTCAAACCACTGAGCTACACCTGCTCTCCTATGTTTTTTAAATAATGACCATTCTGTGAGGTGTGAGATGATATTTCATTGTAGTTTGATTTGCATTTCCCTAATAGCAGTGATACTGAATCTTTTTTTCATGTGCTTTTGGCCATTTGTGTTTCCTCTTTGGAAAAATAAAACTTTATCAGATATGTGGTTTCCAAATACTTTCTCCCATTGAATAAGTTGTCTTTTCACCTTTTTGACAAAGTCCTTTGAAGTACAAAAGCGCTTAAGTTTGAGAGGTCCCATTTACCATTTTTTCATTCATTACTTGTCCTTTGCTTATAAGGTATAAGAAACCACTACTTACAAACAGGTCTTGAAGATGTTTCCCTACATTTTCTTCTGGAAGTTTTGTGGTTCTAGCTTTTATATTTAGGTCTTTGATCCATTTTGAGTTAATTTTGTATAAGGTGTGAGATAGGCTTCCATATTTTTTTTATTTTTAGGAGGCACCAGGGATTGAACCTGGGACTTCATTCATGGGAAGCAGGCACTCAGCCACCGAGCTACACCCACTCCCCTAATATAAATTTGAGTGATTGGCTTTTCCATTTCTGCAAAGAAGGTTATTGGAACTTTGACTGCAATTGCATTGAATCTGTAAATGCTTTGGGTAAGATTGACATCTTAATGATATTTAGTCTTCCAATCCATGAACACAGAATGTCTTTCCATTTTTTTAGGTCTTCTTTGATTTCTTTTAACAGTGTACATTTCTGTGTACAAGTTCTTTACATCCTAGATGTTTGATTCTTTTTTTAAACCTAGAGGATTAAACACAAAGTTTTACCACTCTGACTTCCACTTTTTTAAAAAGATTTTTTAATTTATCCCCCCCCCCACCTGTGTTTATGCTCACAGTCTACTCTCTGCATCCATTTGCTGTGTGCTCTCTGTGTCTGCTTGTCTTCTCTTTAGGAGGCACCAGGAACCGAACCTGGGACCTCCCATGTAGTAGGTGGGAGTTTAATCACTTGAGTCAGATCTGACTATCCGAGATATTTAATTCTTTTAGTTGCTATTGTGAATGCAATTTTTTTCTTGATTTCTTCTTCTAATTGTTCATTACTTGTGTATAGAAACACTAGTGATTTGGGGACTTTGATCTTGTATGCTGCCATTTTGCTGAATTTATTAGCTCTCGGACTATATTATGAATTTTTCAAGATTTTTAAAATATAGGATCATGTCATCTAGAAAAAGGAAAGTTTTACTTCTTCCTTTCCTATTTTGATGCCTTTTATTTCTTTTTCTTGTCTAATTGCTCTGACAAGAACTTCGTTGAATAATGTGGTGACAGTGGTCATTCCTCATCTGGTTTGAAGATAAGAACTTAGGGGGAAAGCTTTCAGTCTTTCACCATTAAGTAGAATATTAGCTATGGGCTTTTCATATATGCCCTTCATTATGTTGAAGAAGTTTCCCTCTATTCCTAGTGTTCTAAGTGTTTTTATGAAGAAGTGGTGCTGTATTTTTAATATCCATTTTCTGCATCATTGAGATAATCATGTAGTTTTTTTCCTTTATTCTTTTTTTAAAAAAATATTTATTTATTTATTTATTTCTCTCCCCACCCCGGTTGTCTGTTCTCTGTGTCTATTTGCTGCATCTTGTTTATTTGTCCACTTCTGTTGTTGTCAGCGGCACAGGAATCTGTGTCTCTTTTTTTGTTGCGTCATCTTGTTGTGTCAGCTCTCCGTGTGGGTGGTGCCATTCTTAGGCAGGCTGCATTTTCTTTCGCGCTGGGCGGCTCTCCTTGCGGGGTGTACTCCTTGCACATGGGGCTCCCCTACACGGGGGACACCCCTGCGTGGCAGGGCACTCCTTGAGCGCATCAACACTGCACATGGGCCAGCTCCACACGGGTCAAGGAGGCCCGGGGCTTGAACCATGGACCTCCCATGTGGTAGAGGGATGCCCTAACCACTGGGCCAAGTCTGTTTTCTCCTTTATTCTGTTAACATGATTTTCTTATGTTGAACCAACCTTACATACTAGGGAAAACTCCAATTTGATCATGGTGTATAATTATTTTACTATGCTGTGGATTCAGTTTGCTAATACTTTATTGAGGATTTTGTATCTATATTCATGTGGGTTTTTTTATGGTGTCTTTATCTGGCTTTGGTTTGAGATTATCAAGAGAGCTCTAGATGCAGGTAGTTTGGAGCTCTGGTTTTAGAGTCTGACCAACTTGAGGTTGAAAGCTTGTGATCTTGGGCAATTATTTTCACTCTCCAAACCTGTTTCCTTCACTTTAAATTGGGGATAGTAATATTCTCTTCCTTGTGAGAATATGAGAATTAAATGCAAAGTTGGACATGAAACACATCGTAAGCATTTGAAAAAGGGTTAAGGTGTGTTTCATTACAACACTTTTTTCCCCAAATCAATGACCGAAGAAATAAAAAGAGGAGACCACTCACATCCACAGGATCCCTGGCTGCTCTCCAAACCTAAGTTAGTTAGCTAGGATATCCAAGCTACTCAGGGGACCCAGAGCAAGTAATTGCTGCTTTCTACTGATGGGAAAACTGAAGAACAGTAGAAATTTATTTTTTTGCCCAGTGGAATAGCATGGTATAATATAGAAAGAGCATAGGTTTTGCAGGCAAGATTTTTACTTCAAATTCAGGTTGTACCACCCAGTTGCTTGTGATCTTCTTGGGTGAGTCATATAACCTCTCTAAACCTTTCTCAGAGAAGTTAATACCTACAACATAGGTTTATTGTGAGGAGTAAATGAGATGATGTATTTGTATGCTAAACATATACTAAGTTGTGGTGGAATCTATTGTTTTTCCCTGTTCTTGGGTCTAATCGCCTTTGTCCTAGTAGCACACTTTGATTTTCCTTTGGGGAACCACTCTTCCCCTCTTCATACTATAATGGTGGAACTGTCAGTCAATGTGCTCTACTGCCCTAGCTGATGAGTGAACATATGACTCAAGCCCTTTTAGCTATTGAGGCCCAAAGGGGGTCATCTTGTCCTCCCCTCTTGGTAAGGGGAGGGATGGTCTCAATTTCCTCACTTATATAATAAGGGAGTCAGATTTGCTTGTCTCGGGAGGCCCCTTTAACTCTGATTTCTGTTTCTTTTGGCAAGGCAAAGTACTGAGTTCTGTTGTCCAAATCTCTTCCTAAAAATTATCCCTTCAATTACATTTGTACGGCACTTTAGGAAGTGCTTCAGACACAGATTCCTCAGTCCGGTCACTGTCCCTGCCTCTGCGTCTCTGGGCAGCCAGAAGCAGCCTGTCCGACAGGTAAAAAGAACTTGCATGACTGTATCAGTCTCCAAGATTTATCAGGGAAAGGGAGAACATTTAAAACTGGAATATGGAAGAAAAACTCTGAATTCAAGCTGAGTCCTTGGGGGCATCACACCCAGAAACACAGATGTTCTTATAAAACAGACAGAGAGAAAAGCGAGGGATTTTGCTCAATGGACTTTGTGCCCCAACCAGCCGGGAGCTCTAGAACAAGAGGCATGGCCTGTTCCAGTAAAGAGCTGGCATCCTGGAAGACGGGAGAGGGAGAGGTTGGCTACAGATCAGTCTGAGAATTGACTGGGCAGAGTGAAAAGTAACATACAAGAAAGAGAAGTTATTAAGAAAAGCAGGCCACCTTTGAGGCAACTCTTATTCCTCTTCTACTCTCCATTCTTTATCTTTCTTCCCCATCTTTTTGGGAGAGTGTAGAGGAGTGGATGACATTGAAGGGAAATTGCTTCCTACCAGGGGAAAAAAGCATAAAGTAACTTAAATAACTTTTTCCTCTTCCCCAAAAGTCCACAATTAGTTCGTTTCATTCCAGATGGTAAATAGGAACCTGAAAAAATCTATTTTTTGCTAATGGTTTTTCATTATAGAAAATAAAAAACCAGATCAAGACGTCATTATTACTAGAATTTTGCTGTAACATCATTGACCTGTATTTAAGCATGTTTAAAAAAAAACATTCTCTTGCTTACTCTGATGACTCAGCCTTGAGCTTAAGTCAGGTCTGGGAAAGGGAGATAAAGGTGCAGAAGTCTCCATGGGGGAGAAAAAAAATCTTCACTTCTTCAGCCAGACTAGGTTTCCATCCAGATGCAGCTCTTGGATATTGGTTATTGGCAAAGGGTGGGCTGATGCCAAATGGTTCTCTGATGGTTGTCAGTCCCCAGGGTGTCAAGAAGACAGCTGGATGGGGAGGATTTCTGCTTGGAGCTCCACTCCCAGTTTAAACCTCTTTTTAAAATGATCCCATAGCCAGATGGTTGGGGATGGGAAGTGGGGAAGGCTGGATCAGCAAGTGATTCCCTGGCCAGAACAGGGGCTCATGCAGCAAATGAGGGCACAGATGGCCTTCCAAGTAATTAGAGAAATTAAATCCCCAGCATTTTTAATCCCTGTACTGCCAGACTCCTAAAACGAAAAGTAAACGTGTGGAAGATTTCTTTTAGGCCCTTTGAATCTTGAGGTCTGGCTTGTTTGGGGAAAGTGCTATGTCTTGACAAATCCTTCCCAGAAGCACTAGGGTTTCCCACCTCCCTCCTCTATAATTTTCTGAGTCAGGTACATTGTTTGCCTCTTCCTCTGGACGCCACTCTCTTCCAATTGGCCCATATTGTAGAGAATTGATTGAAATAAAATCTCTTGCCTGGGGCCAGAAATTTCTCTTATTGAAGCTTGATTATTTCGTCTGAATTCCCATTACTAGCTCCATTAGCTCAACATGCTCTGTAATGTTAAGACTTGACCTAGGAGCCTGGGATAGTGATTACCTGCTTGATTCTGACTCCATCCTTGACCAGCTGTGAAGGGTGAGGGAGCTCTTTATTTACTAACACTGACTAAACACTCACGTGACGGTGTGCAGGCTCTGGTGTCAGAGTTACCCTTGACCCTGGCCAAGGAGAGGAGGCTTTCTAAAGCACCAGAGGGATAAATGATCTTAAAGGAGCTGTCTGTGCCTTTGTGAGTCCTGATAATGGAGGGTAAACTGAATCATCAACAGCATGATATAGAGGGAAAGACTGCTGGAATGGGTGGCAAATAATTTCAATTTTAGTCCTGCCTTTGCCACTAATTCACAGTGTGCTTTTGCAAATTACCATGACTCTCTGAGCTTCAGATTCTTCCTCTGTAGATTGGAGATGATACTATTTCTCAGCATTTTTGTGAGGGTCAAGCAAAATAATGCTAATGGTAGTGTTTTGAAAACATAAATGGCTATAAAATAGAGAAGAATATAATTTTATCCATCTTCTTCCCTACTCTTTTATATTTTAAATGAGGTAGATAATTCCCTTACCCTGATTTTTGCTCTTGGGAGAAAGAGATTGAACAGGATCCTGCAGGGATTTCTAAAGGCACCAAGGGACATGAGACTGCTGTGGATCTGGAGAAATATGAGTCACTGGGCCATGATTTCACAGCTCCAATGGGAGAGTGCATTCATTCATTCAACTAATAATGCAGAAGGGAGGTGTTCTTTTCTGTTTCCGCAACAACTTGTAAAGGCCTCTGGCCAACTGTTTTATCCAGCTGCCGTGCTGAGCTATCAGCTGGTATAAGGACACGTGATTTTATTTGATATTCAGTATTTGGTAATTCTGTATGCATTTTTTTAAAGATTTTTGAATAAATTTATTTCTCTCCTCTCCCCCCTCCCCAGTTGTCTGCTCTCTGTCCATTCACTATGTGTTCTTCTGGATCCAACTGTATTCTTGTCAGCGGCACCAGGAATCTGTATCTCTTTTTGTTGTATCATCTTGCTGCGTCAGCTCTCCGTGTGTGTTGCCACTCCTGGGTAGGCTGCACTATTTTTGTGCAGGGTGGCTCTCCTTACAGGCCTCACTCCTTGCGTGTGGGGCTCCCCTACGTGGGGGACACTGCTGTGTGGCACGGCACTCTTCACGGGCATCAGCACTGCGCATGGACCAGCTCCACACGGGTCAGGAGGCCCTGGGTTTGAACCCTGGACCTCCCATGTGGTAGATGGATGGTCTATCCATTAAGCCAAATCTACTTCCCTGTATGCAATTATATATCCATTTGACAGGTAAGGAAACCGAGATTCAGATTTATTCCCCTGATTTTTCAATCTCACTATTAGTAAGTGGTGCAAGCAGGGTTAAGAAATCCTAAATCCCATTCATTGCCCTTTTCTCTAAAATGGATAGAACACAAAGGAGGGACCTTCTGGCAAGAAGGGGCCATCAATACTTTCTGGAATAAGATGGAGCATAAGTAAAAAAGATTAAAAAAAACATTTGGGTAGGCATAGCATCGCTGAAAGATCAGAGAGCTGAGAAATGGCTAAGATATCTCCCATGGATTCCAGTGACAGAAATTACTCAAACTGTAGGGGGTTCCACGACAAAGTCATCAAGGCTGACTTCTATCTCTTAGTTCTGTTTTCCTCAATGTCAACTTCATTCTTAGATAGGTTCCCCCCATGGGATAGCAAACTGACTCCAGCAAGTACAGTCTAACATTCTTCTACTTAGCAACCCCAATAGCTCCAGCTTTGGCCAGAACTAGATTACATACCCATTCCTAGGGTCAATAGTGGGATCATCCAGGCAAGCCACATAGACTGAGACTAAAAATAAACCCAGTATTCTATTACCAAAAGAAGGATGCATGGATACTGGACAGGCCAAAACAACTGTTGTCCACTATACCCTCTAAGAGAATGTAGAGAAATTAGAAGTTGTGGTGGCTGTTCTGCCCAGGTTTTCAGTGTACCCCAACTGTTATTTTTTGCCCAGGTGGGCATGGTTTGTTCATTTGTCTTCCAATGTTTGGGGGGCATGCCCTCCACATAGAGTCTCCACCCTGATATGGTTCCATATTGGGTGAAAAAAGGAAGGTTCTTTGCACCACTCCTTTAGGAAACCTTAGTCACGGCAAAACAGACAAACACAATTCCTTGGGAACAAGGTCTGCTCTTCAGAACCAATTAACGACACCAGGAACAGGGCTGCCATATTCAAAATCACGGCTGCACTAGGGCAGGGGCTGGGTATAGTATAAGTTTAATATGCCTCAAAGATCTCCTACCCTGTTTCAGTGGCCTTTCTTCTGGTTAATCATTCACCTGGATTCTATAAATCTTCAATTAGCTCCCAGAGTTCTGGTAAGGTTGATTTTGACAGTTTCTATGAGGTTTTTTGGTGTTTCTGGGGAGGGATGGTATTTTAGTCTACTAGGCTGCTGAAAGCAATATACCAGAATTGAGTTGGCTTTTACAGTGGGGATTTATTAGCTTACAAGCTTTCATGCATCATGCTGTGAGCTGGGCTCCTGTGTCCTGGCTGCAGGGGGCTCAGGGTGGCTGGCACAAAGTGTGGCTGGGCTGGGCCCCCACTACCTGTGGGATGTGCCCTTTTCAGTCCTGTACTGGTTCAACTATGAGCTGGTGGAGTGCTGGCTGAGTGGAGTCAGCCCAAACGATCAGACATCCGTGGGCATCAGCTTTTCAGCTGACAGCATCTCAGGGACGGTGGCAGCCCTCCTGATTCTGCCCTTCAGTGTGGTGAAGATGCAATTCCAGGTGGCACTAGGAGGGGTGGAGGCCGTGCAAGTGAGGCTACCACATGCTGATTCCACCTGGTTGCTGCTGCGGAGGATCTGGCCTGAGTCTGGCACCAGGGGCCTCTTTGCAGGTTTTCTCCTGAAGATTGCCAAGGCTGGCCCATACTGTGCCATCAAGATTAGCACTTACAAGTTCGGTAAAATCTTCTTCCAGAGGTTTGCCTGGGAGTGGCCTTGGGATCCTTGAAGGGGCCAGGGGATAAGGACCCCATCTCTTTCTGGGATGGGACTGGGGGGGCAGGAGGAGACTGAACCAAGTATCTTTCCCTCAGCACTGAACCCTTCCCCTCCAACCAATAGCCCCCGGGAGTCAGGGCTTCCACCCCTCGGGGCCCTCTTTGGTACTCAGATAGTTTTCTTCCTGCTGTGCCCCCAGTCCCCACAACCAAGGATTATTACTTTCCCACCCATGAATTCAAGACCAAATCTGCTTCCCTCCTTCCCCCCTTTGTTTACTCTGTGTTTGCTGTCGTTGGGCCTGTCCCTGGGAGCCAAAATCTCTGGGCCTATTTCTGTCACACACACATGCACATTAACTCCTTAAGTCTGGGAAGCAGACGTGGCTCAACTGACAGAGTGTCTGCCTACCATATGGAGGGTCCAGGGTTTGATCCCCAGGGCCTCCTGACCTGTGCAGTAAGCTGGCCCATGCACAGTGCTGCTGTGCACAAGGGGAGCCGTGCCACACAGGGGCACCCCCGCATAGGGGTACCCCACACACAAGGAGTGTGCCCCACGCGCAAGGAGTGCGCCCCACAAGGATTGTTGCCTTGCGTGAAAAAAAGGACAGCCCTCCCAGGAATGGCACTGCACACAGAGAGCTGACACAGAAGACACAACAAAAAAAAGAGACACAGTTTCCCAGTGGTGCCTGATAATGCAAGCCGATGAAGAAGAACACACAGCAAATGGACATGAGAGCAGACAACGGGGGTGGGGGGGGCAGCAGGGGAGAGAAATAAAAATAAATCTTTTAAAAAAATTTTCCTTAAGTCTATAGATGATGAACTTCTGAAATAAAAATACACACACACATACATATATACATGAAAGGAAATTCACAAAAATATTTACTGCACTTATTTCTAGATAATAATTTCAGAATTAATAATTTCTGAACATTGATCATTTATGTTATCAGAACAAAAATGTTCTTGTTTAATTGTCTAAGAACATCTCAATTCCACTTTGTAAGCCATTTTATTCTTCTACCATTAGTTGATGCCTACATGTTTGTTCTTATGCCAAGATTGCCTTGCATTTACATCCAATAGAGATGGGTGATGGAAGATTCCTCAACAAAAGTGGTAAGTAATATTCCTTTAGAATTCTTTTTTATTTTTTATTTATTTTAAAATTTTTTTAGTTTTTTTTTTACAGATAAATAGAGCACACAAAATCTTTTAGAATTCTTAAATTTATATTTGACTCCAAATTATTCATTTAGGAAGAATACAAAGAAGGTAGAATGACAACATGAGATACCTTTCTTTGAATTATCTATTCTTCACTCATCTGTTTTCAAATAAATTATTTGACCTTATAAGTAGAAAATTTTCATTTCTTCCTTTCCTTTCTTATCTTACTGAGATTACAAATAAAATTGAGCTGGGTACTCCACCCCATCCTGGAACCCAGGCCAGCTGTGCTGCACCCACAGTCCCCAGAATGGGGTTCCCCAATCCAACTGTGATGATTTTGGAAAAATGAAAATTTTGTTTGCTTATCCATTGAAAGCTGGGGAGTCTGTGTCTCAATATTTCTGATCCTGGCTACTTCCCTTAGAGAAAATAAGTCCTTTTTTTCTGGCCTTGCTGGTAGTGACAGAAGAAAGGGCTTCTTTGCATGCTCCCCTGCTGGTGTGGGTGCCCAGGGGGCTCCCTGCAGCCCAGGCCACCTGCCCATGGCTGGCTTTCTGTTGATGAACATGCTGTTTGTATTATTTTAGGAAACCAGGCTGTTTTGTGAATAAAATGAATGCTTGTTTGTGCCACGAAAAAAAAAGAACTGGTTTAACAGGCAAGAAGAGAAAACAAGGAAACTGCACAATTTACAAACTATATAGTCAATATCTGAAAGATTAGAAATTATCTGTAGTGTACACATATTCTACCAGTGTGTCCCAAATTATACAGAAAATATACAATTTCTACTCTCAGAGTAGATGATGTTCTGGATAAAACATTTCATCGTCTGAATAAAGAAAACATGCAAATTCAGGGAAATCCTAAAATACATACTACTTGTAATTTCAACTGGACCCAAATCTTTTTCTCCAATGTGGCAGAGTTTAAAGTAATCCAGACCAGAGGTTTTGGGTTCCAGTTCTGGCTCGTCCACTGTCTGACTGCGTGACCTGACTTTTTTGGCTTCGGTTTTCAGTAAAAGTATGAGATTAATTAGATGAACTATCTTTATAATATCTTTCAGTTTTGACAACTTATGCCCATGATCTGAAAAATATTTCCACAGTAGGTGAAGTCATTACCATACACATACCTCAGAGACTTCTTTGTAAAATCTAACATCTTTAAGTCATCAGAGAGCAATTACTGACCACTTATCATTTGTGCCAGTTCATGCTCCTATGTCCTCCTAGTCTCTTCCCTTGTTTTGTTTTTATTATGTTTTTTTTTTTAAAGATTTATTTATTTATTTAATTCCCCTCCTCCCCCAGTTGTCTGTTCTCTGTGTCTATTTGCTGCATCTTGTTTCTTTGTTTCTTTGTGCGCTTCTGTTGTCGTCAGCGGCACGGGAAGTATGGGCGGCGCCATTCCTGGGCAGGCTGCACTTCCTTTCATGCTGGGCAACTCTCCTTCCGGGCGCACTCCTTGCGCGTGGGGCTCCCTTACGCGGGGGACACCCCTGCATGGCAGGGCACTCCTTGCGCGTGGCAGGGCACTCCTTGCGCGCATCAGCACTGCGCATGGGCCAGCTCCACACGGGTCAAGGAGGCCCGGGGTTTGAACCGCGGACCTCCCATGTGGTAGATGGACGCCCTAACCACTAGGCCAAGTCCGTTTCCCTTTATTATGTTTTGTATTAATTAAAATCCCAAACCCTTTTTCCTAATAGAAATGCTTTTCTCTTGAGCACCCACTTGCCCCTTTGCTAGCAAACATTGTTAATTAGTCCCAAAGCATGAAGCAGAGTCACAGGGCAACATCTGCTTTGTTTGCTCCAGGAAGATCTGTGCAAATAAACAACAAAAAAACCTCTACTACTATGCATGTAAAACACAACTCAATTTGTCTAAACATTTTATAGTGTTTCTACTTGTTTATTCTTCCTGGCAAGACCAAGCCACGGAGAAGATAAGAGGTCGAGCAGTCCTGGGTCCACAGCCCACTGATGAGCCTCCAGCAGCATATTGTTTTGTGATGAAATGGTTACGAGGACAGAACTAGAAAGGGATAAATGGTTGGAGAAGACCGAAACTGTTAGGGTTTTTTTTTTAAAGCTATGAAATAGTGTACTTTGAAAAGAACTATATGAAGATATACAGACAGAAAAGGGCATGCTTATAAAAAGAACTGAAAGATCACACATCAAGATGTTAACATTGGTTATCTCTGGAGGGTAGAATTATGGGTGAGTTCTTTCTATGCTTTCTAAGATTCTATTTCGAGACATGTTTATTTTGTATTTAGAAAAAAATGATTGAAATAAGTAAGCAGCCTTACCCATGATTCTGAAAGCATATTATTGCAGCATTATTCTCACTACAGTCTCTTCACTATAGCTTATTGGTTTTGTTTTGTTTAAAGATTTATTTATTTATTTCTCTCCCCTCCCCTCCACTCCCCCCCATCCCAGTTGTCTGTTCTCTGCGTCTATTTGCTGCGTCTTCTTTGTCTGCTTCTGTTGTCAGCGGCACGGAACTCTGTGTTTCTTTTGGTTGCGTCATCTTGTTGTGTCAGCTCTCCGTGTGTGCGGCACCATTCCTGGGCAGGCTGCACTTTCCTTCCCGTTGGGTGGCTCTCCTTATGGGGCGCATTCCTTGCACATTATGGGGGGGACACCCCTGCGTGGCGCGGCACTCCTTGCGCGCATCAACACTGCGCATGGGCCAGCTCCACACAGGTCAAGGAGGCCCGGGGTTTGAACCGCAGACCTCCCATGTGGTAGATGGACGCCCTAACCACTGGGCCAAGTCCACTGCCATGTAGCTTATTGTTAACCCTCCAGTGAACATACTGAGTGGACTTTGTAAAACATGCATCTGACTTTCGCTTCATTCAGTTATTCACTACTTAGGGAATGTGCAAAATGTATTAGGTGCCTGCACAGGTACTAGGAATTTGGAGGTGAATATGGGATGTTCTCTGTCTTCAGGTAGCTCCCAACCTCGTGGGAGAGACAGACTGTGAAATACTGTGTGATAAATTAGCCATGGAATGTTTCTCTCAGGGAACGAAGGAAGGGTATTTTAGCTAAGGCTGAAAAATGGGTGATGGTAGAAGGGGACCAGATCACAGAAAAGGTGATGCTTGAGTCCAAGGAATTATTTACTAAGAATGATGTTTACTAGATACTTGACTGAGTGGTCAAACAAGGGAAATTTCTGCATCTTAGGAGGAAGATTCAAAATCCATTCATTCAGTTTCCAGTTGACCAAGATGTCAGCATAAAATGCTCCAGGGTAACATCCCCTGCCAAAATCCTGGAAGAACTAGTGCAAACTGGCAGAGCTCTCTTCCTAAAAATTCCAGAAAACAGTTAAAGGGTCGCAGTAATG
This sequence comes from Dasypus novemcinctus, assembly GCF_030445035.2. Taxonomy (NCBI): domain Eukaryota; kingdom Metazoa; phylum Chordata; class Mammalia; order Cingulata; family Dasypodidae; genus Dasypus; species Dasypus novemcinctus. Next base: position 78,583,740 of record NC_080680.1, on the reverse strand, counting down.
GGGCAAATGCCAAGTTAAGAAAAAACTGCTTGAAAAATGGTAGGAAAAGTTCATAGTCTCCTTGTTAGCCCTTCCCTCACCTCTCCCTGGCACAGTGTGGAGCCAGTCTGCACTCCCATTGCACACCCTGGCCCTGTTCCAGAGGGAGCAGAATAACCCCATATGCATGTACTAGGTTGCCTATATGTCAGTGCAGTCTATCAAGTGGAAGCCAGGAAAAAAATGAACAGGAGACTTGTCTCAGGCTTATCCTCCCAGAATTTTCCCTGAAGGCAGAAAAGCAGCTTGCAGATAGCCAAAACAGTGTAGTAAATAATTAAGCCAAAACAGACTGGGACAAAGGACTACCTGTATAAAGCCATAAAATAGAGCACCCAGGAGGGGGTAAAAGTCTATTTCAAAGGCAAGAGAAGGGAAATTTGAATTACCTCTAAACTGGGAATTCCTAAGGCCATAAGCAAGCACAATCCCAGGACAAGAAGCAGGCTCAGATAAGACAGAGAGGACACTACACTTCATATTACCTTGTGCTGATCTTCTTGATAAGAAGGCTAAACTTGGAAAATGTTTAAGTTTGCTAAAGCTGCTAAAAGGAATATACCAGAAATGGGTTGACTTTTACAATGGGGATTTATTAGCTTACAAGCTTACAGTTCTGACACCATAAAAATGTCCATATCAAGGTGTCCTAAGGCTATGCTTTCTCTCCAAAGACCAGCTGCTGGCAATCCTGGACTCCTGTGTCACATGGCAAGACACATGGCAGAGTCTTCTGGTCTCTCCCTTCTCTTCTGGTTTTCCTTGCTTTCAGTTTCTGACTTCATGGCTTTCTCTTTCTTTGTGTGAATTTTTTTCTCTTACAAAGGACTCCAGTAAGAGAATTAAGACCATCCTGGGCCAGGCCTTAACTGAATAACCTAATCAACAGGTCCTACTTACAATAGATTTATACCCACAGAAATGGATTAGCTTTAAGAATATAATTTTCTGGAGTCCACACAGCTTCATTGCAGAAGGAGACAACCAGGCAAAGCAGAACCAATTTGGAAAGACTATGGAAGGTGTGTTTTGATTTGGTTTCTTTCTTTTTTTCATTCCTGGCACTCAAGGAAATCTTTGTCATATCACTAGCTAGATACAAATTTAAGGAACAGACAGTTCAGGCACTAAATACTTTAAATTATTAAAATGTACAGTATGCAACAAAATATTACAAGACAGAAACAGTAAGTCATGGCATATTCAAAGAAACAAGATAAAAATGCAGAAACCGTAAATGAAGAGGACCAGACTTTGGACATAATGGACAAAGATTTTTTTAAAATGATCCTCATTATGCTCAAGGAGATAAAGGAAAACACACAGAAAGAAATAAAGAATATCAGGAAAACAATGAATGAATAATATGAGAAAATCAATAAAGAGAATTTTTTTTTTAAAAAGGGAACCAAACAGGGAAGTGGATGTGGCTCAACCAGTTGGGCTCCCGTCTACTATATGGCTTGTGAAGGCAAGCTGGCCCGCACCCGCAGAGAGCCAATAGTCTGTGCCCACGGAGAGCTGACAGCCTGCCCCTGTGGAGAGCTGGCGCAGAAAGAAGATGCAACAAAGGTAGAAAGCAGACACAGAAGAACACACAGCAAATGGACAGAGAGAGCAGACAATAAATAAGCAGTGGGGGTGGGGGGGAGATAAATAAATAGATAAATCTTTAAAAAAAAGGAACCAAACAGAACTATTGGAATTGAAGACCACAATAAGTGCAATGAAAGGGTTTCAACAACAGATTTGAGCTAACAGAAGAAAGACTCAATAATTTCAAGGACAAGACAATTGAAATGACTCAGGCTGAGAAGTAGAAAGAAAAAATATTAGGAAAGCAAACACGCCTAAGAGACTTGTGGGAACCATCAAGCATACAAACATATGCATTATGCGTGTCTCAGAAGAAGAAGAAAGAAAAGTGCAGACAGATTATTCAAAGAAATAATGGCCAAAAAAAATCCCCAAATTTAATGAAAGATGTGAATATGCACAGCAAACTGCAAAGAAGATAAAGACATCCACAATGAAACACCTAGTAATCACACTGCCCAATGCCAAGGACAAGGAGAGAGTACTGAAAGCTTCAAAAGTAACGCAACAGGTAAATGGATCTGGCTCAATGGATAGAGCATCCTCCTACCACATGGGAGGTCCAGGGTTCAAACCCAGGGCCTCCTGACCTGTGTGGTGAGCTGGCCATGCACAGTGCTGATGCACACAAGGAGTACCATGCCACGCAGGGTTGTCCCCCACGTAGGGGAGCCCCACTACACAAAGAGTGTGCCCCATAAGGAGAGCCACCCCACACGAAAAAAGTGCAGCCTGCCCAGGAGTGGCGCCACACACACAGAAAGCTGACACAGCAAGATGACGCAACAAAGAGACACAGATTCCCGGTGCCACTGACAAGAATACAAGCAGACACAGAAGAACACACAGCAAATGGACACAGAGAGCAGACAACTGTGGGAAGGGGTGGGAAAGGGGAGAGAAATAAATCTTTTTAAAAAATAAATAAATTTTAAAGAAAAAGGAAAGCAACAAGTTATGTTTGAGGAAATCCCAACACAATTAAGTGCTGATTTCTCATCAGAAACCATGGATGCAAGAAGGCAATGGGATGAAATACTTAAAGTGCTGAAAGAAAACAATTGCCAACCAAGAATTTCATATTGAGTGAGACTTTCTTTAAAAAATTAGGGAGAGATGAAAACATTGTCAGATAAACAAAAACGGAGGGCGTGTCACACCATTACACATGCCCAACAAGCAATGCTAAAGGAGTTCTTCCGACTGAAAGGAAAGAACACTAGATAATGGATCAAAATGGCATAAAGAAATAAAGAACTACAGAAAAAAAACGCATATGGGTAATTATAAATGCCATACTACTGTATTGTACTTTTTGATATTTTTTGGTATGTAACTCCACTTTTTACTTAATACAGGTTCTAAAATGCAAATTCATAAAATTAAGATAAATCTATGGTTTTGTATATACAATGTATAAAGATGTAATTTGTAACAACAACAGAAAGGTGGGGAAAGAAGGTGTATAGGGAAAATATGTGTGATTTTGAACTTAGTATCAAATCAAACATGATTTTCATAGATTTAGAATGCTAAATTATAGCCCCACAAAGAAAATATATGAAAAAATATGTGCAGAAAGAAATGAGGAATAAAAATGGTACAAAAAATAAAATAAATATGAAAGTAGACATTAATTTAAGAATTGAGGGTCCAAAAAGGTGTAAGATTTACAAAGAAGTCAGGGAAGGTGGAGAATTAGACACAGAAGTCACTTCTCTTCCAGAAGAATAACTAGAAGACAAGGAGAAATGGCCTGGAAAAAGTGTTCTAGGACTTAGGACACCAGAAGAAGCCTGATACCACCCAGAAGAGAGAAGTGCAAACAAAAAGAAAAAGAATGTCAACTGAAAAACTCCATGAGTAAAAGCTGCAGCTGCTGGCACTCACTCACTCCCCCCTCAACCACAAAGCAGATGGCGTTGAGTTCTCAGGCCCCTGGTGGATTGCTATGGACAGAGTGGGCTATAAAGTTCCAATTTTCCAGGAATGGGAAGAGAGAGGGACGCAGCCTAAGACTGATTCAGCTTTTGGTGAACAAATTTGTTCTGCTGTGTCCCATGAGCCCTTCCAGGCCAGGGGGTTCATGCCATTGTTTTCCCTGGGAGCAAGCAGGAGAATAAAGAGACCCAACCCTCTCAAACACCCTCCCCTCCTGACCAGGACTGTTTGTTGAGGTCACAGAAGGGAATGGACTTATTTCTTACCTAGGGAAAAGTAAAGGGGCTGCCAGCAAAAGAGGAGAAGAATGTCTGAGAAAGTTTGATTTGTGAGGCTCTAAATAGCCCTGAGAAAAGATTTTCTGTCACATTGTTCCAGTGGGGGTTAGAGTAAACACATGTCAACCACAGTTTGAGTTGAGAGGTCTGCAGAAGAATACTGTCTATCAGCAGACCAAGGAAGTCAGGCAAGAAAAAAAAAAGAAAGAAAGAAAAGAGACTTTTTTGGAACTTTACAGTCTCTCACCTCAAGGCCCTTAGAAATGGGCCTGCAACCCATTACTGGGTCCATGTCCTGGAGTTGAACAACTAAACAGGCAATACTAAAAAGCTAGAACAGGTTGAACCAAGAATCAAAGGACAGTAGTAACACAGCCTCCTGTCACTAAATCCCTATGCAAGAAAGAGAATCTGAGCATCAGAGTAAACACACCATCATAATCAGATGCCTAGACATTGGCAAAAATTACAAACCATACTAGGAAAAAGGAAGATATGGTTCAAGCAAAGGAATATATCAAAGCCTCAGCTAAGGCACATGATTTGAGACAACTAATACATGAGGTTCATACAAATCTCCTAAATCAAATTAATAAGTTGAAAGACAATATGTTTTAAAAGAAAAATGACAGCAAGAAGACACTGGGGGAAAGTGGACCTGGCCCAGTGGTTGGGGCCTCCGTCTGCCACATGGGAGGTCCGCGGTTCAAACCCCGGGGCCTCCTTGACCCATGTGGAGCTGGCTCACGTGCAGTGCTGATGCGCATGGGGAGTGCCATGCCATGCAGGGGTGTCCCCGTGTGGGGGAGCCCCACGCGCTGAGAGTGAACCCCATGGGGAGAGCTGCCCAGCGCAAAGGAAAGTTCAGTCTGCCCGGGAATGGCGCTGCACGCAGAAAGCTGATGCAACGAGATGGCGCAACAGGGAGAAACATGGGTTCCTTTGCTGCTGACAACAACAGAAGCAGACAGGGAGGAGCGCGCAGCAAGTGGACAGAGAGAGCAGACAAACTGGGAGGGGAAGGGGAGAGAAATTTTTAAAAAAAGGCTATTCTTTATAAAAAAAAAAAAAGAAGACACTGAAGGGAAGTGGATTTGGCTTAACTGATAGAGCATCCGCCTACCATTTGGGAGGTCCAGGGTTCAAACCCAGGGCCTCCTGACCCATGTGGTGAGCTGACCCACACGCAGTGCAGATGTGCACGAGGAGTGCCGTGCCACGCAGGGATGTCCCCTGTGTAGGGGAGCCCCACACGCAAGGAGTGCACCCTGTAAATGAGCTGCCCCACGCGAAAAAAGTGCAGCCTGCCCAGGAGTGGCACTGCACACATGGAGCGCTGATGCAGCAAGATGATGCAACAAAAAGAGACACAGATTCCCAACGCCGCTGACAAGAATACAAGTGGACACAGAAGAACATACAGCAAATGGGTGCAAAAAGCAGAAATGGGGGGCGGGTAAGGGGAGAGAAACAACAACAACAACAAAAAGAAGACACTGGGTGAGCACAAAGAAGTATTTGAAAATCGGAATAGAAAAATGACAGCTTATGGAAATGAAAGACATAATAGGTGATAAAAAACACAGTAGAGGCATACAACAGCAGCCTTGAAATGATAGAAGAAAGAATAAGTGATGAACAGCTGAAATTGAAAAGAAAGAACAGGTACAGAAGAGAATGGAAAAAATTGAGCAGGGCCTTAGGGGGTTGAATGACAACATGAAGCACAACAACATTCATAGCATGGGAGTTCCAGAAAGAGAAGAGAAAGGAAAAGTGGCAGAGTGAGTATTTGATGAAATAATTGTTGAAAATTTCCCAACTCTCATGAAAGAAGTGAATTTACATGTCCAAGAAATGCAGAGTACTCCAATCAAAATAAATTGGAATAGACCTACTACAAGACGCATACTAATCAGAATGTCAAATGCCAAAGACAAATAGAAAACTCTGAAAATAGCAAGGGAGAAGCAATCCATCACATAAAAGGAATGTTCAGTAAAATTTAGTGTGGCGTTCTCATCAGAAACCATGGAGGTGAGAAGAGTAGTGGTATGATATAATTAGGATACTGAAAGAAAAAAATTGCAAGCTGAGGATTCTTTATCCAGCAAAATTGTCCTTCAAATATGAAGGTGGGTTTAAAATTTTCACAAATAAACAAACAGAGAGTTCATAAAAAAGAATCCAGCTGTGCAGGAAACACTACAAGGAGCCCTACAGTCTGAAAGTAAAAGAGAGGAGCAAGAGGTTTGGAGGAGAATATAGAAGAGAAGACTATCAAAGGATAACCAGAAGGTAAAATGACAGACAAAAATAAGCTATGGCATATGAAATCCAAAGAATAAAACGGTGGAAGTAAATAATGCATTTACAGTAATATCACTGAATTGAATGGATTAAACTCCCTAATCAAAAGATATAGGGAAGGGAGTGGGTGTAGCTCAATGATGGAGCACCTGCTTCCCATGTACAAAAATGCAGTTTAAATATCTGGTACCTTCCATGAAAAAAAAAATATATATATATAGGCTGACTGAATGGATAAAAAACATGAGCCATCCATATGCTCTCTATGAGAGACTTCCCTTAGATATAGGAATACAAATTGGCTGGAAGTGAAAGGTTGGAAAAAGATGCTCCACACAAACAGTAACCAAAGAAGAGCACGGGTAGCTATAGTAGCATTGGACAAATAAGACTTTAAATGTATAAAAGTTACAGGAGATGCAGAAGGCCATCATATACCGTAAAAGGGACAATCCACCACCAAGAAATAACAGTCATAAATATCTATGCACCTAACCAGGGTGCCCCAAAATACATGAGGCAAATTTGGAAAAACTGAAGGGAGAAATATACTACTCTACAATAATAGTTGGAGACTTCAGCATGCCATTCACATCAATAGATGGAAGAACAAGACAGAAGTTCAACAAGGAAAAAGAGGACTTGAACAATATGATAAATGAGGTAGATCTAACAGACATACAGAACATTGCATCCCAACTCTGCAGGGTATACATTCTTCTCAATTGTTCATGGATCTTTTTCTAGGATAGACCATGTGTTGGATCACAAAGTAGGTCTCAATACATAAAAAAATATTGAAATTATGCAAAGCACTTTCTCAGATCATATTGGAATGAAGATGGAAATCATAATAGAAGAGGGGGACTTTTGCAAATGTGTGACAACTAAACAACACACTTATAAGCAATCAATCGGTCAAGGAAAAAATTGTAAGAGAATTTAGTAACTATCTCAACATAAATAAAAACCAAGAATATAATTTATCAAAACTTATGGGATACAGTGAAACAGTGCTGAGAGGAAAATTTATAACCCTTGTATTAGTCAGCCAAAGGGGTGCTGATGCAAAATACCAGAAATTGGTTGGTTTTTATAAAGGGTATTTATTTGGGGTAGGGGCTTACAGATACCAGGCCATAAGGCATAGGTTACTTCCCTCACCAAAGTCTATTTTCACGTGTTGGAGCAAGACAGCTGCTGATGGCTGTGAGGGTTCAGGCTTTCTGGGTTCCTCTCTTCCAAGATCTTGCTTCTCTCTGGGTTCAAGGTTCCTTCCTTCCCAGGGCTTGCTTCTTCCTGGGCTCAGGGTTCCTCTCTTCCTGGGACTGGCTTCTCTTTCCTCTGTGAGCTTACTTCCCAAGGCTCCAGCTTAAGGCTTCAGCATCAGACTACAACATCTAAAACCCTTGCATCAAAAGCTCCAAATCTGTCCTTTGACATACCTTTTATCACCAAGGGGTGGGGACTCAATGCCCTAATGATGGGGTCCAATCAAAGCCCTCATCATAACTCAATCATGCCCAGAAATAGACTAGATTAAAAACATAATCCAATATCTATTTTTGGAATTAATAACTATATCAAACTGCTACAGCCCTAAATACCTATTTTTAAAAAGACAAAAGAGCAAAAATCAAAGACCTAACAGAACACCTGGAGGAACTGGAAAAAGAACAGTAAACCATTCCCAAAGCAGGTAAAAGGAAAGAAATAATAAAGTAGGAAGCAGACTTGGCCTAGTGGTTAGGGCGTCCATGTACCACATGGGAGGTCCGCAGTTCAAACCCGGGGCCTCCTTGACCCGTGTGGAGCTGGACCACGCGCAATGCTGATACAGGCAAGGAGTGCCGTGTCATGCAGGGATATCCCCCGTGTAGGGGAGCCCCACGCGCAAGGAGTGTGCCCCGTAAGGAGAGCTGCCAGTGCGAAAGAAAGTGCAGCCTGCCCAGGAATGGTGCCGCGCACATGGAGAACTGATGCAGCAAGATGACGCAACAAAAAGAGACACAGATTCCTGTGCCACTGACAACAGAAGCAGACAAAGAAGAACATGCAGCAAAATGGACACAGAGAACAGACAACTGGGAAGGGGGGAAGGGGAGAAAAATAAATTAAAATAAATCTTAAAAAAAAGAGAAATAATAAAGATTAGAGCAGAAATAAATGCAATTGAGAAAACAACCACAAGAAAAAATAGAGAAAATCAACAAAACCAAAAGCTGTTTCTTTGAGAAGACCAATAAAATTGACAAACCCTTAACTAGACTAAAAAAGAAAAAAAAGAGAAAAGAGAAAAATGCAAACAAATAAAATCAGAAATGATGGGGGGACATTATGACTGACCCCACAGAAATAAAAAGATTCATTAGAAAATATAATATCATGAGACACTGTATGCCAACAAATGAGACAACTTTGATGATGTGGACAAATTCCTAGAAATGCACCAACAGCATACATTGATCTATAAAAATACAGGAACTCATCCAACCAATCACATTTAGAGATTGAATTAGTCATCGAAACTCACCCAACAAACAAAAGTCCAGGACCAGATGGCTTCACAGGTGAATTCTACCAAGCATTTCAAGAAGAAATAACAATCCTGTTTAAATTCTTCCAAAAAATTGAAAAGAAGGGAAAATTACCCAACACATTTTATGAAGCCAACATCACCCTAAAACCAATGCCAGATAAAGACACTGCAAAAAACAAATAAAAAAACAGACCAACCACTCTAACTAACATAGATGCAAAAAATCTCAACAAAATACTTGCAAATCAAGTCCAACAGCATATCAAAAGATTTATACATCACAACCAAGTGGGATTTGTTCTGGGTATGTAAGGGTGGTTCAACATAAGAAAATTAATCAACGTAATACACCATATTAACAAATTGAAGGGAAAAAACCATATAATCATCTCAATCAATGCAGAAAAAGCATTTGGGAAAATCCAGCATCGTTTCTTAATAAAAACTTTGCAGGATAGGAATAGAAGGCATATTCCTCACTGTGATAAAGGGCACACATGAAAAATCTACAGTGAACATCATACTAAATGGGAAAAGGTTGAAAGCTTTCCCTCTAAGACCAGGAGCAAGACAAGGCATCTCACTATCACCACTGTTATTCAACATTGTACTAGAAGTTCTAACTAGAGCAATTAGACAAGAAAAATAAAAGGCATCCAAATAGGAAAAAAAGAAGCAAAAAGTCTCAGTATTTGCAGATTACAAGATCCTGTATTTAGAAAATTCTGAAATTTTACAATTAAGCTAATAAACAAGTTCAGCAAAGTGGCAGGATATAAGATCAACCTGCAAAAATCAATAATGTTTCTGTACACTAGTTTTGAACAATCTGAGGAGGAAATGAGGGGGAAATTCCATTTATAATAGCAACAAAATGACTCAAATACCTAGGAATCAATATAATAAAGATGGAAAGGAGTTGTATTCAGAAAGCTACAAAACAGTACTAAAAAAGAATCAAAGAAGTACTAAACAGGGAAACGGACTTTGGCCCAGTGGTTAGGGCGTCCGTCTACCATATGGGAGGTCCGCGGTTCAAACCCCGGGCCTCCTTGACCCGTGTGGAGCTGGCCATGCGCAGTGCTGAAGCGCGCAAGGAGTGCCGTGCCACGCAAGGGTGTCCCCCGCGTGGGGGAGCCCCACGCGCAAGGAGTGCGCCCGTGAGGAAAAGCTGCCCAGCGTGAAAAGAAAGAGCAGCCTGCCCAGGAATGGCGCCGCCCACACTTCCCATGCCGCTGACGACAACAGAAGCGGACAAAGAAACAAGACGCAGCAAATAGACACCAAGAACAGACAACCAGGGGAGGGGGGGAAATTAAATAAATAAATAAATCTTTAAAAAAAAAAAAAAAAAGAAGTACTAAACAAATGGAAAACCCATTCCATATTCATGTATTGGAATGCTAAATATTGGAAGATGTCAGTCCTACCTGTGGCAGTTTGAGATTATTTATGAATCCCCAAAAGGAAGATTATGCTTGTAAAGTAATATATTCCTCTGGGTGTGATACCCTTTGAATGCATTAGATTCAGCTGACATGTCTTGATTAAATTACCTGTTAAGATTAGGGCTTTGATTCCACCACATCAGTAGTGCGCGACTCAGAGTTGAGTCCCCAACCCCTTGGTGGGCTGATATAAACAGGCACTCACTCAATAAGACACAAAAGAGGAGAGAACCTTGTCAGTTTTTATCCTGGAATCCCCAGGAGAGATGAGCCATTCACCTGATAGTTTGCACCTGAAGAGAATAGAGCAGCTGAGCAGCTGAGAAGGCCTGGAAAGAAACCAGCCCTATACCACACCCTATACCAAACCAGCCTGGAAAGAACGAGCCCTATACCAGCCCTATTCCTTCTGTAGGAAGTCCTGAGAGACAAACTCTATGCCTGCCCAAGGAGCCTTAAAGGAAAGAAGGAAGGAGAGACCAGGGAGATCACCCTCCATCTTAATTCAAGGTGTGGCAACTGACTTTGGTGAGAAAGCAACCTTGACTCTTTAAGGCCTTGAACTGTAAGCTTTTACCCCAAATAAATAACCTTTACTAAAGCCAACAGATTTCTGGTACTTTGCATCAGTTCTCCTTTGGCTGACTAATACACTACCCAACCTGATTTATAGATTCACTGCAATACCAATCAAAATTCCAATAGACTACTTTACAGAAATAGAAAAGGCAATTACCAAATTTATTTGGAAAGAAGAGGGCACCCAAATAGCCAAAAGCTTCCTAAAAAAGAGGATCGATCTCACTACCTGATCTTGAAACAATGCAAAGCTACAGTGGTCAAAACACCATGGTATTGGCATAAAGATAGACACATTGATCAATGGAATAGAAATGAGAGTCTGGAAATAGACCCTCTCCTCTACTGCCAACTGGTTTTTGACAAACCTACCAAGTCCATATTACTAGGACAAAACAGTCTCTTCAACAAATGGTGCTGGGAGAACTAGATATCCATAACCAAAAGAATGAAGGCTGACCCCTGTCTCACTCCTTATATAAGAACCAACTCAAAATGCATCAAATACCTAAATAAAAAATCCCTAGAAGATACTGTAGGGAAACATCTTCAAGACCTGGTGATATGTGGGGGTCTCTTAAATCTAAAAACCCAAAACTCAAGCAATGAAAGCAAAAGATAGATAAATGAAACCTCCTCAAAATTAAACATTTTGCACCTCAAAGGACTTTTTCAAAAGGGTGAAAGGCAGTTGACTCAATGGGATAAAGTACTTGGAAATTATATATCTGATAAGGCTTTAATATCCATTATATATAAAGAGATGCTACAACTCGACAATAAAAAGACAAACGACCTGAATATAAAATGGGCAAAAGTCTTCAATAGACATTTGTCCAAAGAAGAAGTAGAAATGTCAAAAAAAAAAAACATGAAAAAATGCCCAACATCACTAGTAATTAGGGAAATGCAAATCAAAGTTGCAATGAGATATAATTTCACTTCTATTATAATGACCACTATTAAAACAACAGAAAACTACAAGTGTTGGAGAGAATGTGGCGAGAGGTACATTTGTTCACTGTTGGTAGGAAAGTAGAATGGTATAGTCACTGTGGAGGATTGTTTGGCAGTTCCTAAAGAACTTGAATATAGATTTGCCACATGACCTGGCATACCACTAGTAGGTTTATACCTAGAAGAGCAGTGACACAAACAACTGCACACTAATGTCCATAGTGGTATTGTTCACAATTTCCAAAAGATGCAAACAACCCAGGTGTCCAGCAACTGACAAATGGATAAACAAATTGTGGTGTATTCACATGACGGACTATTATTCAGGTGTAAGAAATGAAATCATGAAGCATATGACAACATGGATGAACGTGGAGGACGTTGGGTTAAGTGAAGGAAGCCAGACACAAAAAGACAAATATTGTATGTTTTTGTTATTATGAACTAAACATTTGTGTAAAGTCATAAAGTTAACAACTAGAAAGTGGGTCACCAGAAAGTAGAGTGAGGTTAGAGAATGGAAAGCTGAGGATTAATCTATGCAGAATCAGTAAAAAGGTTGTCTGTTCATCTTTGGAAATGAATAGAAAAGGTGAAAGCACATCATAGTTCTGGTAACTAGCAAAGCTATTATATGGGTATGAGAGTGATTGAAAGGGAAAATGTAAGGTCATGTATATCATTAGAAGGAAAGCTAAAAAATTTAACATAGGACTGTATACCATAGTGAAATCTCATGTGAAATATGCATATGGGTAATATTGCATATGATTGTTTTTCTTTGAAATAGAAGAAATATAACTTAATGACACATGATGTTAATATTAGGCAAAATACAACCAAAGCAAACAATCGGCAGTAATATATTGCAAGATATTAACAATCTTCCATTAAGGGTAATAAAAAGAAAGGAAATATACTAAGTGAAAGAAACTAGGCAAAAGATATTACATATGGTTTTACTCCGTCTATACAAAATATAAATACAAATAAATTGGAAAGACATAAACAGAATAGCAGCTATGTATGGCAGGAGAAGGACAGGGAGATTGAGAGGTGATTATTAAGGAATAGAGTTTTTTTGTTTGTCTGGTTTTTGTTTATTATTACTATTATTATCATTGGAGCAATTAACATGCTCTAATATTGATTGAAGTGATGAATGCATAACTCTGAGATTATACCAAATATCATTGATTATACACTTTGGATTGATTGTATGCTTTATGAATATGTATCAATAAAACTGATTTATTTTTTTAAAAAAAGGCTTACAAAAACATAGTAGAAAAGTGGCAGAAGAAAGTCCTGCATTAACTTTAATATAAATAGTGTAAACTCTCCAGGCAAAAGGCAGAGATTGGCAGAGTGGATAAAAAAGCATGACCCAACTATAAGCTATTTACAAGAGACTTACTTTAAATTCAAAGATAGAAATTGGTTGAAAATGAGAGAATGGAAAAAAAAATTCCTACAAATAATAATGAAAAGAGAGCTGGGGTAGCCATATTATATCAGATAAAATAGACATTAAGTCAAATCTGTTATGAGGGACAAAGAAGGTAACTATATACTGCTAAAGGTGCCAATTCAACAAGAAGATGTTAACTATTATAAATATATATGCACACCTACTTGCAGATCCCTAAAACATATGAAGCAAATATTGGCAGATCTGAAGGGAGAAATAGATAGTTGTACGTTAATAGTAGAAGGTTTCAATATACCATTTTCAATAAGGAATAAAACATACAGAAGGAATACCAAAAAAGAAATAGGGGGAAGTGGACTTGGCCCAGTGGATAGGTTGTCCACCTACCACATGGGAGGTCTGCGGTTCAAACTCTGGGCCTCCTTGACTTGTGTGGAGCTGACCCACGCGCAGTGCTGATGCACGCAAGGAGTGCCATGCCACGCAGGGGTGTCCCCCGCATAGGGGAGCCCCATGCGCAAGGAGTGCACCCCGTAAGGAGAGCCACCCAGCACGAAAGAAAGTGCAGCCTGCCCAAGAATGGCTCCGCACACACGGAGCGCCAATGCAGCAAGATGATGCAACAACGAAGAGACACAGATTCCCAGTGCCGCTGACAACAACAGAAATGGACAAGAACACGCAGCAAATGGACACAGAGACCAGACAACTGGGGGCGGGGGGAGGGGAGAGAAATAAATAAAATAAATCTTAAAAAAAAAAGAAAAGAAATAGACTTGAATGATACTAAAAACCAAATAGACCTAACAGACATGTACAGAACATTTCACTCAGCAGCAGCAAAACACACATTCCTCTCTACTGCACATGGATCATTCTCCAGTATAGACCATATGTTACATCATGAAAGTCTCAATAAATTAAAAAATATTGAAATCATGCAATGGATCTTATCTTCTCTGACCGAAATGAAATGAAGCTAGGGGAAGCAGACTTGGCCCAATGGATAGGATGTCCGCCTACTTGACCCATGTGGAGCTGGCCCATGCGCAGCGCTGATGCGCTCAAGGAGTGCCCTGCCACGCAAGGGTGTCCCCCACATAGGAGAGCCCCACGTGCAAGGAGTGCACCCCGCAAGGACAGCCACCCAGCACGAAAGAAAATGCAGCCTGCCCAAGAATGGCGCCACACACACACGGAGAGCTGACACAGCAAGATGACGCAACAAAAAGAAACAGATTCCCGGTGCCGCTGATAAGGATAGAAGCGGTCACAGAAGAACACATAGCGAATGGGGGAAGGGGGAAGGGGAGAGAAATAAATAAAAAATCTTAAAAATAAAGAAAAAGAAATGAAGCTAGACACCAATAACAGAGAGAGAACTGGAAAATTCACAAATATGTGGAAATTAAACAATACGCTCTTAGATCATGAATGGGTCAAAGAAGAAATCACAAGCCATGACTGGGGCCCTATGGGAAGAGGGAGCATTTTGAGTATGGTGGATTTAAAGAGGGCCAGGGAAGCAGATGTGGTTCAACTGATAGAACATCCACCTACCATATAGGAGGTCCAGAGTTCGAACCCAGGGCCTCCTGGCCCATGTGGTGAGCTGGCCCACGCACAGTGCTGCTGCACGCAAGGAGTACTGTGCCACACGGGGTGTCCCCCACACAAGGAGTGTGCCCCACAAGGAGAGCCACCCTGCGTGGAAAAAAAATACAGCCCACCCAGGAATGGCGCCACACACACGGAGAGCTGACACAGCAAGGTGATGCAATAAAAAGAGACACAGATTCCTGGTGCTGCCAAGAATGCAAGCGGACACAGAAGAATACACAGCAAATGGACACAGAGAGCAGACAACTTGGGAGGGGAGGGGATGGGGGAGAAATAAATAAATTAAATTAAAAAAAAAAAAGAGGGCCAATGTGACTGAAGCTGAGAAGGGACAAGGATTAGGATGAGGCTGGAGGCAAATTAGGAGCTAGATCAAGCAGGGTCTCAAAGGCCAGATTAAGGACTTTATCCAAAAAGCAATAGGAAGACATTGAAGAATGTTAACCTTGGAGGCAGGAATGGGGGTAAGCCAGTCAAATTTGCATTCACAAAGATAATTCGCTGTGTAGAGTGCTGAATAGAATTTTTAAAAGATGTCTGAGTGGAGGCAGGTGTTCCACCTAGGTGACCTTTGCAAATGATCCAAGCAAGAAGTGTTGGTGAATTGGACTAGGGTGGTCCTAATGGTGGTGAGATGTGAAGACACTTAAGAGATATTAAAAGGTAAAATCAATAGGACTTGAAGAAATAGATGGATGAATGCAAGTGAAGATAAGCATAGGGAGTAACAAGGATGATTCCCAAGCTTTCATACATCTAGAGAGTATTTTTGTTGTATTATTTATAGCGCTGAGGGAAAAGTGAGAAATTAAATATTCCCTCCAGGTTCATTTCAGCCTAGAGCTGTGGCTTTTTAACTTTTCTTCTCTAGCCTAATTGCCTTTTAAAAATTACAGAGGAAGAGCCTATTCTGCCAGAGGAAGAGGTGATAGAATTTCGAATGCTTCTGTTTATTGAGGTATACATACATAAGGTACACAAATATTAAATGTGCTTCTTGATGCATTTTTACATATGTATACACATGTAATCACCAACCAGATCAAGATATAGAAATTTCCAGCACGCTAGAAGGCTGACTCCCTCTGGTCCCCTCCCAGTTAGCTGCTCCCTGCCCCACTCAGGAAAACTATTATTCTGATTTCTATTACCATTGACTAGTTGTGCCTGATTTTGCACTTCATAAGAAATGGAATTAGGCAGTATGTACTGCTTGTATTTGATTTTTTCCACCCATCATTCATTCAGGTAATACTCATGTATAGCATTGTTGTGTAGTATGCCATTGTGTGAATAGATTACGTTTTATTTTCTGTTGATTGAGCTATTTCTAATTTGGAGCTATTATGAATAAAGCTGCTAGGAACATTCTTGTATGTACCTTTTGGTGGACATAAACACTCACTTCTATTGGGTTTATTATTAGAACTGCTTAATCATAGGGTACAAATGTTTTGCTTTAGTGGGTATTGCCATAGAATTTTCCAAATTGTAACAGTTTACATGCTCGCTAGCAGTGTGTGAGAGTTCCAGCCATTTTACCCCCTTTCCAATACTTGGTATTGTGTCCTTTTTTTTTTTAATGGTCATTAAAGTTTTTTAAACTTCCCCATGGGCCTTCATTCTATTTCTTTTTTTTTTTTTTTAAAGATTGTCTGTTCTCTGTTTGCTGCGTCTTGTTTCTTTGTCCGCTTCTGTTGTCAGGGGAAGTGTGGGCTGCGCCATTCCTGGGCAGGCTGCACTTTCTTTCGCGCTGGGCGGCTCTCCTTACGGGTGCACTCCTTGCACGTGGGGCTCCCCTATGCGGGGGACACCCCTGCGTGGCACGGCACTCCTTGCGCGCATCAGCACTGCGCATGGGCCAGCTCCACACGGGTCAAGGAGGCCCGGGGTTTGAACTACGGACCTCCCATGTGGTAGACCCACGCCCTAACCACTGGGCCAAGTCAGTTTCCCCCTTCATTCTATTTCTACAGAAATGTCAAGGTCAGCTGGGAGGTGCATTCAGGAATGCAGGATCCTTAAACGTCAAGAGGTAATGCACTAATATCAAGAATGAGCCAGCAGCAGTGCCCAGTGTGCCCCTCTGACATGGTAGGACACCAAGATCCAAGCCCATCCCAGCCCTGCCTGATCATAGGAATTCTCAAAGGAATTCCTTGTCCAATGGGCTACTGGATCATCCAGGGCATTGTGAGGCAAGACAGAACTAGAACAACAAGTTCAAAAAGGGAAGCTGACCCACTCTTGATCCACTAATGTGTACATGTCTCTGAGGGGACAGGCCTGACCAAGTAAGATGGGGCTGCCTTTCCTGAGGTGGCATTAGGGGTTAGTGGCAGAGCTGACTTGGGATGGTGGTGAACGCTGTCTGGTTTTTCGCTCGGCTTGGAAAACAAATCCAAATCTTCTTTTAGGCAGAACTTCAGATGGGTCAACAGAGCTCCCTAGAGGTATGAGGCCTGAAGCCTGAAGGGACCAGCAGGTAACTGGGCACCACAGCCTGAGGCCGGTCTGCCCCAAGCGAGAGCATCAGGAAGAAAGGGTATCTTTGCCTGAATAAAGTGGAGGCTGTCACTCAAATTCCTACAGGATCTTCCGAAAATGGAGGCAAGGGTGATCCTGAAGAAGCCCCCTTGTTTGGTGTTCATTGCCAGCCCTCACTGGACTGACAAATAAAAATGGCCACTCTCTTCCTTGTGGTTCAGAATTCACCCAACCTACCTTGATGGAGATGCAACCTGAGCCCAAAGGAGAGTCAGGCAGTGACTGTCCTTTCCCCTCCCCAGCTTAGGACGGCATGGGAGACGTAAGAAACATTACAGCGTGAGGGCTGCTTCATAAAGCACAAAAGACAGTGTGGCCTGGATAGCAGGTCATGGGAACCCAAAGGGGGGAGCGGTCGCACCGTAAGGGGAAGGTGATGAGGGGCTGTTGCGGTTCGAGTGGGAGAGAAGGGATTGGAAGTAGGTTGGAGAAAGAAGGCTGAGGCTCGGAGGGTTGGGGAGTGGGAGGCCTGAGGTCTGAGGCCCGGCGGAGGGGTGATGAGGAAGGGACAGACTTGGGCTGGTTGTGCAGCACAGGTTCTCTGTGGTGGGAAAGTCAGACCAAGCTGACGAGGAGTCCGAGCTGGACCCCACCTTTAGTGGGGTGGGATTCTGTCTCCCATCACCAGAGTCCGGCCCATTGTGCCGGGACATGGTTTGTGACAGGTTCGGGAAAAAGTGCCGCGATACCCGGTGGCAGCTGCCGGGTGAAAGTGTGTGTTGGGAAGGATTCCTTCCCCGAGCAGGAATGATCGTCCTCACTGCTGGGTGCCTGGGGATAAGAGGGATGCGATCCGAATTCGGCAACCAGAAGCCAGATTCCCTTGGCCCCAGCACGCCCCCTTCCAGCGGCGAACAGACGACGGTTGGAAGAGGTCGGGCGTTAACTAAGCAACAGCCACGGACTCTCCGGCAGGTTCTAAACTCCGCCCCTCGCGCGCGCTGCGACTCCGTGATGACGCACTGAGAAGTGCGCCTGCGCAAGGGTGACGAACCGCGGATGAGGGGGAGGGGGTGTTTTGGTTCTATCCGCTCGCCGTCCTTTCTACACTCGGTCGTCTGAAAGCGTCTGGTTCCGGACTCCTCTTCCCCTTCCCTTTCCCTATCCCTGCCCCGATCCTTCCTCCCTCCTTCCCTCCTGTCCACCTCCCCCTTCTCTTCCTTGTGCCCCGGGTCCGGGCCACCTTTTGGGCCGGGTGCACTGTAGTGCGCGGCCCCGGGGCCCAGTATATGACCCGCCGACCTCTTGCCCTTCGCTCCCCCCGCCCCATGTGGCTTCGGGGCCGCGGCGGCGCTGCCCACTATGGCCCGGAAAGCAGTTAGCAGGAAGCGGAAAGCGCCCGCTTCACCGGGAGCTGGGAGCGACGCTCCGGGCCCGCAGGTGAGAGCAGAGAGGCCGGGCCTCGATGATGGGCCGAGGCACGAAGAGGGGGTTAGGTTCCGCAGATGAAGAGATGGGAACCCGACCCATCGTCTGTACTGAGGCGGGGAAAGACCGGGGTGCGGGGCCTTTACGGCTAAGGGTAGACCCACAGGACTTTGGAGAGTAGATAGGCCGAAAGGGTGAGGAGCCGGGGAAGAGCTCCGAACTGGGGCATATTCCGCGGAAATGGGTCTTGAGGATAAACCAGAAACCTGGTCCTGGAGAAAGGGGAAGCAAATAGTGGGGAGTCAGGAACAAGACCTCCCAGGACACTACAGGGAAGGAGAGTCAAATCCGCCTTCCAGGGGCCCGGGGAAGCGGAGATGATCGCATCCCTCATAGAGGAAGTAGTCTCCCTCTGGGTACCCAGGCCGTGAGCTGTGATTTTTGGCACTTGTATCCCCAGAAGAAATGGTTGTTCCCAGGTATCATCCCTATACCTTCCCCTTTAGAGGGGAAGACCTTGTTGGATGCGGTTCGGGCTCTCATAACTCCCCCTTCCCGTTTGTGTTTGATTTTTCGAATTCTGCAACTGCCGGGAGCGCGGGCGTGTGACAGGGGAGCGGCCATTGATAGTGCATCCTGGGTATCCTGAGACCCAATCTGGCTCCTTGGGCTGCCCACTCCATGCTCCGCTGGGATTTCAGGCCGAGAGGGAGTGGGCTGGGTAGAGATGGAGAAAAGGTCGGTATGGGAACCACTTGACCCCTCATTCCCTTTCCTATCAAGGATAGCTATAGGGATCTGAATCCTTCACTCCTAAAAGGTATAGAAAACCTTTTGTTCTGTTCTTTTCTGTTTCCATTTCCTTGTCATTCAGCCCTTGTAGTTCATAAAGCAGCGTCTTTTCATTGTTAGGAAGGTTAAACTGGACTTTCTGAATTGAGATTCTTTTTTCTGTTTTATTTGTATTTCTATTGTCTTCTGTAAAGGCTTGATAATTTTTCTAATACAGTCGGATCCTTAGTTCTGGAGGAAGGTAGCCAAACACTGATTTCTAATGTTGCTTTCTACAGTTTGGCTGGGATCACTCTCTTCACAAAAGGAAAAGACTCCCCCCAGTGAAGAGGTCCTTAGTGTACTACCTGAAGAATCGGGAAGTCAGGCTACAGAATGAAACCAGCTATTCCCGATTGTTGCATGGTTATGCAGCACAACAACTTCCCAGTCTCCTGAAGGAGAGAGAATTTCACCTTGGGACCCTTAATAAAGTCTTCGCATCTCAGTGGCTGAATCATAGGCAAGTGGTGTGTGGCACAAAATGCAACACGGTAAGTGTGTTATCTGCGGGAATGTGAACTGTCTCCTAGGTCCTAGATATATTGTCCACTTGCTCTAGAACCTCTTCACTGCTTTCCCTTGTGAGTTTCTTTTGGGAGGGGATTGCCTTACTCTCCTTGTAATTCCCTTCTTTCTGTTACTGACTTTTTGTTTTCTGTTCCTTTTCCCACTCTGCATTTCTTTTCTGTTGTCTTCAGAGGAGTCTATGTCTTTGACCTCTTGCCCTCTGTATATGCTGCTGCTACTAGACTTAGTTTTTTTCCCACCTCCTTTTGCTTTGTTCATGCCAATTATATAGAGTGTTTTTTACCTCATCTTTGTATGTTGCTTTCTAAGTTAGAGGCCTCAGAGGAATGATTTAGCTCCTAGGTCCAAATCATTATTCAGAATGCAGGACAAAGGAAATCTAGGTATTTCTGCCAGCCTAAGGGCATATGTAGATGTATATAAAATAGCACTTAACTGAAAATGGGCATAAGGCAAACATTCTTTTTAAATGAATAGACTCTAAAGATGTATGAACTCTGAAGTAATGAGAAAGACACCAAACCATTTCCTATAAGGAAGACCAGGAATGTGTATCGAGTGATATATTTCAGGGTGTAAGTATTCAATCTTTGAGAAGTAGCTTTTGCAAAAAGATTCAGAGAGAAGAAAATTAAGTAGTGACATGAGGAGAGAACATTTTTACTTTGTGACTTGCAAGCCAGTTACAAGTGAATAAAGGAAATGGTTTATCCATAAGCTATATATAGGGAAACGGACTTGGCCCAGTGGTTAGGGCGTCCGTCTACCACATGGGAGGTCCGCGGTTCAAACCCCGGGCCTCCTTGACCCTTGTGGAGCTGGCCCATGCGCAGTGCTGATGCGCGCAAGGAGTGCCCTGCCATGCGCAAGGAGTGCCCTGCCACGCAGGGGTGTCCCCCGCATAGGGGAGCCCCACGCACAAGGAGTGCGCCCGGAAGGAGAGCCGCCCAGCGCGAAAGAAAGTGCAGCCTGCCCAGGAATGGCGCCGCCCACACTTCCCATGCTGCTGATGACAACAGAAGCAGACAAAGAAACAAGATGCAGCAAATAGACACAGAGAACAGACAACCGGGGGAGGAGGGGAATTAAATAAATAATAAATAAATCTTTTTAAAAAAACGACATAAGCTATATATAACTAGTGTGATCACAGGCACATATAAAAAGTGAAGTAGTGGATATGATTGGACCAGAAGTGCGCGAGTAGTATGGTGTCAGAGGAATGGCAAGTGAAAAGAGACAAGGCCTGGAGGAAGGAAATGATTGAGAATGAAATGTGAGAAATTATTGGGTCTAAGCTGAACCACTCCCTTCCTTTTCCCCCTGTGCTGTGTGATTGGGCAAATAATGGGGTTGTGATGGTTGAGTAAATTGACCCTGGATATAGACACATCTTGGATTAACTAAAAGAACAAGGTTGCTTGATCCTGAGCAAGAAAGTCTTTTAAGTAGTAGGAGAAATGGGTTTATGAAGGACATAGGTAAAGATTTAAACATGCATTTTAAGGAAGGAAATACCATGGTGGTTGGGGCTGAGCTTTCATTTCCTCTTTTGTTGAAGGTTACTTGTCTTACGTAGGAGCCTTTCAAAACTAAGTAGTGCTGGTAAGCCTCCACAAAACTTCCCTTTCAGAGTCTTTCAGGCCACCCATGCATGGTTTAAGAGAGCTCTCATCCGTTGTTACTTGAAATAGAGTCTCCTGTTTGGAAGAGTTCATTCCATTCTCCACACCTGCCATCATAGTGTTTTGCACATGGTACTTGCCTAGCAAGTATTACTGAATTCTAAATTTAATTAATCTTCATAATCTACTTTTTAAATTTATTGACAGTATGTTTGAGGCTAGCATGTTAATAATTGAATTTCATCTTTTTTTTTTGAACCTACTCTTTTTTTTTTTTAAGAATTTTTTCTCTCCCCTTCCCCGCCCCCCCAGTTGTCTGCTCTCTGTGTCCATTTGCTGTGTGTTCTTCTGTGACCACTTCTGTCCTTTTTGGTGGCACTGGGAATCTGTTTCTTTTTGTTGCATCATCCTGTTGTGTCAGCTCTCCGTGTATGTGTCGCCATTCTTGGGCAGGCTGCACTTCCTTTTGCGCTGGGCAGCTCTCCTTATGGGGCGCACTCCTTGCACGTAGGGCTCCCCTATGTGGGAGACACCCCTGTGTGGCAGGGCACTCCTTGTGTGCATCAGTACTGTGCATGGGCCAACTCCATACAGGTCAGGGAGGCCCAGGGTTTGAACCACGGACCTCCCATGTGGTAGACGGACGCCGTATCCACTGGGCCAAGTCCACTTCCTCCCTACTCTTAATACCTGTCTCTTTCTGACTGCCTACATCCTCATGATCTAATATGTTTAAGGAGGGCCTGTTTACTTTTTACAGTGTTGTTTTACTTCTAGAACCAAATCAGGAAACCAGGAACACTGCTTGTTCTCTGAATTTTGTGACCTTTGGCAAATGATTCCTTTATCTGTGCCTTTATTTTCCATCTACAAAAGTGGGTGTGGTAATATCCAGTGTTTAGAGGGTGACTATATGATTCTGGGAAGTCTTCAGATTAGTTATATCTTATTTAAAAATACTAGTAGTGATAAAATGAATCCAAAGCCTTTTCCAGTGCTCTTGTATTCCCTGGTACTTCCCTTCATTTAAAAGAAAAGAGTTATTTAAACAGTTAGGACTGTCTTTGAATAATGTTTGAAGATTGTGGGGCAAGAGGAGTTCATACTAGATTCTCAGTAGTAAATTAGTTTTGGTGTATCAATGTATTACCATCAGTGAAATGTTATGTTTTTGGTAGGGAAAATATACCCATGTCAATTGATATTCTACAATAACCTGTTAATAGGTGTTTGTAGGTTAGAAGCTGTTTCTCTCTTGGCTGACTCTGAGGAGTTTTTATGGCTAGTAGGTCAAAGTATTCATCAGCATTTAATTGAGTATACTTAAATATTAAAAAGCCAATTCTTTTCTAGGTTAACTGGCTTAAGGCTATAGTATTGAAACCTCTGATGGGACATTGGGTCTTCTGTGTGAATAAAAGTAGCAGAGGTGTGCTAAAAGACTTTCCTGCAGCTTGCTTCCTATTGGATATTTCTCTTTGCTGTGGGCTTACACTCAACTAATGACAGTTGTTCAACCCACCTGATTTCCCTGGCCTCAGTGAACACCAGAATAAAAGCAAGGATTGCCAACCCATATTTTAATCATTAATAACACGAATATGATCATATTTTTACTAATCTGTTTAAAGAAATAGAGATGTATAACCTTAATTGGAACGTCGGTGTGGGCATCAGGATAGGAAGGTATATTTTTCTGGTCCAGGGTTACAAACTTAGATTGCCTGCACAGCTAGATAGAAAAGTTAAATGTGGGAAGCTTGCCAGGTGCAAGAGAGTAAGAATTAGTGGGGACTGTGAAGTAACAGAGATGGCAATCTTGTCTATGTCCCGATGTTGCCATGTAGGAATTTGGGTCTAGTGTTAACAGATTTTCTTTTTAAAGAGAAGCTGGAAATCTGTTTTTTTTAATGGGAAAAATTATCAACCATTTATGAGGATTATTGAATAACCAGAATGACAGTAGCTTTAGATGTCTAAAACAGTTGTGAGATTAAGGTTGGTAGGGATAATTAGCATCAAATTGTGGAAGCCTTTAATGTCCAGTTAGGAGTTTTTTTTAATTAGAGAAAGTGTAAGTTTACAGAAAAATAATGCAGAAAGTAGAGATCCCATATACCCTATTATACATTATACACACACACCCTATTATTAACACTGTATTACTGTGGACCTTTGTTACAATTGATGAAATTATTATAATTGTACTATTACCTGTAGTCTGTAGTTGATATTAGGGTTCATTATTTCTGTTGTATCTAAGTGTTGCTGTTTTTGTTTTTATTCTAGTAACATATATATAACCTAAAGCTTCCTTTTTAACCACATTTAGATATATAAATCAGTAGTGTTAATTGCATTCACAATAGTGTGTTACTATCACCACCATCCATTACCAAAAATTTTCCATCACCCAAAACAAATTCTGTACCAATGAAGCACTACCTCCCCATTCCTACTCTTACCCTGTCCCCTGGTAGCATGTGTCCTAGTTACTGACTCTGTGAATTTGCTTATTCTAATTATTTCTTATCAGTGAAATCATACAGTGTTTGTCCTTTTTGTAACTGGTCTATTTCACTTGACATGTCTTCAGGGTTCATGCATGTTGTAGCATGTATCAGGATGTTATTCCTTTTTACAGTTGAGTAATATTCCATTGTATATATATGCCACATTTTGTTTAACCATTCATCTGTTAATGGATACCTGGGTTGCTTCCATCTTTTGGCAATTGTGAATAATTTTGTTTTGAACATTTGTATGCAAATATATGTTTGAATCTCTGTTTTCAATTCCTTTGGATATATACCTAAAAGTGGAATTGCTGGGTCATATGATAATTCTATCCCTAACTTTCTAAGGAACCACCAAACTGTTTTCCACAACAGCTACACCATTTTAGATTTCCACCAATAATGAACTAGTATTCTTGTTTCTCTACATCCTCTCCAATGCATGTTGATTTTCTGTGTTTTTTTTAATAGTAGTTATTCTAGTGGGTGTGAAATGATAGCTCAGTATGGTTTTGATTTGGATTTCCTTAATGGCTAATGATGTTAAACAACTTTTCAAGAACTTTATGGCCATTTGTGTATCTTCTTTGAAGAAATGGCTATTCAAGTCTTTTGCTCAATTTTAAAAGTAATTTGTTTTTAATTGTGGTAAACTATACATAACAAAATTTAAAATTCCTTTTAACTATTTTAAGTGAACAGTTCTTTGACATTAAGGTCATTGACAATACTGTGTACCTTTCCCTACTATCTATTTCCAGATTATTTTCATCATCCTAAACCAAAACTCATACTCATTTAGCGGTAAGTCTCCATTCCTTCGACCCCCACTCCTGGTAACCACTATTCTGCCTTCTATGCATTTGCTTATTCTAAGTATTTCATGTAAGAGAAATCATAACAATATTTGTCCTTTTGTGTCTGGCTTTTTTCACTGAACATGATGTCTTCAAGGTTTATTTGTCTTGTATCATGTTCCTGCACTTCACTTATTTTTGCAACTGTGAATGATACTTGATTGTAAATACATTTTGTTTATCCATTCATCTGTTGATGGACATTTGGGAAGCTTCCACTTTTTGGCTGTTGTAAGTAATGTTGCTATGAAATTTGGTGTGCAGATATCTGAGTACTTTAAATTTATGTGGAAATATGCTTAGGAATGGAATTATTGAATCATATGGTAATTTTATATTTACTTTCTGAGGAACCACCAAATTGCTTTTCCGCAGTGCCTGCATCATTTTACATTCCCACCAACAATGTACATGAGTTTCTGTGTCTCTGCATCCTTGGCAAAATCAGTTATTTTAAGTTTTTTAAAAATAATATCATCCTAAAAAATATATATATCATCCTAGTGAGTGTGAAGTGGTATTTCATTGTAGTTTTATTTTGCATTTCTTTAGTGGCTAATTATGCTGAGCATGTTATTGGCTTGAATATCTTCTTTGGAGAAATGTCTGTTTAAATCCTTGAGCCATTTTTTAATTGGGTTGTATTTTTGTTGTTGAATTGTAGGAGCTCTTTATATATCCTGGACATGAAACCTTTATCAGATAATAAGATCTGAAACTAATCAAGCTAGTTCAACCTGCACAAACCTACGTATAGTGGTATACAAACTCTCTACTCCTATATAACTCTTTCCCTCCCCCCTTATATTGTTATTGGCTCAGATTATATCTGTAAACATTGTATGTCCATTAACAGAGATTTAAAATGCTATTTTATATATTTGTCTTAAGTCCTTTGGGGGGGGTAAGTTACAAACTAAAAGTACCATAATACAGGGTTTTACCAATGTTGTTATTTCTCTTATGACCTTGAGTTACTGTCTAGTGTCCTTTTATTTAGCCTGAAGGACTCCCTTTTGCATTTCTTGTACAGCAGGTTTTCTGATAATGAACTCTTCCAGCTTTTATTTATCTATAAGTATCTTAATTTTTCCTTTATTTTTGAAAGATGCTTCTGCTGGGTATAGAATTCTTGTTTGATAGTTGTGGCTTTGTTTTTTTTAGTTTTTTTTTTCTCATTTAGGACTTTAGATATGCCACCCCATTGTCTTCTGGCCTCCCTGGTTTCTGATGAGAAATCTGCTGTTAATCTTATTGGGGATCACTTGTGTATGACAAGTCACACCTCTCTTCTATTTGGATTATGACAATTTTGCTATAATGTGTCATGGTTTAGATCTCTTCCAGTCTCCCCTGCTTGGAGTTTGTTGTGCATCCTAGATATCTCATGTCTTTCCTCACGTTTGGGGAGTTTGGGGCCCTTACTTCTTCCAATACTTCTGCTCTTTCTCTTTCTGGAACTCCCACAATGCATATGCTGGTATGCTTAATAGTGTCCCATAGGCTCCTCATGCTCTGTTCATTTTTTTTTCATTCTTTACTCTTTCTACTCTTCAGACTGGATGGGTTTCATTTATCTTCAGTTCCCATCTAGGGAATTTTTAATTTCTGTTACTGTGGTCTTCACCTTCTTTGGTTCCCTTTCATAATTTCTATTTCTTTATAAATATTCTTTCTATTCATCTCTTGTTTTCCTGATTTCCTTTATTTATCTTTGTCTATGATTTCTTTTAGCTCTTGAGCGTAATTAGGTCATCTTTTTAAAAAGTCTTTGTCTGGGGGAAGCAGCTGTGGCTCAATCAGATGAGCTCCCGTCTACCAGGGCCTCCTTGTGAAGGCAGGCTCGCCTGCACACTCTGGAGTGGCCAGCATTTGCCACGGAGAGCTGATTCAGCAAAGGTGATGCAACAAAAAAAGGAAGACAAGAAAGAACACAGGACAGTCTGCAGCGAATAGGCACAGAGAGCAGATAGCAAGCAAACCGCAAAGGGGGGAGGGGAAAATAAGTAAATACAAAGAAGAATGTACATTGAAAGGACACAGAGCAGACAGCACGCAAAAAGTTGCAAAGGGGGGGATTAAAAAAAAGTCTTTGGTCCTCCTTATTGATGGTTTCTAGTGCTTTAATCTCCTTTGCCTGGTTCAGCGCTCCATTTCTGTATTTTTTTTTTTAAGGTTTATTATTTATTTTTTTATCCTCTCCCTTCCCCCACTGCCGTTGCCTGCTCTCTGTGTCCATTTGCTATGTGTTCTTCTGTGACCGCTTCTGTCCTTATCAGCAGCACCGGCAATCTGTGTTTCTTTTTTTGTTGTTGTGTCATCTTGTTGTGTCAGCTCTCTGTGTGTGTGGCACCATTCTTGAGCAGGCTGCACTTTCTTTCGTGCTGGGCGGCTCTCCTTACAGGGTGCACTCCTTGCGCGTGGAGCTCCTCTATGTGGGGGACACCCCTGCATGGCAGGGCACTCCTTGCGCGCATCAGCACTGTGCATGGACTAGCTCCACACAGGTCAAGGAGGTCCAGGGTTTGAACCGCAGACCTCCCATGTGGTAGGCGGATGCCCTATCCACTGGGCCAAGTCCGCTTCCCCCCTCCCTTTCTTTATATGTTTTGTACCTTTTATTGAAACCTAGGCATTCTGATATTTTAGTCTGTTATAACTAGAATTGAAACTGAGATGTCTGTTTTTTAATATCGTATCCAGTTTTTTTAATGACAGAGCTTTTCTTGATTGTCAGCAGTTAACAAATGAAAAGAAGGAAAAGGAATACTTTTCCCAGTCTTTGCAGATTAATCTGTGTAGGTGCTCTCCTTAAGGGCCTAGTCATACAGTGAGTTTAGGAAATAGCTGAATAATTCCAGGTCAAAGTAAAGAGGCCTCCTGAGCCTTTCTGCACATGCATACTTTTCTCAGGTATGCATGTGTGGTTCTGGGAATTCTTCAGTTTACACAGATCTGAATGTCCCTTCTTCCCTAGGAAACAGTTTTCTCACAGTCCTGGGCACTGCACTGTATGTACTATAGCCAGCAATCACTTGTGCCAGGCAGCATGATTTGACTACTCTCCCATAGTATTCTGTAGGAGAGCTTGATGAGCTGCCTTCTACACATATGGCAAGTTCTGGGATGGCAAGTCCTTCAGGCCATCACCAGAAATATTGGGCCAGCAAGGCATGCTCCCAGTACGTGCATGAGGGTTACTCTGCTCCCTTAGAGTCAGGATCAGGGGTTAACACAGGGACCTTGGTAGGCTGTGCCCTAAACCAGTGAGAGGTGGGGTAGGGACCAGCCAGAGTGCCACAAGATCCTACCACTTTTTAGTGACCTTTTTCTTGATTTGACACCTGACCTTTTACTTCAATACTTTATTTGTTTTCTGGAACTTTTAGAAATATATTTATACCTCTTCTTGCTAGTTGTTCAAAGGTTTTGTGGGGGACAGAACCCTGCAGTATCTTACTCCGCCATATTGGTCTGGGGTCATGCTGTTTTTATCCATTCTGACAATCTCTGCCTTTTTACTGGAGAGTAATCCGTTTAGACTTAATGTAACTACTGATAATGCAGTATTTTTGCCCATCATTTTGCTATTTGGTCTTTGTAAGTCTTACATTTTCTGCCTCTCAATTCTTCCGTTAATGTCTACTTTCATATTTATTTAATTTGTATTGTACCATTTTTAGTCCCTTCTTATTTCTTTTTATGTATTTTTCATATATTTTCTTTGTGGTTACTATGGGACTTAAATTTAGCATTGTAAGTCCGTAATAATCATGTTTGATTTGATACCAACTTAACTTCAATAGCATACAAATACATTGTTCATATATCCTTCCATGCCCCTTACTTTTTTGCAGTACTTTTATAAATTATATTTTTATATGTTGTAGGTTCAAACTTTATCATTAGTTTTTACCCACTTGTATTTTAGAACCTGTAAGAAGTAAAAAGTGGAGATACATATAAAAAAAAAAAAAAATACAATAGTAATGGTATTTAGAATTACCCATATGGTTACCTTTTCCAGAGAGGTCTTTTCCTCTTTACACCTTTCAGTCCACTGTCTAGTGCCTGTTCGTCTCAGACTAAGGACTTCAATTAGAATTGTTTATAGGGCAGGTCTAGTGGTGATGAGTTCCTTCAACTGTTTATCTGTTAATCTAGGAATGTCTTAATCTCTCCCTCATTTTTGAAAGACAGTCTTGCTGGATGTAAAATTCTTATTTGACAATTGTCTTCTTTCAGCACTTTAAATATTTTGTCCCATTGCTGCCTTGCCTCTATAGTTTCTGGTAAGAAATTGGCACTTAAGTCTTATTGAGATTCCCCTATTCATAATTCATTGTTTTTTTCTTGCAGCTTTCAGGACTTTCCTTGTCTTTGGCATTGGACTGTTTGACTGCTAAGTGTTTGCGTGTGGTTATTTTTGAGTTTATCTTTTTTGGGGTTTGTTCAGCTTTGAATGTATGTATTTATGTCTTCCATTAAATTTGGGAAGTTTGTATTTAGTGTATCAGTCACTTTTCTCCAGAAAAACAGAACAATGTGTGTATATATGTGTGTGTAGATTTATAAGGAGTTGGCTCATGAGACTGTAGGTATTGGCAAGTCTGAACTCTATAGGCAGGTCAGAGGCTGGAAATTCCTGGAACAGAGATGTGTAAGCCCTGAGTCTTAATTCCTTAGGCTGGAAACTCACAAAGGAGAGGAGGGTGTAGTCTTGAGACAGAATTCCTTCTTCTTCCCAGAATCCTCAGTTCTCTGTATTTAAGGTCTCCAACTGATTGGATGGGGTCTAGCCATATTATCAAGGGTAATCTCCTTTACTTAAAGACTGCTGATCGTAGATGCTAATTCCATCTGCAAAATATCTCCACAGCAAATCTATGTCATTGTTTGACTAAACAAATGGACACCATAACCTAGCCAAGTTCATGCATAAAATTAACCATCACTTTGGGTATTTTAATCTTATCTAGGAGGAGAGAAGAATAGAAGGATGTTAAAACTGTAATTGATAAAGATGAAGCAGTCATTCATGTTAAAAGTGTGATGTTTTTGTGGTTTAGACAACGTTTTTTTTTTTAAAGATTTATTTATTTATTTCCCCTTCCCCCTCACCCCGGTTGTCTGTTCTCTGTGTCTATTTGCTGTGTCTTCTTTGTCCGCTTCTGTTGTTGTCAGTGGCATGGGAATCTGTGTTTCTTTTTGTTGCATCATCTTGTGTCAGCTCTCTGTGTGTGCGGCGCCATTCCTGGGCACGCTGCACTTTCTTTTGCGCTGGGCGGCTCTCATGGGGCCCACTCCTTGCACGTGGGGCTCCCTTATGCTGGGGACACCCCTGCGTGGCACGGCACTCCTTGTGCACATCAGCACTGCGCATGGGCCAGCTCCACATGGGTCAAGGAGGCCCGGGGTTTGAACCGCAGACCTCCCATGTGGTAGACGAACGCCCTAACCACTAGGCCAAATCCACCGCCAATGTTTATGTTTTATCTGTGTTCAGATATGATTACAGAGTGGCCTTATTTTGGTCTTGATCTATCACAGTTACAGAGTGGCCTTGTGTCATGTGGCTGTTCTGTGAAATTATTTTCAACAGATCACAAAGGCCTAGCTGGTAGTACCAGGGTGACTCTGAGATGTAAGAGCGGCTTTTCTCTTTTTCACCATCTCCCAAAGTTATGGTCACAGTTATACCACTGACTTCACAGATGACTTGGTGGATCATAATGAAGAGGACAAGATCAGTTTGGGTTGTGGTTTGCTACCAGATGAAAGGAAAGAGAACCTGAGGCAGCCTAATTTGGGGGGGGGGACGTAAAATGATAGGCACCAAGGTAGAGAAAATTACTATAATATTGTCCCTGAGTTTACATATTCAGATTCCTGAAATAATAGAAGTGGGATATAAAACTCAATTCGAGGTACAGGGGAGTAAAATGGGAGTTTTGCTCTAATCAGATTTTTGTTTCAACTCCCCTCATCTTATTATTTTACTTTCCCAAAGAGATGCAGTCTTCTAGAAATTTCTTTAAAATGCTTGCAGAATTCCTTAGGCCTGGCCAGGTGTACATCTGGCCTTTTTCCATCTCCACTGAGAGATTGACAGCATTCTTATCTATCTTTCCATTAGGATAGTAACCTGCTAATTAGCCATATTTTTAAGGCCATATAGTTATTTTCTGTCTAGTAAGAAATATTTGGATTTGTCCCAGAATTAGTCTTTGTCTTATTTTCAGAATATTTGACTCTATTGGGAGGAAGATTATAAATGTAGAAGTGATAGAATTGCTGTGTTGACAAGTTCATCTAGAAGTATCTCTGGGTTGGAAACATTTATACAAATGCTTCATAAATTCTAAGCTTTTGTGCAAAGTTAATTGATGTTATTAGGCTTTAGGAAGAAGGAAGAATGATTTTGTGCCTCTTGTGTGATCATGCTAGATTGGGTGATTTTCTGCCCTTTTCTTTCTTCATCTTTAGGAAGACCTTGCTTGGATTAGCACAGATTTGGGCCCCAGGAATCCTACTTAGTGTGGCACCTCACAGTCTTTGGGTAACCCTCTGTATATGAGGACATTAATTGTCAAAAATGTTAGGGCTTTGGTTCTGCATGAAATTGCATTGACAGATACAGGCTGTCATAAGTTTTGTCAAATCCTTGAAAACTCTACAGTCAAAAATGTAAACTATGGAAAGTGGACTTGGCCCAGTGGTTAGGGTATCCGTCTACCACATGGGAGGTCCGCGGTTCAAACCCCAGGTTTTGACCTGTGTGGAGCTGGCCCACGTGCAGTACTGATGCGCGCAAAGAGTTCTGTGCCACGCAGGGGTGTCCCCACGTACTGGAGCCCCAAGCACAAGGAGTGCGCTGCTTAAGGAGAGCTGCCCAACGCGAAAGAAAGTGCAGCGTGCCCAGGAATGGCGCCGCACACACGGAGAACTGTCACAACAAGATGATGCAACAAAAAGAAACACAGATTCCCAAGCCGCTGACGACAACAGAAGTGGACAAAGAACATGCAGCAAATAGACACAGAGAATAGACAGTTGAGGGGAGGGGGGAATAAATCTTTAAAAAAAAATGTAAACCATAATGTAAACTATAGACCTTGGTTAGTAGCAGTGCTTCAATATTTGTTCATCAAGTGTAACAAATGTATGTACCACAGTGATGTAAGATGTTATTAATAGGGGAAAATGTGAGAGGGGGTGGGATATAAGGGAATCCCCTATACTTTTGATGTAACTTTTATGCAATCTAAAACTTATCTAAAAATAAAATTTATTGTATACGAAAAATTTTAAAAAGAATGTTAGAGCCTAAGCAACCTCCTGTGGAGGGATTCAAGAAGACTTTATTTAGAGGAATTTTACTCAACAAGGACATTTTTGGTGTTTTCTTTAGATTCTCAAGAATCTAAAAAGTCTGGGACTTTGCCTCACATTGGCAGGATATTTAGCATTCCAGATCTCTGCTGTCTAGATGCCAGCATTGCTCCCCAACCTTGCACCCCCAGTTATTGTGACAATGAGGCACATGTGTACAGGTGCACATGTATGCATTTTCAAACATATCCTACACCCCCAGTTGACAACCACTGCAAACTTGAGGTGGGCAGATTTTCTCTTACTAGATCTGAGCCCTTTATCTCAGGGATAGTGTCTTTGAGCCTTGTGATTGAGAAGGGTGAACAGAGGAGGAGCATCTTGTCTTTTGTGCTCAAGGGTTTTTCCCCAGCTGAATCCTTTAATATTACATTATAGTTGGAGACAAAGGTGGTTACTTCTTTTCAAGCTGATCTGTAGACCCTTTTCTTTTGGAATGGGGCCAGTGCCTGGGTCTGATTCAAAACCAGAATGCTAGACAAGTAGGAGTTTTTTCCAGTAACATCTAGGAGAATTTTTTTTTGCCTGAACCTTTAACAGGGAATTACTCATGTTGTGTTTGTTTCCTGGTCTAGGAGATAAAAGGAAGAAACTGGCTCCAAATTGGCAACGGGGTTCAATCCAGGATTATGGTTGGGCTGTAACATTTGGCTTAAGCTGCTGATTACCCTTAAATTCCCTTACCTGCCTTTGGATCCATGGAGCCACCAGACCCTCTCATATATATTAGGTGGGGGGTTGGGGGTCTCCATTAGGACAATTTGAATGCAAGAGGAATTGGAGTAGTATTTCTTTTATGAGCTATAATGTAGTGAGACAACTTTTGTGGTTTGGATCTGCGCTTATTAAATCTGTAAACGTTTATCGGAGTTCTATAGAGAGAGAGCAAGACACTGCCTAATGTGATATAAAATCAAATCCAGGGAGCGGATGTAGCTCAAGTGGTTGAGTGCCTGCTTCCAGTGCCAAGGTCCCAGGTTCAATCCCCAGTGCCTCCTAAAAACAAAACAAGCAAACAAACAGAAAAAAAACAACTTGGGAGCCAGTGTAGCGTAGCAGTCAAGCTGGCTTCCCCCATACAAAGTTCTGGGTTCACTCCCTGGCCCTGGTACCTCAAAAAAAAATAAAAATCCCAGACAGCTGGAAGGGACTGTAAATATAATGGAGACCCACCTATTTCCCTCCAGTTCTCCTTTTAAGTTGAGGAAACATACTCAGAGAAGGGAAATTATTTCCTGGGACTCCATAGTGAGATAGAAACAGAGTTTGGGCCCCAGCTTATTCCTTGTCAGAATTCTTTGTTACACTAAGGACTTTTCAAAGCTTTTCACTGATATATCCCTAAAGTCAGACAGAGGACAGTAGTCTGGACAATACTGAGCAAGTGTGAAAAAAAATTAACATACCTGGAATTAAGTTGTACATGTTTTTAAAAGCTTGTTCATTCAATACCATTGCTTGAATAGTGTTCCATGTTAATAAACATCCTTCTCTACCATTTTTAAACATTGTATAGCAGTTCATTATGTAACTATACCCAATCCCTGTGGTGTTTCACTACTTAAAAAATGCTGCACTGTAGTTAACTGTTCACCGATCATTATTTCCTTAGAGTAAATTCCTAAAATTGGAATTGCAGGGTAATCCAGACATTTCTAATTTTGGTACATGTTATTTGGCCATTTTCTGTTGTGTCTTTTGGTCTTGGCTTTCTCTGATGGGGAACGGATTCCTCTGCTCTAATTTCAGTTATCTTTCTTTTTCCCAACTTTCAGGCCTGTTGGCAGGCTTATGCTACCTACCTGTGCTTTCCTGTCTCACTACAGTGTAGTTTATCTTGATGTTTGTGTGACTTGCCTTGGATTTGTTTTCCTTTCTCCATTAGACTCCAATCTAAAATATACTTGCATTTTAGAAACTGTGAGCCCCCATTCACCCCTTTTTAAGCCATTTTGGTCTTTTGCATGTATCTACACATACACACATGCAACGATGATTCATTCATCTTATATTTTTCCTGGGCAGCAGCCTTTGATTTCTGTTGTTCTTTGCCCTAGAATATAAGCTGCAGGGAGCCATTGAGCCATGAGCTTACCTTGCCATGCTGCTAGTTACTGGCAGGGATCCCAGTAGGTTAATGTGAAGCAGCCCCACTCTAGGAAATGTTACAGTGGCTGCATGAAGCCTTGGCCCTTTTCAAGGACTCAGGGAGAGATTCTGTGGCAGCTCATCCACACCTTGTCCCTTCTCACGAAGAAGCAGAAGACCCCATCCTTCACGTGATGGTTTCCTGGGACCTTTACAGACCCAGCTATTGTAGTCACTCATCCCTTATATCCGGTGTTTTTCATCTAGTGCAAAAGCATTTCTCACATACTGCAAAACTAAGCAACATAATACTATTGACTATCGTTTGTAAGTACCTATTCTATGCCAAGCCCTATGCTAGGCACTTTTTGAACATTATTTTATTAGATCCCTGCAAAGTTGATAATATTATCTAAGTTTTGTAGATAAGAAACAAGAGTCGGAAAAGGTTTAATGACTGCCTGAGATCATACACTTAGTAAGTAGCTGACCTGGAATTCAAGCTTACATATCTATCCAACTCCAAAACTAGAGAGGTTAGTTGTAAAACTTTCTTGGACACGAATAGGTGAAACCTTTTCTCCTCTCCTGTTCTGAATTACAGAAATGGAGCTCTGTCTTAAGGCAAAAGAGTGGATTAAAAGATTTCTTATTTGTTGTTGTTGTTAATTAAGCAGTTTTATTGAGATATATTCACATACTGTATGATCTACCCAAAGTATAATAAATGGCTTTTAGTATAATCACAATGTTATGCATTTGTCACCACAAAAATTTTAGAACAATTTCATTACTCCTAAAAGAAAACCTCCACACACTTTAGCATTCCTTCCCCAGCCCTACATAACCACTAATTTAATTTCTTTATAAATGGATTTATATATGCATCTTCTATAAATGAAATCATGCACTATGTAGTACCTTGTGTCTAATTTCCTTCACTTAGCATTATTTTTTGTCTGATATTAACATTTTGTAGTACTAACATACATTTGTTCAGTTTCAAAGAAAAATGGTCTTATATATGCAATTTTACCCATGCTCATACGTCACATGTGGTTTTACTGTGCTATACAGTTCCATGTTACCTTTTTTAAGCTTTTCTTTTAGTGATACATGACCTTAGACTTTCCCTTTAAACCACTTTCACACCCACATAATAGTACTGCTAGTTACAAGCATTATGTTGGGCTTGCACCTATTCTGTTCATTTCCAAAGATTAATACACATCCTTTTTACCAATTCTGTATAAGTTAACTGTCAGCTTTCCATTCTTTATAAACTCATTCTATTTTCTGGTGACTCATATTCAAGTTAGTAACTCCATGAGATAACACAATGTATTTAATTCATAATAGTGCAGTCATACAGTATTTGCCCTTTTGTGTTTTGCTTTGCTTGACTCAGCATAATGTCTTTCAGGTTCATCCATGTTGTCATATGCTTTACAACTTCATTTCTTTTTACAGCTGCATAATATTCCATCATGTGCATACACCACAGTTTGCTTATCCATTCATCAGTTAATGGACACCTGGGTTGTTTCTAACTTTTGGCAATTCTGAATAACACCACCATGAACACTGGTGTCTGTTTATGTCACTGCTCTCAGTTCTTCTGGGTATATACCAAATAGTGGTATTGCCGGGTCCATGGCAAATCTATATTCAACTTTATGAACTGCCCAAAAATCCTTCACAGTGGCTGTACCAGTTTTCATTCCCACCAACGATGAATAAGCATTGCTGTTTCTCCACATCCTCTCCAACACTGTAGTACTCTGTCTTTTTTAATAGTGGCCATTCTGATAGGTGAGAAAACATCTCATTGTAGTTTTGATTTGCATTTTCCATTACTAGTGCTGTTTGAACATTTTTTATGTGTTTTTTTTTTTTTTTTTTTTTTTTTCCCATTTGTGTTGCTTCTGTGGACAAATGTCTGTTTAAGTCCTTTGCCCATTTTTTAATCAGGTCTTTTTATCATTGAGTTGTAGTATCTCTTTATATATCATGGATAATAAACCCTTATTGGACATGTGATTTCCAAATATTTTATCCCATTGAGTCAGATACCTTTTCACCCTTTTGACAAAATCCTTTGAGGTGCAAAATTTAATTTTGAGGAGGTCCCATTATCTATTTTTTTCTTTAATTGTGTGTCCTTTGGGTGTAAGATCCAAGAAACTACCACCTACCATGAGGTCTTTAAGGTGTTTCATGGTTGTGGCTTTTATATTTAGGTCTGATCCATTTTGAGTTGATTCTTATATAGGAAGTGAGCTTGAGGTCCTCTATTAAAAGAATTCTTAGGGTTTTAACCAGTCCTCAGATCCCATGGGAGAAATGTAGATTTTTTTCAGGTTGCAAGTAACAGTTTGCTTTTGCATTCTTATCAGACTCAATGTCCTCTGTATCGGAGCAGATTCTAGAGTAGTCCTTCTTAAGCTTTATGTACCTGGAGGTCTTAATAAACTACAGATTCTGATTCAGTAGTTCTGGGGTGGGGCTTGAGATTCTACATTTCTAGCAAGTTCCTAGGTTTTCCTTTGAGTAGCAAGGTCTAACTCCAGATCAGTGGTTATTAAACTTGGGCAGTCATCAGATTCACCTGGAGATCTTTGAAAAAGATTGAATTTTGCTGTCCTCAAACTCAGAAATTTCTGCTGAAGGGGAGTTCTAGGGTAAAGCCTGATATTTTTTGTTTGTAGATTTTTTTAAAAGAAAATTCCTCCCATTTATCATGATGATGAGCTTGGGAATCACTGGTCTAGAAGCCAACATGTTATGAATGCCTTATCCGTATAACACAGACATATAAGTGGGTGGTTAATTTTGTATCAGTAAACGTACATTGAGTGCTGTCTTGATTAGGGATCATTTGTTTAATAGAGTAAGAAACCTATTAAGGGCTAAGAAGGGTTAATTCACAAACACCAAGAGCAGGAAGTATCCCTGCATCTCAGAAGGAACTGGAATCAGGAATTACAAAGCCACTGGGAACCAAGAATATCCATGCTTCCTCTGTCTTGGTTTCTTTTCTCCGAGGACTAGCTTTGGTAGAAAATGACTTCCCAGACAATTTAGTCTAGTGCCACCAAGCCACTTCCACATTCCTGAGAGAATTTGAGTGGCCCAGTCCAATCTAGCCTTTTGGCTGGTTATCCCTTGCCCAGGAAGCCATCCCTAATATGGGCTTTGGTCTGAATTTATATCAGATGGACATAGTTGTAGGTCCCCAACCTGAGTGCAGAGGTTTGGAAGAATAGTCCTAAAAGAAGGGAATTGTGGACAGTTGGTCAGGTCCCCTAAACAGTGGCTACTACAGGTGCTTATTACATAGTCTGGCATTGCTGGGGTGAGACTATAGAACCAAATAAAATTAATTTCCTGCTCCTGAATTGGGAGGGAGTTATTAGCTTAATGGAGAAGATAGATAAGTAAAGATTTTAAATTAGAGTGATATGGTCTAAGTTTTTTTGACTTAGAGGTATATCTTGAGAGCCTACAAGAGAGGCATCTACAACCACAGTATGGCTGTAGAGAGAATATTCCAAGAGGACATGTCTAATGAAATCATGAAAGATAAAGTACTTGTTGGCCAGGTAGAGAAAGGAGGAAGGGAAAGCATGAGTATAAAACAGAATGGATGTATAATATATTTCATTGAAGATTTTTGTTTGTATGTAATGTCTGAGCAATTATTTCTAGAGCAGAATATAAAGCTAGAGAGATAGGTAGGGGCCAGATTGAGGAGAATATGGATGCCATCCCAAGGACTTTGCATTTAGGTAACGGGGGAGCCATTGGATATTTTCAAATTCAGGACTGATAAGAGGGTTTCTTTTTAGGAAAATATCTCTAATTTTAGTGTGGAAAATAGTTTCGATGGTGGCCTTACCTGGAGGCACTAAGATCAATTGCAGTTGTCCAAGGGAAAAATGATGAGAGTGAGGATAGAGAGGAAGGAGCCAACTAAATATTCCTAAGAATATTTAGGAAGTAGATTTATTAGAACTGGCTGATTGGATGGTGGGCAGGAGGGAGAAGAAGGAGTATAGGATAAAACCCAGACTTTGGTGACTGAGCAGGTGAAGAGGAACAATTTGGGGAGGAGATAATTTTAGTTTGGGACAAGTTGAGTTTAAAATGTGTGTGGGATGAGTCAGTGATATGCCAAATAGGCAGGGAGTGTGCTGCCCTTTAGGGAGCTCTCAGGGCGGATATTACAGATTCAGGAGTGGTTATTCCCTTAACCACCTCCATTTATTCTCAGTCTCTGTCTGACACTCTTGTTCCAGCTATTGCTTTCCTTTTTATATTTTAATCTTATATTTTAAATTTTTATATTTTAATCTTTTTATATTTTAATCATTATCTTTATGCAAATGCTTGACATGTTTTGGCTTCAGCATAAGAATTGCTGACAGGATTTTAAATCAACTTCCTAGACTATAAGGTACCTGAGGGTAGATATTATTTCCCTCTTGTTTATAGTCATATTCCTAGTACCTACATAGTACTTTGCATGTAGTTGGTACTGAATAAATGAGTGAATGAAGAAATGAACCATTTAGTTCACAGAAATAATATTTAGTAAATAAATGCCCTTTTTCTAAGACTGATCCTTTTCATGAAACATTACTCTCTTAGAGGGAGAAAAGGACTTAGATTTAGGTTGGTACAGAAATGGAAGAGAACATTTCCATCATTTTCTTATTCCAGAAAGCATGTAAGAGGTGCATGAGCAAAGACATGGGGACAGAGGACAGATTTGAGTGTGTAGTCAGAGTTAAGCACTTAGATATTAATAACTCTTATCTAATCACTTGTGTCAGGTCACACCAGCAAACTGGGTAATATTTACAGGTGTGTTTAATAGTGGCTGTAATGTGTTCTGGGAATTGTGTTTTGTTTACTAATTTCTATGCATGGTTAAATGAGAATTTGATATATAAAATATGCCCATGCTGACAGAAAACTTTTAGTCCAGGTTCTTTGGGTTGATGGCCTAATGCAAGGCCTCTTTGAAGCCTTCTGTGAATCCCCTGGCAGAATTCACTACTTCCTAATCTGTGTTCATGTAGTATATTAGACCCACCTCTAACATTATGTTATATTTACTTATTTACATCTTTCACTTGACTAGTAGCCTTAACCATGCCTTTTTTAATTCCCAGGTTCTAACATGAAGTAGACAGTCATTAAAATTAAATGTTTGATGGATAAATAGGTGAATGGATGATTGTACTTAGGGTCAGCCACATTAACCAGAAACTGTGTTCATCTTCTGTATCCCTTTTGTTTTATAGCTATTTGTGGTGGATGTCCAGACAAGCCAGATCACCAAGATTCCCATTCTGAAAGACCGGGAACCTGGAGTGGTGATGACCCAACAGGGCTGTGGTATCCATGCCATCGAGCTGAATCCCTCCAGAACATTGTTAGCCACTGGAGGAGACAACCCCAACAGTCTTGCCATCTACCGTCTGCCTACACTAGATCCTGTGTGTGTGGGAGATGTAAGTTTTCCCAGTTTTTGTAGTTAGAGGTGGCCTTGTTTTTAAATGGGGCACTGTAATACGGACGCCTCCCCCAAAAGCCCACCTGAGAAGGGCTTGTTTCCTTCAGATTTCTACTGATTCCTGGGCCATGGGGGTAAGGTGTGGGCATAATGGAACATTA
Source organism: Dasypus novemcinctus (assembly GCF_030445035.2). Classification (NCBI taxonomy): domain Eukaryota; kingdom Metazoa; phylum Chordata; class Mammalia; order Cingulata; family Dasypodidae; genus Dasypus; species Dasypus novemcinctus. The sequence goes on along the minus strand of NC_080680.1, from coordinate 78,543,564 downwards.
AACCCTAAGTTAAACCATGGGCTATAGTTAATGGTACAGTTATAAAAATGAGCTATCATCAGTTGTAACAAATACTACACATCAATGCAAGGTGTTAATAATAGGATGGTATATGGAAATCCTTTATTTTATGCATGATTGTTTTAAAAACCCACAACTTCTCTGGGGAAAAAAAAAGACTGGCCTCCCATAGGGAATTTCAGGTATGTGAGAGAGTGTATATTTGTTGAAGGGGTCATTAACAGTGAGTTGGTGTTTAAGCCCATAATGGCCACATTTCTTCTACTGCCTATAGTCAGACAAATTTATTAGATCATTTATTCAGCAACTATTTATTGTGCTTCCTATGGCCAGACATTTTTCTAGGCACTAGGGACATAGCAGTGAATGAAACAGATAAATCCCCTGGTCTCTTGAAGCCTACATCCTAGTGGAGGAAGGCAATTAGATATAAATCAATAAATATATACCAGTAGTATGTCAGAGGATGTTGAGTGTCACAGAGAAGAGCAAAGCGGATAGAGAGATAGGGAATTCTGGTAGAGGGTGCTATTTCAGAGGATAGTCAGAAAGCTTCACTGATAAGATGCCATATGAACAGAGAGACTTAAAGGAAACAAGCCTGCAAGCTATTTAAATGTCTGGGGGAAGAGAGTTTCATACAGAAGGAATAGCAAAGAGGCCAGTGATAGCCAGAGTCTCAAGGATTAAGGGGAAGAGTGGAAGGACATGAGGTTGGAGGAGTGGAAGATGGGTGAGTGCCTATAGGAGCCCCAAATAAGATACCCAGAGATGGAAGGCAAGAGCTGTGTGTCCACTGGACATATTTGTTGCCTACAGAAATGCTAATTTCATTCCAGCTTTGAGTTCTTCACAGCAGAAGCTAAAGATTGTGGTGTCTTGCCCTATTGGTTAAGTTAGTTGGTTTCTGATTTTTACAAAGGTATTTTCAGTCAGACTTGTATCCTTTTTGGGGAAATGCACTGCAATTTTTATTTCACAATTTTTTTTTCTTTTTCCTTCTTCTATCTGTCACTCCCTCCTCTTCAAGGATGGACACAAGGACTGGATCTTTTCCATTGCATGGATCAGCGACACTATGGCGGTGTCTGGTAGGCAGTGCTTGGTGAGGTGGGGAGGGAGGGAGACTGAAGGTTGAACAGAAATAGTGTTATTGGAGATAGCCTGGGAAACAGAAAGACCACTGGCCATGGGTAAGGAGATCTTGTTTCCAATCTTGGCTCTTGCCCTGACTTACCATGTGACTTAAGATAAATCATGTCTCCTGTATAGTAACTCCTGATCTGGAAAGTGAAGGTACTGGTATAATTCATTTATTCTTACTCTTTCTTATTCCATAAAGCATGTGTGATAGCATGTTAGCCTTGAGGTTTTTGTGGTGCTTCATTGAGATAATGGTTGTGAAAGTGTTTTGGAAAAGTTTATGTGCTCTCTAAAATATTAGGAACATCATTTTCTGTATCAGTATTAGGAATATCATTTTCTATACAACTATGTAGCATTATTTTTCTTGTTGATGAAATCTGTACAGGATTGGGTGAATTTCTTTCCTGGTGAGATAAAAGATACAGGTAAATAAGTACGGAGAAGATTACCTAGAAGTATGCACATGTTTTCTGGGTTCCCACAACAACATGAAAAGTAGGCTCACAGAACTAAACAGCTTTACCGGGGATCCATATATAAGAATACAATCCCCCATTCCAGATTGCCAAATAAGAATAATCATAGTAGTCACTCAACTGAGTACTTCACGTATTTACCTCATACAATCACCAGAAAAATACTAGAAGGTTTTGCATTATGGGTCTCACTTCACAGATGAAGAAATTTAGATTTATAGACATTACAATTTGCCATAGGCCACACAAATACCTGAGAGATGGAGTCAGGATTTGAATCTAGGTCTGTCAACTTATTTCAAAGCCCATGCTTAAAACTGCTGCTCACAAAGCTAAAATAAAATAAATATTTTTGGGAGGGATTCTTAGCAGCCAGAAGGTAAAATAAATAAAGAAGCAAAGCTGAAGGTCAAATTACCCAGGAGTTCAGAAGCTTTTATATTTCTTGTTTCCCCAAGGAATGTGAGCTCCTTAAATGGCAGAGGCTGTTTTTTCACTTCTGTGGGAATTGTCTCCATGACACTAACCTGCACTGGATTTGATTGTTGGGAACCATGACTTGGTTTTGAGAACCTCCCACTGCCTCTCTGATACCCTTCTAGTATCCTATGCTTTTAGGCTGTAACTCCTAAATCTACATTTCCTTAAAAGTTTTACAGAATTTAAGAACATTGGCTCTGATATTAGAGACCTGAATTTGAACCCTAGCCTTACCACTTAGCATGGTGACTTTGGGCAAGCTATTTAATCTTTTTAAGACTTCGTTTCCTCATCTGTAACATGAATAATGATAAAATATACCTCAAAGGGTTATTGGGGAGATTAAATGAAATAATGCATAGTGGCTGCCATGTTGAAAATATATACTTGTTAAGTGTTGCTGATGTTCAGACTTGATGAACATTAGCCCCTGAACAGTCCACCTCAAAATCGGTATATTCAGATTCATCATCTCCCTTCCAGCACTGACCCTTCTCTTCTATTGGCCTGTATTATGAGTGGTCCCGCTTTCCCCCCAGGTGCATAAGCCAGAGAAGTAGGACCCATGTTAAGCTCTTCAGTTTTCATAGCCCTTATATATGGTAGGTTTGAAGCCATATAGATATTATTTTCTAAAATGGTCTGTCAGTTTCTTTTCTATCTGCACTACTGGAGTGCTCATCATTTAACTCTTGGATTACCCCAGTCCTTTCATATTTTCTATCTGTGTCTTTTCTTGTCTCCTTCAGTCCAATCCTTTCTTTCTTTCTTTTAAGCTTTTTATTTAGAAATACTTTCAAATTTAAGGACAATTGGAAAAATAATACAGCCCCATACAGATACCTCCAACATACCTCTACCCTCCCCAAGATACTGAGATCCACTAGTTTCAACATTTTGCCACATTTGCCATTTTATTCTATCTGTTCATCTATCTGTCTTTCTATTTTATCAGTGCATTTTCTGAACACTTGAATGACGGTTATATACATCGTGCTTTTTTAATACTTATTACTGTTGTGTACATTTCCTAAGACCAAGGACATTCAGTTATGTAAGCAGGAAGTGGAGGTGGCTTAAGTGATTAGGCACCTCCCTCCCACTGGGTTCGGCTCCTGGTGTTGCCTAAAGAAACAAGGAAAATGAATAGACAAAGCAAGTGAAAAACGAAAAGGGGGTGGGAGAAATAAATAAAATCTTTTAGAAAAAAAGCACTAAATTCAAGAAATTTAACATTGATATAAAGCTTATAGTCTATATCTGAATTTTTCGTATGTCCCAATAATATCCCTGTATTAAACAGTCAAAGGGGTGCTGATACGAAGAACCAGAAATCTGTTGGCTTTTATAAAAGGTGTTTATTTGGGGTAGAAACTTAAGTTACAAGGCCCTAAAGAGTCCATCTCAGGGTACTATAAGAGGTACTTTCTCGGGAAGTGGATGTGGCTCAACTGATAGAGCATCCGCCTACCATATAGGAGGTCCAGGGTTCAAACCCAGGACCGCCTGGCCCACGTGGTGAGCTGGCCCACGCACAGTGCTGCCATGCGCAAGGAGTGCCATGCCACGCAGGGGTGTCCCCCATGTAGGGGAGCCCCATGTGCAAGGAGAGCCTCTCCGCACAACAAAAAGTGCAGCCCGCCCAGAGGTGGTGCCGCACACATGAAGAGCTGATGCAGCAAGATGAGGCAACAAAAAAAGAGGCAGATTCCTGATGCCACTGAGAATGCAGGCGGACACGAAGAACACACAACAAATGGACACAAGAGAGCAGAAAACAGCGGGGGGGAGGGGGGCTGGAAGGGGAGAGAAAGAAATAAAAATAAATCTTTAAAAAAAAAAACAAAAAAAAGAGGTACTTTCTCATCCTAAATCTGTTGCCATGTGTTAATGCAAGATGGTGGAAGACATCTGCAAGGGTTCAGCCTTCCTCTTCCCTCTTAAGGCTCTGTGGGTCCAGCTTCTTCCAGTCTCAGCTATAGGCTGGCATAGGGCTCATCTCTTTTCATGGGGCTTGTTTCTTTCCAGGCTCAGCCACTCTTTTCTCTTCACAAGGTCAGCTATAAATTATCAGGTGACTGGCTCGTCACTCTTCCTGTGGCCGCTGTCTTTCTCCTATATATCTTCTCTGTATCTGCTTCTGTGGGGTTTTTTTGTTTTATTTTTTCATTTCTCTCCCCTTCCCTGCCCCCACCCCCACCCCAGTTGTCTGCTTTCTGTGTCCATTCCCTGTGTGTTTTTCTGTGTCCGCTTGTATTCTTGTCAGTGGCACCCGGAATCTGTGTCTCTTTTTGTTACTTCCTCTTGCTGCGTCAGCTCTCTGTGTGTGCGGCGCCATTCCTGGGCAGGCTGTATTTTTTTCGCACTGGGTGGCTCTCCTTATGGGGCGCACTCCTTGCACATGGGGCTCCACTATGCGGGGGACACCCCTGCGTGGCACGGCACTCCTTGCACATATCAGCACTGCACGTGGGCCAGCTCATGATATGGGTCAGGAGGCCCTAAGTTTGAATCTTGGACCTCCCGTGTGGTAGGCAGACACCCTATCCATTGGGCCAAATCAGCCTCCCTACTTCTGTGTTTCTGATTGAGTGTCCATTTATATAGCCTACCAAGGGGGTGGGGACTCAACCCTGCAGGCCCTAATGACCTAAAGCTTTTTAATTTAATACAAAGGGTATCATGCCCAGAAAAACAGACCAATTTAATCTCTTTGGAATCCATAAATAATATCAAACTGCCACAATCCCTTTGAGCCTTTTAGATCCCCTTGTTAAATCCCTTGTGGGATCATTTATTGCCTGTAATTGTTACATTTTCTTTAATTGCTTCTTTTTTTTTAATTTTGGGAAATAATACAACCTAAAATCCCCAGCTCAGCTACTTCCACCATGTCATTCAAAGGCTTTAATGACAGTCACAATGTTGTAATACCCTCACCACCTTCCATTATTAAACTTCCAAATAGAAACCCCACATCCATTATGAATTAAGCCCTCATTGCCCTGCCCCTGGCAACATTTATTTAGTTTTTGTCTCTATGGGCATGCCTCTTCGCCAGTATTTTCTTTGTAGTCACCATGGGACTTAAATTTAACATTCTAATTCTATAGCAATCTTTTTTGATTTGGTACCAAATTAACTTTATTCCTATACGCTCCATCCCCACAACTTTATGTGGTTCTTGTCACAATGGTTATACATTGTGAATCCAAAACCACTGGTTTTTCATTACGTTTTATGCATTTGCTTTTTTGATCTTATAGAAAGTATGTCATCCCACTGAATCCTTACCTCCGTGGTTTCCAATGAGAAATCTGCATTTAATCTTACTGAAGCACGTTTGTATGTGACATGTTACGTCTCTCTGGTGGCTTTCAGAATTCTCTGTCTTTGGCATTTAACTGTTTGATATAATATGCCACGACAGGCGACTTGGATGTGTATTGTCATGTCTTTTGTTATGTTTCATTTTATCTTTGAACATTCTCTCTAACCTTTTCTCTTCTTGCTTGAATTCTCACAATGCCTATATTGGTATACTTGATGGTACACTTGATGGTGCCCCACAGGTTCCTCAGGCTCTGTTTACTTTTCTTCTTTCCTCTTGCTGCTCCTCAGACTGAATGATTTCAGTTGTCTTACCTTGAGTTTTCCAATTTCTTTCTTCTGTCAACTCCAATCTGCTATTGAACCCTTCTAGGGAACTTTTAATTTCTGTGATCTCAGCTCTGTTTTTGTTCCTTTTCATAATTTCTGTCTCCTTATTGATAATCTCTTTGCATTCTTCTGTCATTTTCCTGATTTCCTTTAGTTATTTTAAAGTCTTTGTTTGGTATGTCCCAGATCTGGTCCAACTCATTGATGGTTTTTTTTTGTTTGTTTTGTTTTGTTTTCTTTAAAGATTTATTTATTTATTTAATTTCCCCCCCTCCCCTGGTTGTCTGTTCTTGGTGTCTATTGGCTGCGTCTTGTTTCTTTGTCCGCTTCTGTTGTCGTCAGCGGCACGGGAAGTGTGGGCGGCGCCATTCCTGGGCAGGCTGCACTTTCTTTTCACGCTGGGCGGCTCTCCTCACGGGCGCACTCCTTGCGCGTGGGGCTCCCCCACGCGGGGGACACCCCTGCGTGGCAGGGCACTCCTTGCGCGCATCAGCACTGCACATGGCCAGCTCCACACAGGTCAAGGAGGCCCGGGGTTTGAACCGCGGACCTCCCATATGGTAGACGGATGCCCTAACCACTGGGCCAAAGTCCGTTTCCCTCATTGATGGTTTTTGATGCTTGAATCCCCTCCTTTGCCTGGGCCATTGCTTCCTATTCCTTTGTATATTTCTTAATCAAATGTTGAAACCCGGACATTTTGATATTTTAATGTGTTATTGCTGAAATTAAGACTGAGGTGTCTACTCCTTAAGCTTATATCCAGCTAAATGTTATGACCGCACTTTCCGTGAATGCCAAGACCTTACAAAAAGAGGAGGAGCAGGAGGAGAAAAGAAAACACCTTTCCCAGTCTTTGAGATTGACCTGAGCAAATCCTCTCCTTCAGGGCTTATCCATGCAATAAATTTAGAGAATAGCTCCAGACTAAAGTGTAGGGAGCCTTCCTGACACTTTCTGCACATGTATCTTGTCTCAGGTATGTACATGTAACCCTAGGAATTCCCTTATTTACAGGGATAAAAATGTCCCCTCTTCCCTAGGAAACAGTTTCTTCATGGTGGGTGCTGTACTGTATGTCCTACAGCCAGTAATCCCCTGTCCCAGGCAGCATAACTTGACTGTTCTCCCACAGTGTTCTCTGAGCTGCCTTCTACATGCATGGCACATTCTGAGCTGGCAAGTGCCTCAGGACACCAGCAAACAGATTAGGCCAGACATACAAGCTCCTATCATATGCAGGAGGGTTATTCTGTTCCCTCAGGTACTAGGACCAGGTATCCACTCTGGGAGCATGGGCTGGCTCTTCTCGGAGTTGGTGAGGGGTGGGGTAGGTACCAGCTAGAGCATCACAAAATCCTACAACTTTCACCTAGCTTTTTTCTTGATTGGGTGTTCACACTGTTCTTGCCATCCTTTGACTGTTTTCCGGAGCTTTGAGAAAGATATTTCTGCTGGTTCCTTCTGGTTGTTCAAAGCAACCAGGAGTGGAGGACCAAGCCCTGAAGCGTCTCACTTGGACCATCTTGATCAGATTAGGTGACTCCAGTCTTCATGTCATTACCAAATTAGTTCTTTAAATATTTTTTTCTTGGTGTAAGGAAACATCACAAAATATTGGTAACATGAAAAATGGTGACGCTGACATAATGAGTGAAACAAACCAGGCAGAAAAGGAAAATATAGTATGATTTTGCTATTATGAACTAAATATAATGAGCAAAGTCATGGAGTTAAAAGCTAGAATATAAGCCACCAGGGGATAACTATGGTTAGAGAATGGAAAGCCGAGGTTTAATCTGTGTAGAATTGGTAAAAATTTGTTTGTAAATGTTTGTAAGTGAATAAAATGGTGAAAGCTCATCATAGGATTTGTAATTAGCTAACATGGGTATGATAGTGGGGTTTTTTTTTTTCCTTTGTGGAGTAATAGAAACGCTCTAATATTGACTGAGGTAATAACTGCGCAACTCGGTGATTATGCCACATGCCATTGATTGTACACTTTAGATAAATTATATGGTCTAAAAACAATTAAAAAATAATGTGGGTTGGGGGGAAAACACACCAAATGTAAAATATAGTCTCTAGTTAATAGTAACACTTTGATGATGCTCTTTCATAATTTGTTACAAATGTTTCACAATAATGCAAGGTGTTTGGGGTGGGATGATATATGGGCCCCCTTTATGATGTTATGTTTTTTTGTTTTATAAGTTCACAACTTTTACTATACACTTAATGTTTTCATGTGTGAATGATATACTTGAATAAGTTTTGTTTTTATCCCCCTCCCCTTAGGCTTGCTTGCTGTCTGCTCTGTGTCCACTTGCTGTGCATTCTTCTGTGTGTCTGTATTTATTTATTTTTTTATTAACCCCCACGGCTTGCTTGTTGTCTGCTCTCTGTGTCCATTCATTGCATGCTCTTCTGTGTTTTTACTTGTTTCCCTTTTTGTTGTGTCACCTTGCTGATTGGCTCTCCGCAGCACTTGTGGGCCAGCAGCACTCCATGGCGCTTGCGGGCCAGGCAGCACTCCGCAGCGTGTGCGGGCAAGCCTGCCTTCACAAGGAGGTCCCAGAATGCGAACCCAGGGCCTCCCATATGGTAGATGGAGTCCAACTGATTGAGCCACAGCTGCTTCCTACTTCCGTAAATTTTTAAAATAAAAAATTCCCTAGATGGGTTCAACAGATTTAAGCGAGCAAAGGTATCAGTGAACTCAAAGATAAGACAACTGAAATTTTCAATTCTGAGGGGCAGAAAGAAATAAGAATGAAGAAAAATGAACAGAGCCAGAGTATCAACATACATAGCATAGGTGTCCCGGGCAGAAGAGAAAGACAAAGGGACAGAAAAAATATTTGAAGAAAAATAACTTGAAAACTTCCCAAATCTGGTGAAAAATGTGAGTATATACATCCAAGAAGTTCAGTGAACTCCAAATTGGATGAACTCAAAGCAAACCACACCAGGAGCAGATGTAGCTCAAGTGGTTGAGTGCCTGCTCCCCATGTACAAGGTCCTGGGTTCAATCTCCAGTACCTCTTTAAAAAAAAAAAAAGAGGGAAACGGACTTTGGCCCAGTGGTTAGGGCGTCCGTCTACCATATGGGAGGTCCGCGGTTCAAATCCCGGGCCTCCTTGACCCGTGTGGAGCTGGCCATGCGCAGTGCTGATGCGCGCAAGGAGTGCCGTGCCACGCAAGGGTGTCCCCCGCGTGGGGGAGCCCCACGTGCAAGGAGTGCGCCCGTGAGGAGAGCCGCCCAGCGTGAAAAGAAAGTACAGCCTGCCCAGGAATGGCGCCGCCCACACTTCCCGTGCCGCTGACGACAACAGAAACGGACAAAGAAACAAACGCAGCAAATAGACACCAAGAAAAGACAACCAGGGGAGGGGGGGGGGGGGAATTAAATAAATAAATAAATAAATCTTTAAAAAAATTAAAAATAAATAAAAAATTAAAAAAAAAAATTACAATGACAAAAGTTTGAAAGCAGTGGTGAGAGACAAGTGACTGGTCGCACACACAAGGGATCCTCAATAAGATCAACAGCTGATTTCTTAACAGAAAATGTGAAGGTCAGAAGGCAATGAAATCATTAATTTGGCAAAACTGCCCATCAAGAGTGAAGGTGAGGGAGCTGGTGTGCCTCAAGTGATTGAGCACCTGCTTCCCACAGGGGAGGTCCTGGGTTCAGTTCCCAGTGCCTCTTGAAAAAATAAAACCAAGCAACAAGCAAAACAAACAAACCAACCAACTCAGGGAAGCCAGTGTGGCTCAGTGGTTGAGTGCTGGCTTCTTGCATACCCAGCCCCAGGTTAAATCCCCAGTCCCAGGTACCTAAAAAAAAAAGGTAAAATTAAAATATTTCCATATAAACAAAGAAATGCTAAAAGATGTCCTACAGATGAAATGAGACAGTAACTCAATACCAGATGAAGAAATAAAGAACATTGATAAAGGTAACTGCATGGATAAATATAAAAGTCTACATTGTACTTTTGTAACTCTTCTTTCTTATATATAATTTAAAAGGCAAATGCAGAAAACAGTAAAATATGTTAATGGGCACACAGTATATAAAGATGTAACCTGAAGTTATAACAATAAAAGGGCAGAGAAACAAAGATGCATAGGCAGAGAGTTTGTATGCTTTTGAAACTAAGTTGATATTATTCAGACTAGGTTGTTGAAAGTTGTTAATTGTAAATCCCAAATTAACCAATAAGAAAATAAGTAAAAAATATATATACAAAAAGGAATAAAAAACATAATATAGTATGCTACAAAAAATGAACTAAATAAAAAAGGCAGTAATGGAGGAATTGAAGAACAAACACATAAAAGACATATAGAAACATCTAAATGGAAGAAGTAAATCATTCCTTATCAGTAAAAGACAAACAAACAGTGAGCAGACACTGAGCAAAAACAATGAGTAGACACCAAACGTAAAAACAGCAAGCAGACAATGAGCTCAGTAGTTAAGTGCTGGCTTCCCATATACAAGGTCCCAGGTTCAGCCCCAGGTACCTCAAAAAAAAAAAAACAAAAAAAAAAAACTCCCAACAAAGAAAGGTCCAGGACAGATGACATCAATGAAGATTTCTACCAAACATAAAAAGAATTAACACAAATCCTTCTCAAACTTGTCCAAAAACAGAAGAGGAGAAAAGGAATTGGGAAGCAGATGTGGCTCACCCAGTTGGGCTCCTGTCTACCATATGGGAGGCCCTGGGTTCGCTTCCCTGGGCCTCCTTGTAAAGGCAAGCTAACCCATGCCTGCGGAGAGCTGGTGCAGCAAGATGACACAATAAAGGGAGACAAGCAGACACAGAAGAATGCCCAGCGAATGGACACACAGCAGACAGCAAGCAAGCAGCAAGGGGGGGATAAATAAATTTTAAAAATTTAAAAATAAGTCAGATGGTAAGAGAATGTAAAAAGAAAAGAAAAGAAAAAGAATTAACACAAATCCTTCTTGAACTTGTCCAAAAACAGAAAAGGAGAAAACACTTGCTGACTCATTCTATGAGATAAGCATTAGCCTTAACCAAAGCAGGATAAAGACAGCACAAGAAAAGAAAATTACAGTCAAGTATCCCTTATGAATATGAGTGCAAAAGTCCTCAACAAAAATACCTGCAAGCTGAATTCAACAGCACACTTAAAAGATTATGTACCATGACCAAATGGGATTTATCTTGTGAATGCAAGGGTGGACCAACATAAGAAAACCAATCAATGTAATGCACCGCAGTAATAGAACTAAAGACAAAAACTACATCATCACAATTGACACAGAAAAGATACTTTACAGAATCCATCATCGTTTATGATAAAAATACGTAAAACTAGGAAATGACGGGAACTTCCTTATCATGATAAAGAGCATTTATAAAAAACTAATACCTGGGAAATGGATGTGGCTCAACCACTTGGGCGTGCACTTACCATATAGGAGTCCCAGGTGTTCAGGTCCCGGTGCCTCCTAAATAAAAAAGACAAGCAGGAAAGTGGACATGACTCAACTGATAGAGCATCCGTCTACCATATGGAGGGTCCAGGTTTCAATCCCCAGGGCCTCCTGACCCATGTGGTAAGCTGGCCCATGAGCAACGAGTGCTGTGCCACGCAGGGGCACCTCCTCATAGGGGTGCCCCATGCACAAGGAGTGGACCCCACAAGGAGAGCCGCCCCGCATGAAAAAAGTGTAGCCTACCTGGGAGTAGCACCATACACACAGAGAGCTGATGCACCAAGATGACGCAGCAACAACAAAAAAAGAGATGCAGTTTCCCAGTGTTGCTGTATAATGCAAGTAGACTCAGAAGAACATACAGTGAATGGACACAGAGAGCAGACAACAGTGGGGAAGGGGAGAGAAATAAAATTAAAAAATGAAAGACAAGCAGATGCTGCTTGCCACCGTGATAGAGCTAGACACTGCTGCAGTAGAGCTAGACACCACCACAACAGAGCTAGACTCTGCCCCCACAGCAACAAGCAGAGGCCACAGGCTAGCAGACACTGCAGCCCACAGGGAGTGGATGTGGTTCAGTCCGCTGGGCACTCACCTCTCATATCGGAGGTCCTGGGTTTGGTTCCCAGTGCCTCCTGGAGAAGTTGAGCAAGCAATGAGCAGATAGTTAAGCAAATCATCTAGGGGAAGGGGAGAATAAATAAAAAATAAATAAAAAGCAAATCTTAAAAAAAAAAAAAACAACCAGTAGCTGAGATCATACTCAGTAGAGAAGGACTGAAAGCTTTCCCCTAAAATCAAGAACAAAAACAAAGGTGCCTACTTTCACCACTGCTATTCAAAATTATACTGGAAGTTCAAGCCAGACCAGTTGGGCAAGAAAAAGAAATTAAGTTATCCAAATTGGAAAAGAAGAGGTAAAACTATCTCTACTTGCAAATGACATAATTCTGTATGGAGAGAGAATCTACAAAAGGCTACTAGATCTAATAAAGTCAGTAAAGTTGCAGAATACAAGATCACACACAAAAATCAGTTGGTTTCTATATACTACTAATGGACATGCCAAAAAGGAAAGTAAAACAATATTTCCATATCAATAGTATCTAAAAGAATAAAATTCTTAGGAATACATTTAACCAAAGAGGTGAAAAACATATACACTGAAAATCCAAAATAATGCTAAAAGAAATTAAAAGAGAGCTACATAAATGGCAGGACATTTTGTATTCATGAATTGGAAGGCTAAATATTTTTTAATATATTTTTCATTTATTTTTAAAAGCTACTTAGATTACATAAAATGTTATCAAAAATACATATAAGGGATTCCCATATGCCCTGCTTCCCACTCCTCATTTTTCCCCACATTAACAACTTCTTTTGTTATCAGGTACATTCATTGTAATTGAGGAGCACATTTTGGAGCATTGCCACATAGCGTGGGTTATAGCTTACATTGTAGTTTACCCTCCTCCATTCTGTAGGCTATGGCAGGATATATTATGTCCTGTATCTGTCTTTGCAGTGTCATTCAGAACAATTCCAAAGTCCCCAAAATGCCCCCATATTATACCTTTTTCCCTCTCTCTGCCTTCAGCAACTCCAGTGGCCACTGTCTCCACATCAGTGATATAATTTTGGAAGACTAAATATTAGGATAGCAATACTACCCAAAGTGATCTACAGATTCAACACATTCTCTATAGATTTTCAACAGTCTTTTTCTTGCAGAACTGTGAAAGTTGTTCTCAAATTCATATTGAAATGCAAGAGGCCCTGCATAGCCAAAACAACCTTGATGAAGAAAAAAGTTGGGAGGAGTCACACTACCTGATTTCAAAACTTACTAAGAAGGTACAGTAATCAAAGCTGTGATACTGGATAAGGATAGACATATAGACCAATGGAATAAAATTGAGAAATCTAGAAATAAATCCATATATCTGTGGCTAGTTGATTTTTGACAAGGGTGCCAAAGTCCATTCAATGGGGAAAGAGTAGTTTCTCTAACAAATGATTCTGAGAAAACTGGATTTCTACATGCAAAGGAGTGAAGTTGAACCCCTACCTCACACATATACAATCTAATGTAAGAGCTTAAATGATAAAAGTGTTAGAGGAGACATAGAGGTCAATCTTCATAACCTTGGATTTGGCAGTAGTTTCTTAAGAGTGACATGAAAAATACAAGGAACAACAACAGCAACAACAACAACAAACAGATTGGACTTCATCAAAACGTTGTGCTTCAAAGGACACTGTCACAAGAGTGAAAAGACTATCCACAGAATGGGAGAAAATATTTGAAAATCATGTGTCTAATAAGGGTTTAATATCCAGAATATATTAATAACTTTTAGAACTCAATAAAAAAAAAAGACAACTAATTTAAAAATGGGCAAATGACTTGAATAGATGTTTCTCCAGAGAAGATAAACACATGTCCAGGAAACATGAAAAGTCGTTCAACATCATTAGCCATTAGGGAAATGCAAATCTAAACCACAATGCACTACCACTTCACAGCCACTAGGATGGCTAATACTAAAAACAAACAGGGAAGCAGCTATTGCTCAATCAGTTGGGCTCCCATCTACCATATGGGAGGCCCTGAGTTCATGTCCCAGGGCCACCTTATGAAGGCAGGCTTGCCTGCACATGCCGCGGAGTGCCGCCTAGCCCGCAAGTGCTGCGGAGAACCGATCAGCAAGGTGACGCAACAAAAAGGGAGACAAGCAAAAACACAGAAGAGCACGCAGTAAATGGACATAGAGCAGACAGCAAAAACAAGCTGCAAGCAGGGGGGGAATAAATAAAGCAAAAAATAAAAACAGACACAGTGGAGCACCCAGTGAATGGACACAGCAGACAGCACGCAAAAAACTGCAAGGGGGTGTGGGTAAAAAAAAATTCCTCTCTTAGGTATATATGCCCCCAAAATTAAAAGCAGACACTTAAATAAATATTTGAGCACCAATATTCAGAATAGCATTATTCACAACTGCTAAAAGGAAACAATGCAAGTGTTCATCGAGAGGTGAATGGATAAACACAATGTGTTACTACAAAAGAGAATATTATTTAGCCAGAAAAAGGAATGAAGTTTTAATACATGCTACAACATGGATAAACCTTGAAAGCATCATGCTGAGTGAAATAAGCCAAACACAAAAGGACAGATATTGTATAATTCCACTAATATGATGTATTGAGAATAGGCAAATTCAAAGGCAGAAAATAGGGTGGAGAGGTTGCCATGGCTGTGGTAAAGGGAAAATGGGGAGTTACTATTTAATGGCTATGTAGGTTCTGTTTATGGTTAGGAAGATGTGCTGGAAGTAGTGGTGGTGGTTACACATTTTGAATAGATCCAGTGCTACTGAACTATAAACTTAAAAATGGTTAATTTGGCAATTTTCATGTTATGTATGTTATGTATATTTTACCACATTATTTATATTTATTGTAAGGAATATTTAAAATACAGATAAACAAAAGATCATCAATAATTTCTCTATACAGATATAACCATGGTTAACAATTCAAAATATATACTGCTAGTTTTTTTTTTTTTTTACAAATTTTTTAATTGGCAAAAATGAGATATCAAAGGATGGATACATGGAGAGATATGTGATAAAGCAAGTATAATAAAATATTAAGGGTAGATTATAAATGTGGGTATATGGATATTCATTGTGAAATTCTCTCAGCATTTCAATATGCTTAAAATTTTTCATAATAAAACATTGGGGGAAGTGAGACTGCACCATATACAAAACAGTCTTCCAGAACACAGCTATCTAATTACGTCATCCAGATGCTGACATTCTTGAGAGACTATTACCTATAACATGAATTACAGTCATCCTAGCCATGCATGCAGGTCCCCTTCCCATCTCTCCAACTTTATCCAAAGTTTCCACACACACCCTATAATCCAGCATAAGGGATGTGTATTTCTGTAGACATGCCCTACTCGCAATGGCATTTTCTAGATTATCATATGGGATAAACCCTTTTGTGGTAAATCCCTGTGCACCAGCCTTAAGATGTAGACTAGTGGGATGATATTTCTGCCATGATGGATAGTTCTTACTATGAAGCATTTGGGAAGATTTTAATGTGGAATGGCACCTTCTGGTTTCAGAGGAGAGTTTGCAAATAACTTTCCTTGAAAAGGAATTACCTTAATTGGAGTAGTTGACGTAAGTGTCAGATTCAAGGCCTTGAAGTTCTAACAGAGAAGCAGACTTCGGCCTATCATTTGGCACCTTTGAGTCCTGCTCTTTCCCTTTCCGCAACTAATCGTGAAATCCTGTCAGGGTCTGCGTACTCCCTCTTGGTTTCTCTCTCTCTTTTTCAGGTTCTTTCCATTTTTGGTTTTTTGGTGGGTTTTTTTTTTCCTTTTCTTGTTCTAACAGTTCTAATGTCAGATACGTTGACCGTTTCAAACAAACTTTTGGGGCTTTCAGTTTGGGCTAAAATCAGGCAGCATTTCTTTAATAGCCTTTTGCTCATTTTGGAAAATTGGAAAAACACTGAAGAGTTAATGTTCTGCAAAATTGTGAGCATTTCCCCATGCCATAAAATATCTTTTAAAACACGACTTTTTTTGGTGGTGGTTCTGGGTTCTTTAACAGGCTGTTCTTTAACAGCCCTTATTATTGGACTTACTGATTGTTCTCAATAAACATCTTTATATATGGGTCTCTTTTCCATAACACGATAGTGGATTATTCCTTGATGAGAATGTGAACTTTCAGGGTTTTGCTACAGTTTACTCAGTTGATCTCTGGAAAGATGGTACCATTTTAGCTTGTCACCAGCAGTGCATTCCTCAGTTAATTCAAAGAATAGTATTCTTAGTTTTTTAAGTGCTTCATTATTGTTTGCTAAAGAAAATTATTTCTATTTTTAAGCATTCATTCTATGTAGAACAGTAATTCTTAATAAGGGGATTGTGGTTCCTTAGGAGTCCATTGAAAGTCTTCAGGAGGCACATGAACCTCCCTGAAATTAAATGTAAAATGTGGCACAGGAGTCCGTAAACTTCCTAAGGTTCTCAAAGGAGTCCAAAATGCAAAAGGTTGGGCACCACCGATCTAGAGCAGAGGTTCCCAGACCCTACTGCCAGTAGAAATCACCTGTGGATTCATGCCCAGGAGACCCTTTATTTAGCCTAAGCTTTATCAAACTATATAAAACCCTTTTGAAAAGTTATATCAACCTTGTTAAGCTTAAAGGTTGTAGTTTAATTTGTGGACCTTAGGTAAATTATCTTAATATAACTCCTAAAATGCATACTGCTCTGTGTTTTGGAGTTGGCTACCTGGCCAAGCTTCAGCCCATAAGAGGATAATGCAGAAACAGACTGAGAAAGCCCATTCTCATTTCTGTAGGACTGTCTGACATTTGTGGTCTCCTTGCCCTGTAGGTTCACGCGATGGGTCTATGGGACTCTGGGAGGTGACAGAAGATGTGTTGACCAAAAGTGATGCTAGGCACAATGTGTCACAGGTCCCTGTGTATGCCCACATCACTCACAAGGCCTTAAAAGACATCCCCAAGGAGGACACAAACCCTGACAACTGCAAGGTCCGGGCTCTGGCCTTCAACAACAAGAACAAGGTAGGAGCCCACCAAAGAATCCCCAAAGCCTGTTACTCTTTGTTTTATCTTCTTGGCTTACATCTTGGGAGATGCATTCTCCTTTCCCCTCCCCCAATCACTGCTTGCTACACAGCTTGGTTCAGAGCCCAAAGTACCTTTTGAAGGGCTGAGGAGCACTGGCAAAAAATTAAAATGAGGCTATGCAAACCATCCTTTGGGTTGGCTCTGCAGTATTTCCCTATAGTCCACATTTGTCAATCAGCCCCACAGAGTGTTTCCCCAGGGCCCATGTAATTTGACTTGTCCCCTATTTGCACATGCCTTTGCAGGTGTTCTGTCTATTTTGGGTATAATTTTCATAAGTACTTCTGAAAGCAATAGTATTTTTTCTCCTTGGTATTGTTTATCCTCAGTTTTCACTGAGAGCCACCTCTCACTATACACTGCCACCAAGTCATACATAATCGTTGTCAGGTTTCCTGAAGCAGAGTATCAGGATATAGACCTAGACCCAGAAGAGAAAAAAAGCTTTGCTGAAAATCTGGGTCAAGCCACAGTTGAGGGCTATCTCCCATCCATGTTTATGGCTCAGGAATGGTAGACTTACCTCTCCTAGATTAAATCCTTCACCTACAGAAGCTCTCACACTGAGACTTATGAAACTGTCCTTTATGTTTGTGCTCTGCTCTAATTATCCAACAGATGTCGTGGGGGTGTTTGCATGGTGAGGACTTTTTGGACCATGAGTGCCTGCGTAAGATCTGAACTTGCTTCTTGGGTTCTCTCAAGAAGCAGCCTCAATTTAATAGGCTATCCAGCTGCATTCCATGGGGGTGCTACAGTGATGGGCTGATAATTCCTGGCACCTTTGCTGGACTCTTCATGGCATAAGAATACAGAATGGGAGGACCCTGACCTTCAGGTTCTTCCCCTGGTTACTATTTTATATAAGTTGCTACAGATTGGAATATAACCTGTTTTTTATTGCTCTTGTAGGAATTAGGAGCAGTATCTCTGGATGGCTACTTTCATCTCTGGAAGGCTGAAAATACACTATCTAAGGTGTGATGAACCTGACTTAGTGATTTTACCTAATAATTCCCTTTATGTTTGAAATTTTCCGTCCCCAAGCCTTCTTATTCATATCTAAAATACTAGTTATTCAAGGATTTAGACATGTTACTGCACAGTACATGAAATTCTGGGTCCAGTGTGACTCTCTGGAAGGAAAGTGATCTCTTTTGAAAAGGTCAGTGGAGACAGTTCTTTCAAATTGCTAAGGCTTCCTGAAAGGCTTCTTTAACTAGCAGTCCTTCAGTCTACAATGCATTTAAGTATTTGTTTATAGATTATTAACTACCTGACAGGTTGTGAGAACAGGAAAACCTAAGTATTAGGAACCACTGGCGAGTGAAGACTAATCAAGTGAAGATAAGCGCTCTCTGAAATAATCATGGAACTTATGAGAAAAAGGATTTAATTTGCAATATTTATAAGCAGCTTTTGTTTACAGTTAAACCTGCATGTGGATCATTTGCCCTCTTCTTGTCCCAGAGGTCTTTAATGCTTGTTACTTCTAGGATAGGCTTTTTCTCAAGAGAAAACAGAGCTCCAAGAGTTACTCCTTCCTTCATTTCACAGCACCCTTTGAGTGCCACTCGCCTTGCATGTTGCCTTACTTGCAGTAGGCACCCAATGAGGATTTATAGAATGACAGGGATCCAGGGTTAAGGTTGATTAGAGTTATCTGGGATTGAACTGGTTCTGTGAGCATGCTTTCTCTAGTGTCCAAGTCCCGACAATCGACAATCGGGAAATGGGCTGATGATGTTAGCCAGAAATTGGCCTCTTTCTTTATCTGATAAACAGTGAGGAGGACTGGTAGTCCTTCCTGGTAGAGGACAGGGTGGGACCTTGGCTTTTGTGCTCCAGGGCTATTCCGGGAACAACTTCTATTAATAGTTCTTAGCCTTTTCCCTCTACCTCTGATTATTTAGTTGCATATTTACCTTCTTCCTGAGCCTGTCCTTTTCAGGATTTACTGTTTATTATAGTCACCCTCTCTTTCTCTTGGATACCTAAGGGTCGAGCAGGGTGATATTTCCTTAACCAGGGCTTGTCTTTTTCACTTTAACTTTGTGTGGCTTGTGTGTAACGGAAGCTGATAGAAGTGGGAGTTCAAGGTCACTGCCCCTGCCTCATGCCCTCTCGTGATGCCGCGGGTGCATGTCTTCTCTTTCTGTTCCCAGCTCCTCTCCACCAAACTGCCATACTGCCGTGAGAATGTGTGTCTGGCTTATGGTAGTGAGTGGTCAGTGTATGCAGTGGGCTCCCAAGCTCATGTGTCCTTCTTGGATCCACGGCAGCCATCATACAACGTCAAGTCTGTCTGTTCCAGGGAGCGAGGCAGTGGTAAGAGTCCCAGTGTGTCCCTCAGGTTTACAGTTAGCTACATTGCAAATAGGTTTTGACCTGAAGTTTCTTTGGCCGTTTCCAAACAAGAATTGTGATCTGGATGGAACAGAAAGTGTTTAGGGACCCAAGAGGGGAGCTTAAATACCTGTATATGTCAGCAGAGCTTCAAACACCAGACAAATATGTGGCCACAGAAGCCTGTGGAGGAAACCAGCAATCAGGCTATTCGTGGTTTCCTATTTTCTTTCACAGAGCCCACTTTCTATCCTATGATAATTTTTGCTGGAGTTCTGCCTGAATTAAAATTTAGTTTATGCTAAGGCATGGTATGGTACATTGTGGGGAGTTTTTTTATCAAGGGGCACGAGGGAACTTTCAGGGGTAATGAATATACTCATTATTTTGATTTTGGTGATGATGTCATATATAAATCAAAGCATCACGATGTATACTTTAAATATGTGCAGTGTATTGTATGTTTAATTATACCTCAGTAAAGCTAAAAAAAAAAGGATTTAGTTCTAACCACTGGGTGAATTAGGCTTCAGCCTCTAATCTTTTGATAGCATTTTGGCAGAACAAAAGAGACTTGTGTTTGTGGTATAATTTAAGTTTTCAGAATACCTTTTCTGGCATCATCTCATTTCATTCTACCAAGAGCTCTGTGAGAAGGTTTAACACCATTTTGTAGATGAAGAGTCTGAGGCCCAGGGTGGTTAAATAACTTGCCCAACATCACTCAGCTTGGTGGTGAAACAGCCAGGGGTCAGAGTTCAGATCTTCCAATTTAACAAAGTATATTTTGTCCTTCATCTCACTTTGTTCCCTTTCTCATGCAAAAATGTGGCTGCATTATCCTGAGAGTCCTAGAAGGCACAATATGGATCACAGTTTAACCTCTCTCTTTCAAGTACTGTTTTTATTGCCCAGGTGGCTTTTGTTTTGGGTTTCTTTGTTTTTAATTTAGTGTAGACACATATTAGAACAGAGAGAGAATAATGTATCTAATAAGAGCAGTGGGGGGAGGAATAAATAGGCTTGCCCGGCATGATGTGTGTGCAATGAAAAGTTTTAGAGATTTTGGTTACTGTTAGGGAAGTAGCTTCCATACCTAATAAGGAAATATCCATTCCACAAATTTTATCAAACAGTTATTATGTGCGAAGAAGCAACTTCATATGCAGTGCACTTATTAAATCCACAGGTGTGGCAGATGTGTTTTCCCTATGACTCTGATTAGATGACTTATCTTAAATTCACAGTGACTGAGGGACAGTATGCTCTTTTGAGTGCAGAAGTTCTCAGCTATTTGCCATCCTTGTAGCAACACCAGATAAAAAAACTTTTACAATATTATTGCAGTGGTTTTAGGTCAAATTCAAGGAAGTCCTTATTGATATATAGCAGTTTGTAAATTATGCAGGTTACCCTGAGTTGCAATATCGGTTGAAAACCTATAATGAGAAAAAGCTTAGCGTTATGAGAGTTGACTCCAGAGTGAGTCTAGAGAGGCAGGGAAGTTTGGGGTATACTTACGGTTTTAGGCCAAAAGCATCTTGGGCATCTAGCTCTTCTTCACGGCTTACTGGAGGGTGTCCGTTAGTGTATGGATGGCTAGTGTGGTATCAGGGTTCTCTTGACTTTTGCATGAGATACAGCTGTCATTGCAAAGACACTGTCTGATACTTAGGAGTGCTGTGCAAACTCAATGTTGGAGAAATTCAGGCCATCAAGTGTTTACCTCTCTCCCTGTTCATTGCGCTTTACTTTGCTTTCTCTCAGGGATCCGATCGGTGAGCTTCTACGAGCACATCATCACTGTGGGCACAGGGCAGGGCTCCCTGCTATTCTATGACATCCGAGCTCAGAGATTTCTGGAAGAGAGGCTCTCAGCTTGTTACGGGTCCAAGCCCAGACTAGCCGGGGAGAATCTGAAACTAACAACTGGCAAAGGCTGGCTGGTGAGTAAGCCCCTAAAATGGTTGCTAGACTGTTGACAGAAAAATTGTTCCACTGTACCCCTCACCTGCTCACATACCATCTACACCCATACTTTTTCATTAGGAAAAGGCATTCCTTGGAGCAGAGAAAGCCAGGCACTTCCCCTTGATTTTGTTTTTGTATCTATATATTGTCCATGAGGAAATTGAGGCCCGGCCAGACTCATTGGTTGACCCAGGAGACCCCCAAATGGTACTAGAACAGGAAGGAGGGAACCTCTGTTGAGGCTGCTAGCGAATTATTGAAGAGCTTGGCTGACCTGAGAATACCTTGGGTTTGTGTAGCAGTTCTTCAGCCTGCTCAGTTCTCCTCTAATATTTAGTTGGAAAAATTAGGCCCAGATTCTCATGGGCACCAATCTCCTGACTTCAGGTTATAGGTAAGGACCCTCTTGTCGTAAGGAGACCAGAAAGCCTATCCCTCCCTCCCCCTCTTCCTGCCTCAAGGCCTAGTGGTGCTAATAAAGTCTTTTTCTCCCCATAGAATCATGATGAAACCTGGAGGAATTACTTTTCGGACATTGATTTCTTCCCTAATGCTGTTTACACGCACTGCTATGACTCGTCTGGAACGAAGCTCTTTGTAGCAGGAGGTCCTCTCCCTTCAGGGCTCCATGGAAACTATGCTGGGCTCTGGAGTTAATGACAACTAACTCTCTCCCAAAATGCAGAGATTTACACTAACTTCCATCTTTGGTTTTCTTGTTTTGTCTTTTGATTTTTTTTCTTGTGTGAAGCTCTCATATTTTAGTGGGAACACCAGAGTTTGCCTATAGTTTAAACATTTTAAAGGAAGAAGCGCTGAACAGAAAACTGAATGGGCATTTTTTTCCTTTTTTCCCTTTTGGTAATAAGAATTTTATTCTACTACTTTTTTCTTTTTGGTTTTCAACCAAATGTTGTTAATACCTATTTGTATTTTTTCTTTAAGTGACACACTCTCCCCTCTCTGGCTTCCTTTTAGGGCCGACACAGTCATTCTCACCCTTTCTTTCACTCTTGAGAGGTGGGGCTCCTTTATAATTATGTGGTTGCTGCCAGACTTTCTGTGAAAGTTTGGGAACCGTGTGTGTGTGCGCGCGCGCGTGTGCGCGTGTGTTTGCGTGTGTGAGCTTGTGTGCCTGTAGATACTGTGTCACTAAAATTACCGGGAGTGAGGATTACTTATAATTAAAATATTTATAAAAGAAACAACTTTATTCAGAGTCCAGCTTTCAGACTAGTGTTTATCTTGTTTTTTAATGTCTAACAACACTGATTATAGGAAATAGAAACAGAAAGAAAAACATCACCACCAGGAAAACCCTTTGAGTTAGATTGCAGGCTTCTTGTGGACCCCATGCCAGGACACCAGCCCCTACCTGTTTTCCCACTTATGTGTCCTCCAAGTGAGGACACATGTATATGTCACTTCCCTTCTTCCCATCTGCTTAGCCAGTGGTCACTCCCCTGAAGCACCAGGGTCTCCATCCCAGGGTAGGTCTGGAGGCTGTAGAAGGATGGGTGGGACTTGATAAAGAGAATCCCCATCCCATCTGAACCCTTCCCTCAATATTTCATCTGGTATTTCAGGGGCCCAGGGCTGGGGGCCTCAAGTCTGCTAAAATTTGTATACTCAGTCCCCTGGATTTGGGGAAGAAATATTTTTCTCCCTGCTTCCAGTCTCCCCAATGGGTTTTGCTTTTGTTTTCTAAATTGGGTTCAGTCCAGGAGGGTAGGGTGAGCAGGGGGTATATCTTTGTGTAGTGAGTGCTTCACGTGTGGAGTATTCGTTTCCTCAATGCAGTGGAACTTGGGTCAAAGCCACCCCTCCCACTCTTTTGGCTTAGCCCTGGGTTGATGATGGGGTGGCCTGCAGCCAGCAATGTTGTGCATGTAACAGCATCCATGTGACTAGTAATTTGTTCCTCCCTTGAACCTTTAGTCCAAGGTTTTTAAACTTGCATCACCATCACTTGATGGTGATGTCCGGTTGCTTCTTGCTTTTTACACATCATGTTGCAGCTAATTAACAGCATTCCCACCCACAAATTCCTCTAAGCCCATACTCTGTTCCTCTGTCAACAGCCTATTATGGGGAAAGGAAAAGTCATAGTTACTCCTGCACCCCAGATTTTAAGTTGCTCTCCCATTTGTCTCCCCCTGCTCTGGATATAAGGGGGAGGACTGGAAAAAAGGGTGTCCTCCCCTTAATGGACTGGACACAGCAAGTCCACCCTATCTTGGTGGTACAGGGCATACACCACTGGTTCTGGAATTCTCATCGTCTAACCTAGAGAAATAGGTGCTATAAACAGGGAATTAAGCAAAATGCTGGATGCTATAGATCTTTTGTCTTAATTTTTTTCTATTATTAAACTACAGGCTGTAGATTTCTTAGTTCTCACAGAACTTCTATCGTTTTAAACTGACTTGTATATTAAGGGAAAAAAAGATCTTAAGTAGGATGTTTTGTACTATTGCCTGACCCTCTTCTGTGATGGGTATTGCGTTTGATTGTTTGGGATTTTCTGTTTTTAAAATTGTAACACTTGACTTTTTTGCTAAGGGAAAAAAATAAATATTATTCCAGTGCAAAGTGGTTTGAGTGAGTATGTATAAGCCAAGAGGCTGCAGAAAAAAGGCCCCAAAACACTGATTAGAAGGTCGGCTTGGGGCAGTGGAGGAGCACAAGAGTTCCTTCAAGGTTGGAAGCAGATTAAGGGCAGAGATACAAACACCAAGACCTGCCCGTTCCTGGTCCTCTGCCTTGGGCCAAGTTCAGGTGCCCTGGGGTCCAGCTTAGGGTGGACATGCTAAGGGGAAGTTATATGGTACCTGAAGAAAAAAAACAGGCTGAAGATGAGAAGAAAGGCTGCTAGTCCTTGCTGTGTGGATGACTGTAATGACTGCATTTGGGCAAGGTGACAGCTTCTCTTACATAAATCAGGTAGTGATAGGCCCTGTCTGCTTCGGTGGGGCGTGCCCTTAAAATAACTGACAGAGTGGCTGCACAGTGCCCTGGGGACAGGATATCATTCTTTTGGACTTGGAATCATAGATCCTAGCTGCCCTTTTTTAAGGGAAGGGTACAGTGGCTATAGTGAGTGATACACTTCGCAGAGCCTACTTGGGGCTGTAGCTAAGAGAAAGGATGCAGTAACAGGCCACCTGGGCCACTCCTCTGAGCCAGGCAAAGCAGAGCCAGTTCTTCCATCATACGGCCCTTGTTCCTTTCCAGAGCAAGCTGGACCAGCTGCCCTTTGCACCTGCCCTAGAGACCAACTGCTTCAGCACACGACCTCAGGCAGGGCTCCCAGCCTTTATATGAAAAGGCTACAAGGCAGGAAGTGGGGAAGTGAATGAATTGAAGTAATTCAAGAGGGCTTCCTAGAGGAGAAGAGTTAGATTTGGGAAGGGACTGGGATCAGCCTTTCCCGAAATGAAATTTTTAGAACACTAGATCCATAGAAAAGTAATTGTTTGCCAAATATTCTTTGAGCAAATTGATTTTGGAAATGCAGGTTGAAACAAAGATAAGCTTTACTTCCCAACCTCTCAGATTTTGGGTTGGTTACTATGGGTGACATGTTCTGTGGAACATGCTCACAGAAAGGTGACAGGGAATCATCTCCTGAGCCCAGCTGGGCCTCTGACCTCAAAGGAATCTTGGTCCTGTTTCCATTTTCCAGCCAGATTTTCCAGCAGAGTGTATCACAGGAGGGCTCTGTGGACTTTATGGGGTCCCTCCCTTTCCTGCCAGTAGTCCCACTCCCAGGCCATGAAAGAACTTCATTGTTCTTCCTCAGGCCATATGCCTCAATCCAAATAGTCTCCCACTGGCTTCTCCCATCATCCTTTGGGTCCTTTGGCAGAAGGCTCTGGAACTGAACTGAGTTCCTAACCTTTTCAAGCCTCATTTATGCTACAGGTCCCTGGCCACCTGCCACTCGAGGAGCTGGTATTTGTATTAGTCTGGCCCTCAATATTTCTAATAAAGCCTAAGACTTCCAGTCTAGGTCACTCTGATCTCGCCACCCAGACAATTCCTAGAGCAGGTTCCTGGAAAGAGCAAGTCAGAATGTCAAGACCCTTGGCCTTGACCCTACCAGGGGTCATTCTCATAGAGGTCAGCCTTATGAGCCAAGTGCTTTTTCCTCCTTTTCAGTTGTCTATTTAGGAGATAATACAGCTGGGGGGTGGGGGAGAGTGGCACTAGGAGGGATCACATTTGCTTTGAGCACATTATCATTTCATGCTAGTGTACTAAAATGACTGGATGTCTGGAAGCTTTAGAAAGATAGAAGCATGGGTTTTAATTCCAGATTCACTGAAGAAGCCAAAAGCAGCCTCCGATTCCTTTCCTTGATTTTTCTGCCCTCACTTCAGATTCTCCAAAGAATAATCCAGAGAGAGAAACGTGAGAAATATGAACACTGCCTCCAAAGAGAGGTGTGACCTGAATTCAAAATAAGGTTGTGAGCTGTTTAGTGATTCAACTCCTGAGAGAGAGGTGTTAGTTGGCCTCTCAAATTTCTCTTGGGTTGGGCCCCACATCAAACTTCCTGTGATTAGCATGTAATTGCCAAAGCCAGAATTTTTAAAGGATAAAAATACTCATTAACCAGCTCAGAGTCACATGTTTACTATGTTTCTTGTTAAGCAGTGTTCAGAGCTGCAATTAACATTCCTAGTGCTAAAGACAGGAAGAAAACAAATGATCAACTCACATCTTAAAGAAAATAAACTTCCCTCACTCCTGGCTATTGTGTTCTTAGCTGGTAGTGGCTTGGGAGAGAACTGCAAATAATAATAAGGCTCCTTTGTTCTCCAGGGTCAAGGCCACATGCTGAAAGCAGAGAAGTCCACTGGGCTGGCTTCCACGGACTGAGGTGTGGAGGTGTGAGTCCTACAATGTGTTGCTTACCTGAGACCCAATCCTTATCTTCACCACCTCCCCCTCAGCCCCACTAAGCTCTTCTGCTAAAAATACAAAATTATTGCCCCAACCACCATGCTCTAGGGTCCACTAATGGATTTTTTTTTCGGCGTGCGTGCGTGTTATATTACTTGATTAAAGATACATCTTTAAAATTGTAGCTATTCCCCTCAGAGTAAACATGGATCAAAAATTGAGGATTTGGGTTCTAGTTTTACCACTGGAACTAGTGGCCATATGATGTTAAGCACATGTCTTCCCCTCTCCAGGCATCAGTGTGTTCATCTTATAAAATGACAAGTTCAGATTAGACATTAAATGATTTCCTGGACACTTAACATCCATAATAACTATTCTGCTGCAGAGAAGTTGGACAATAGAAAGATCTCTATCCTCAAGCAGTTTGTTCTCAAAGCAAGCATTGTTAGAGTAAATTTTTGTTATTTTCCTAATGGCTTCCAGTAAAACCTTGGGAGTATTCTGAGAAAATTTTTGGACATCCATTTTTGTAAAACCACATTTGAGGAATTTTTTTTTCTTCTCTGATGGTACAAATAGGAACTGTACTCACACAATAGTGCTAAGACTTGAAAATGCAAAAATTATAACTAAGAGCCACACTTGATTTTGTCTGGGGAATCAGGACTGAGGCAGTAATCGCCAAAGCTCCCCACCCTTGGTTGCTTTTACCTGCATTCCTCAAATTATCTCAACAAAACTTTTATGCTACGTTATCTTTTCACAGTGCGCATTGTGGAGTCTGAGGATGCTTTTCCCATCCTGAACATGTACAGTTATCTGGAATCTCCCTTGACAGACAGAGATCCAGCCAAGTCCTGAGACACCTTAACTTACTTTACTATAGCATCTGCTCAGGGCTGGAGTTACTAGCTAGGCTTTAATAAAGGATCCCTGAGGATCCAGGATGCATCACTCAGCAGATAAAGTCGGCAATGACTTTCTTCATCCCAGGCTGTGGTCTTTACTAAGAACCCTTGGTCTATCAAAATGGTATTCATTGTGCTGAAAAATTATTGATCACTGCCATTGACCCAGCAATTTCACTTCTTGGAATTTAAGGAGATAATCTAGGCATCAGTGCAAATATTTGTATAAAGATGGCTGTTGGAGCATTAACTAGTAAAAAAAACCTGGAAGTATCAATAGACCATCAACAAGGGAATGGTTACTCAAAAATTAAAAGTACTTGTGGTCGATCTTAACATCACAAAAGAGAGACTACCAGATAGTATGTGCTTCCTGATGGGTTGCAATGGGAAGTAAACAGCAACATCACCTAAGAAGTTACTCTTGCCAGAAAATCAAATTTGATCCAAACAAGGCTTTCAATCTATCAGTTCTCAGAAAATACAGCTGATATGTAAATGTATTAATAATACAACAGGAATGCAAACAAGCAAATCCAGATTGCAGGAAAAATGACCTGGTTTCTTCAACAAATGAAGAGCAAGTAAAAAAGAGGAAGAGAGAACTGCTGTATTTGTTGAAGCTAGTAGATGAATATAAAAGGGCTCATTACCCCAGTCTTTAATTTTTTAATGTTACACTTTTCCCATAATAAATAGTTCTTAAAATAATGCATACATATTCCAGTTTGAAAGCATTTGGCAAATCTATATGTACAATCCTTTAAACACAAACACCATACCCATTAGTTCTTTCCTTGTCAAAATTGCTCTCAACCACCTTCTCCTGCCAAAATCTTTCAAGGTGTGGCTCAGGTCCCACCTCCTCTAGAAAGTTGTCCAAGATCACACTCTTCTTCAGGGAGCCCTTCCTTCCAGGGCTTTCCAAGCACAGATGAGGCACACGGCTTGCACACTGGTCTGGCTTCCCCCTCGCCTGGGGACTACGTAAATTCCTTTGGACTAATGAATCCATTATAAACCCAGTAGGGGGAGCCAGAGCTCAGCTCCCAACCTCTTGGAGTCCCACCCCAGTGTAAACAAACTCCATATGGAGTGTGATAATAACAAAGACAGACACAAAACATGTCTTTTGGGGGGAGAGAGGAGGGACAGGCAGATTTGTGATATTAGTCTTTTGTTTTTTGTGTGTTTTTTGTTTTGTTTTTTTTGTTTTTAAAGATTTATTTATTTAATTAATTTCCCCCCCTCCCCTGGTTGTCTGTTCTTGGTGTCTATTTGCTGCGTCTTGTTTCTTTGATCCGCTTCTGTTGTCAGCGGCACGGGAAGTGTGGGCGGCGCCATTCCTGGGCAGGCTGCTCTTTCTTTTCACGCTGGGCGGCTTTCCTCGCCGGCGCACTCCTTGCGCGTGGGGCTCCCCCACGCGGGGGACACCCCTGTGTGGCACGGCACTCCTTGCGCGCATCAGCACTGCGCATGGCCAGCTCCACACGGGTCAAGGAGGCCCGGGGTTTGAACCGCGGACCTCCCATATGGTAGACGGACGCCCTAACCACTGGGCCAAAGTCCGTTTCCCTTGTGTGTTTTTTTGAGGTACTGGGCAGGGGATTGAACCTGGGGGGCCTCGTATGTGGGAAGCCGCCGCTCAAGCACTGAACCACATGGGCTCCCTGATTTGGGTTTTTTGTTGTTGTTGTTTGTTTTTAGGAGACACCAGGGACCAAACATGGGATCTCCCTTGTGAGAAGCAGGTTTTCAACTGCTTAAGCCACATCCACCCCCACTATGAATCTTTAAGGAAAGTGTTTTTGTTATTTTTTTTAATACAGGTTACCAGGGTCTGAGGTGGAGGTAGGGAAAGGGGAGTTAATGCTTAATGAGACCCCTGCTGTCTGGTGTCACATACAGAGTGCCATGAGGCTCCTCCAGTCCCTCCCGGTCCTGGTGTGGTTTCTGTCGATTTGGGAAGGCCCTGCCCCAGCCCAGGCTGCTCCCAGCACCCACAAGACCTGGAAAGACATCCTGCAGAAGCTGAAGGAATTTGAACACACCTGGAAGAGAAGGTCCGGGAAGTCATTGACCACGTCAAAAAGAGTGACATTCCTGCCAAGACCTGGAAGTGGTTTTCAGACACATTAAAAATCTGAAGGAGGGAAGCGGACTTGGCCCAGCAGTTAGGGCGTCCGCCTACCACATGGGAGGTCTGCGGTTCAAACCCCGGGCCTTCTTGACCCATGTGGAGCTGGCCCATGCGCAGTGCTGATGTGTGCAAGGAGTGCCATGCCACGCAGGGGTGTCCCCCGAGTAGGGGAGCCCCACACGCAAGGAGTGCACCCCGTAAGGAGAGCCGCCCAGCACGAAAGAAAGTGCAACCTGCCCAGGAATTGCGGCACACACATGGAGAGCTGACACAACAAGATGAGGCAATAAAAAGAAACACAGATTCCCATGCTGCTGACAACAACAGAAGTGGGGAAACGGACTTTGGCCCAGTGTTTAGAGTGTCCGTCTACCACATGGGAGGTCCGCGGTTCAAGCCCCGGGCCTCCTTGACCCGTGTGGAGCTGGCCCATGCGCAGTGCTGATGCGCGCAAGGAGTGCCGTGCTACACAGGGGTGTCCCCCGCGTAGGGGAGCCCCACGCGCAAGGAGTGCACCCATAAGGAGAGCCGCCCAGCGCGAAGGAGGGAGCAGCCTGCCGAGGAATGGCGCCGCCCACACTTCCCATGCCGCTGACGACAACAGAAGCGGACAAAGAAACAAGATGCAGCAAAAAGACACAGAAAACAGACAACCGGGGGAGGGGAGGGGAATTAAATAAATTAAAAAATAAATCTTTAAAAAAAAAACAACAGAAGTGGACAAAGAAGACGCAGCAAAATAGACACAGAGAACAGACAACGGGGTAGGGGGATGGGGGGGGAGGGGAGAGAAATAAATAAATAAATCTAAAAAAAAACTGCAGGAGCATCTCAAAGATACCTTCTGAAACCAGGAAAGGCCATCCTGCTCTTCTCTTCTGCCTTGTCCTGGCTCCTTAGCCCCAAGAGGGACCCCTGAAATTTCCCACACCTGGTCCCTGCACTGTGGACTCTTTTCTATGATGACCCCTGTAACCTGTACCAATAAAGTCCTATATAGGGGAAATGGATATGGCTCAACCAGTTGAGCCTCCCACATGGGAGGTCCAGGTTCAGTTCCCGATGCTTCCTAAAAAAGACAGACAAATAACAAGCAGACAACGAGCAAAAAACAACAACGAGCAAACAGACGAGGGAGCCATGGTGGGGGGAAAGTCCTCAAAAAAAAAAGCTTAATTGGTACAGTCTCTTTAAGGTGAGGTGATGGAAAAGTTTTGGTAAATGGATGGTGGTGATGGTATAACAACATTGAATATAATTAATACCACTGACTTATATACTTGAATGTGGCTAAAAGGGGAATTTTTAAGTTGTATATATGTTGTAGAAAAATTTTTTTTTAAAACCATAGGACTGATACATTGTCTATGCCACATCTATTGGGAGTATGAAGACCATTCTCAGCAACCAGACCGTTGACATTCCAGAAAATGTTGACCTAACACTGAAAGGACACACAATTATTGTGAAGGGCCCCAGAGGAACCCTGCAGAGGGGCTGGAATTATATCAGTGTAGAAGAGGCTTCAGGTTGACAAATGGTGGGGAAATAAAAAGGAACTGGCCACAGTCGTGCACAGAACATGATCCAGGGTGTGACGCAGGGCTTTTGTTATTCAGGAGAGTGGGTCTCTGGTTGAAATCCAAAATTTCTTGGTGAAAAATTCATCTGCAGGTTTGAGATGAGGCCAGGTGTTGCTTGTTCAGTATCTCAAGCCCAGAAAGATAAGTTAATTCTCAAAGGAAACAACATTTAACTTGTATCAAATTTAGCTGTTTTGATTCAGCAAACTACAACAGTTAAAAACATGAGCATAAGAAAACTTGGGGGGAAGCGGACTTGGCCCAATGGATAGGGCATCTGCCTACCACATGGGAGGTCCATGGTTCAAACCCCGGGCCTCCTTGACCCGCGTGGAGCTGGCCCACGTGCAGTGCTGATGCATGCAAGGAGTGCCGTGACACACAGGGGTGTCCCCTGCGTAGGGGAGCCCCACGTGCAAGGAGCGTGCCCTGTAAGGAGAGCTGCCCAGTGTGAAAGAAAGTTCAGCTTGCCCAGGAATGGTGCTGCACACATGGAGAGCTAATGCAGCAAGATGACACAACAAAAACACAGATTCCCAGTGCCGCTGATAAGGATAGAAGCAGTCACAGAAGAACATGCTTCAAATGGACACAGAGAGCAGACAACTGGGGGCGGGGAGGCGGGGGAAGGGGAAAGAAATAAATGAAAAGAAAAAAAAATGTGAGGATGGTGTCTGTCTCTGAAGAAAGGAAAGTCCAGCATACTGATAATTATGATGCTCTAAGAGATGTACAGCAGTTGAAACAAACAAAAATGCCAGACCGATCTGGTATTGTAAAGATCTAATGAAATTAAAAAGTCTTAAAAAAAAAAGTCTGTACAGCACAGTGAACCCTAATATAAACCATGAATTATAGTTAATAGTATAATTATAATGTTGTTTCATCAGTTGTAACAAAGATACCACACTAATGCAAAGCGTTAATCATGGAAAACTGTGTGTGAGGGGAATGGTAGATAGAAACTATTTTCTGCATGATTTTCCTGCAAACCTACAACTTCTCCAATAAAAAAAATAATAAGGTTAAAAGAAACATTCATTTTGTCCTCAGTTTTGATTCGGTAAGTTTTGTGTTCTTTTCCTTAAACAGGCCCTCCTCCCAAATGGCATACATTTCAGACCGCACAAGCCCTCTGCCTAGAGGAAACAAGAATGCATGAATGACTTCTTTTTCTTCTCTTCTCATCCATTCTTTTTTTTTTTTTTTTTTTTGATGAGTCCCTTGCACTTGCCCATTTTATTTTATTTTATTTTTTTAAATATTTATTTATTATTATTATTTTTTAATTACATTAAAAAATATATATGAGGTCCCATTCAACCCCACCGCCCCCGCCCCCCACTCCCCCCACAGCAACACTCTCTCCCATCATCGTGATACATCCATTGCACCTGGTAAGTTCATCTCTGAGCATCACTACACCCCATAGTCAATGGTCCACATCATAGCCCAGACTCTCTCACGTTCCATCCAGTGGGCCCTGGGGGGATCTACAGTGTCCCGTAATTGTCCGTGAAGCACTATCCAGGACAACTCCACGTCCCGAAAACGCCTCCACATCTCATCTCTTCCTCCCGTTCCCCACACCCAGCAGCCGCCATGGCTACCGTTCCCACACCCATTCCACATTTTCTCTGTGGACATTGGATTGGTTGTGTCCATTGCACACCTATGTCAAGTGAGGGCTTAGATTCCACATGGGTACTGGATGCACTCTTCCCGCTTCTAGTTGTAGACACTCTAGGCTCCATGTTGTGGTGGTTGACCTTCTTCAACTCCATGTTAGCTGAGTGGAGTAAGTCCAATAAGTCAAAGTGTAGGAGCTGAAGTCTGTTGAGGCTCTGGGCCTGGGTGTCATATTATCAGTCCAGAGATTCAAATCCCCTACATATATCTTAAACTCAGCACCAACTACAATTCCAATAAAGTAGCATGCAAGTCTTGTGAAAAGAGATCCCCTCTGAGCTCATCCATTCTTATCTCTATGTTCAATTATATTTAAAATCTTCACTCATGGAAGAGGAACAGGTAGACCTCCTCCCTCCAGGGGGCCTTGTTCTTTCCCCACGCCCACCTCCACCCCTATCCTTGATGGCCCCTCGCTTCCTAGCCCACCCTATAGCCTCCCCGGGGACCTCTTCTCTCCACTGCCTGCCCCTGCCTTAGATCACTTCGCTCTTGCTCTTCACTGGCTCTTTCCCAGCTGTATTAGTCAGCCAAAGGGGTGCTGATGCAAAATACCAGAAATCGGTTGGTTTCTATAAAGGGTATTTATTTGGGGGAGGAGCTTACAGATACAGGCCATAAAGCATAAGTTACTTCCCTCACCACAGTCTATTTTCACGTGTTGGAGCAAGATGGCTGCCAATGTCTGCCAAGGTTCAGGCTTCCTGGGTTCCTCCCTCCCGGGGTCTTGCTTCTCTCTGGGTTCAGGGTTACTCACTTCCCAGGGCTCCAGCTTCAGCATCAAACTCCAACATCAAAACTCCAACATCAGGCGGCGGACTTGGCCCAGTGGTTAGGGCGTCCGTCTACCACATGGGAGGTCCACGGTTCAAACCCCGGGCCTCCTTGACCTGTGTGGAGCTGGCCCATGCGCAGTGCTGATGCGCACAAGGAGTGCCCTGCCATGCAGGAGTATCCCCTGCATAGGGAAGCCCCACGCGCAAGGAGTGCGCCCCGTAAGGAGAGCCACCCAGTGTGAAAGAAAGCGCAGCCTGCCCTAGAATGGTGCCGCACACACCGAGAGCTGACACAACAAGATGATGCAACAAAAAGAAACAGATTCCCATGCTGCTGACAATGGAAGTGGACAAAGAAGACACAGCAAATAGACACAGAGAACAGACAACTGGGGTGGGTGGGGGGAGGGGAGGGAAATAAATAAATAAATAAATCTTTAAAAAAAACAAACAAAACTCCAACATCAAAAATCCTCAACTCTGTCCTTTGCCATGCCTTTTCTCTGTGAGTCCCTACAACCATGGGGTGGGGACTCAACACCCTAATGATGTGGCCCAATCAAAGTCCAGTCATAACTGAATCACACCCAGGTACAGACCAGATTATAAACATTATCCAATATCTATTTTTGGAATTCATAACCATTTCAAACTGCTACACTAGCACACATCAAACAGTCAGAATAGCCATCCCTTAATTCTGTCCATCTTACTCCCAGCTACCTCTTTTTTTAGAGGCTTCCTGATTGCGCCCCCTGCACTTCCCACAATTGAATGGCTTGAAAGAGAAGTTCATACTTAGGCCATTTGGCCTCTACATTCTTACTCCTCAATTCAGTGAGATCTGGTTTCTTGTGACTTTTAGGAACTGTCCCCTAGAGTGGCCACTGATGGACTTGATGGCTTTCAATCAGTCCAAATCCTTTAAGGAATTTTTTTTTAAAGATTTATTTTTTATATATTTACTTCCCCCTCCCCTTGTTGTTTGTGTTCTCTGTCTGTTCTCTGTGTCCATTTGCTGTGTGCTTTCTGTCAGCTTGTCTTCTCTTTAGGAGGCACTGAGAACCGAACCTGGGACCTCCCACGTGGGAGAGGCACTCAATTGCTTGAGCCACCTCAGCTCCCTGCTTTGTTGTGTCTCTCATTGTCTTTCCTCTTTGTGTCTCCTTGTAGCATCATCTTGTTGTGTAAGCTCGCTATGCCTGCGCATCACGCCAGCTTGCTGCCTTGCTCATCTTCTCCAAGACACACTAGGAACCAAACCTGGGACTTCCCATGTGGTAGGTGGGAGCTCAATCACTTGAGCCACATCCACTTCCCTAAGGAATCTTTTTAATGGAGTTTTCAGAGTAGCAGTCCTCCAAGAACCTTCCCTGTCCATTTATGCATGGATTTGATTTTAAAAATATATATGCACATAACTTCCCAAAAGTATATGTGTGTGTATATGACAAATAGAACCAGATATATCTTGCTTTTCAGGTTGCAAGGATGGGAAGTTGCCATTGGATCCTCATATTCAGTAAATTGAACGTTGGTTGGAAGAGTTAGGTATAAGGCAGCTTTGAGAAAGAGCACAGGACCTCAAGTTGATGGTCCTAGTTAAATCCTATCTCTAATCATTAACCAGCTGTTTGACTGTAGAAAGGTCACTAAATCTCTCTGGGCTGACGTGAAAGGGAGCACAGCTGTAAGGCATTCTTAGGGCTCCAAATGCTTATACCAGTCAGTGCCTGAGTCATCTGTTGACAAGGTTTCACAGCACAGGGAGATGGCATGTCTCCATGACTTAAATTCAGTCCAAATAATTGTGACTCCAGTGCAGCCAGGAGCAGGAGGACTTGGGGTTAACTTTGACAAAAAGCTCCAGGCTCTTGGGAAGTGGACTTGGCCCAATGGACAGGGCGTTTGCCTACCACATGGGAGGTCCTCGGTTCAAACCCCGGACCTCCTTGACCCATGTGGAGCTGGCCCATATGCAGTGCTGATGCGCGCAATGAGTGCCCTGCCATGCAGGGGTGTCCCCTGCGTAGGGGAGCCACACGCACCAGGAGTGAGCCCTGTAAGGAGAGCCGCCCAGCGTGAAAGAAAGTGCAGCCTACCCAGGAATGGTGCCGCACACATGGAGAGCTGACACAAGATGATGACGCAATAAAAAGAAACACAGATTCCTGGTGCCACTGATAAGGATGGAAGCAGTCACAGAAGAACACACAGTGAATGGACACAGAGAGCAGACAACTGGGGGGGAAGGGGAGAGAAATAAATCTTTAAAAAAAAAATCTCCAGGCTCTCAAGCCACCAGCCAGGCCTTTATCCAAGCATGAACCAGGAGCCTCTTCCCTCCTGGCCTGCACTTCCCTTCTAACCATAGAGGTCCGCCCAGAGAGGCTGGAGGAAGAAGTCATGAGGCACCTAGAGAGGGGTGATGAAAGCAGGTCTGTCTGAGAGTTTGCTGGGAGACAGCTCCTCAGGGAACACTGAGAACTCTGCTAGGAACTGAGCTGAGCTGGCTGAACTGGAGTGAGGCCCCAAGGAAAGAGGCATTGGCATTTGCAGGAAATGCCTTCTTAGGGGATGCAGCCACTCTGCTGGTCAGGGGTAGGCGTGGCTTGAGCGTTAGTTTTGCTCTGCAGTCCAGGCCCTAGCCCCAGAAAGTCCAGTTTGGGTCAGTCTGCCTTTGGAGACAGATGCCAAAGTGTGTTTTCTCTGAGACCCCTCCCCAGATCTCTTTTTGCACCATCTGTGGGTTGCTGTGGCTATGGCTGGGGACAAAAGTTTACTGCAGTGACTATTCCCCAGGTAGGCATGTCCAGTCCTGCAGGAACTGGTTTAACTGGCTTGGGAGAGTCTTGACTCCATCCTAGACTCCTTCCGCTTCAGGAAGGTGGAGGGGTTGATGAGGAGGAAACAGAACTCAAAGGAATCTGTGAAGTCCACGAGGTCCTTGGAGAAGTCACTTGACTACAAGAAAGAAGGAGTGTGTCCCCCAAGCTTCCTGGGCCTCCCACCAAATTAGCTCTTCACAGGTCCCAGGACACATTTTCTGTCTACAATCCCTCTCGGCCCCTCCTATAGGACTAGTTCTAGTCGTCTCACCCTTCATTCTGAGAGGAAGTTGCCCTCTTGGAGAAGTCTTACCTACCTCCCCTTCCCATCATCTTCAAGCAGGCCTCCAGCCTGCCTGAGGACTCCGGGTCAGGGCCTGAGCTGTTTTTGCTGGTGGATCTGCACCTGGTCTGTGTGGAGCCAGTGTTGGGCTGAGGAGCAAAGCAGCTCCTGGAAACCTGCCTCCATCCAGGCCTCTGCTTCCATCAGCATGTGACGGCTCCATGCCCCAACTTGCAGCTTTCTTGACTCCCTTTGTACCTCATGTTCCTGGAAGCCCACTCTGTTGCACACTTGAAGGCCGAATTATGGGGCATAAACAGCATTGTTTGAAATTCAGTAAATAAAATGACGATAGGGGTGCTGTTAGCTTCTGTGCCCTCCAGATGTGCTCTCCACCCGTGTCGGTGCCTCTGTCTGGTCTCCACCAACAGGCTTCCTTGTTCTCTGGCTTCTGATTAGGTTCTGCTAGTGGAGATAAGAAGGAGAGAGGAGAGGGACCTGGGGTTCCTTATTCCTGATCGCACACCCCACTCTCCTCCAAGGGAGGGTGTGAAGGGTGGGGTGGTTGGTTGGTGGTGTCTCCCCAGATTACTGTCAGGTGGCCCTCTCTAGGTACTCTGCTCGCTCCCATTATCCCTTCAGTGCTCAGGTCCCACCACTGTCACTGGCCCTGGGGTGCTGCACCATCCCTTGTTGCCTTTCCTAAATTCTGCTCCGTCTTTCTGCATAGTCCCTTTATTAAACTCTCCTCAATTATCCATCTGTTGCTTGCT
The DNA here is from genome assembly GCF_030445035.2 of Dasypus novemcinctus. Taxonomy (NCBI): domain Eukaryota; kingdom Metazoa; phylum Chordata; class Mammalia; order Cingulata; family Dasypodidae; genus Dasypus; species Dasypus novemcinctus. The sequence continues at coordinate 78,506,388 of NC_080680.1, read as the reverse complement.
GGGAATCTGATAGATAGAACAGGTCCCGCCAGTGTACGGACCCCCACCTAGCCTACCGGTCTGTAGGACCTCGGCGAGTTACCCAACCCCTCTGGGCCTCCGTTTCCTCCTACGTAAGATACTGTAGGGAGAGGAGGGGAGCTTAGCACCTTCGACTCTAAGAGGATAAATGTAGCCCCTACAGAATTCAACCAGGAGAATATGGGCCTGAGTGGAAAAATATGTAATTATTCCAGTGGCGTTTGCTGTAGTGATGGGGGTGGGGAGGGACGCATGAAAAAACCCCTCAGAGTTAAGAGTTGGTGAGGAGAAAGGCAGGAGATGCCTCCGACTGTGCTGCGTGTGTATTTGTCTTACACACCGTCCTTCCAAAAACTTTTCCAGAGGCGTTAGAATCAGCTTTTATTTTATCTCAATTCTGTTTTGTCTTCTCTTATTAGAAAATGTTGAGAAATCTCTTTCTCCATCTCAGTTTCTATTAGTCATGCCTCTGGGTCTCTCTAGCTCTCTATTTCTTTGTTTCTCTCCATTAAAATAAAGAAAAGGAATCTGAATATGTTAAAAGGGGAAATTGTAGGTTGTGGATATGTTACCAAAATAAAAATGTTTTGATTTAAAAAAAAAACAAGCACAAGGAAAAAAAAAAAAGAAGAGTGGGGGTAGGCAGGTCCCTCCCTCGTGCCCCAGCCCCACGCAGCAAGGGAGAATCAGAAAAGTTCCTAAACAAAGGCAGCTGGCAGGCTTACAAGCGAGGCAGCCAGAACTGACCAGCACCTGGAGCTGCCAGTTAGAGATAAAGAGTCCCAGCTGCTGGAAACTTTTGACCCTGCAGAAGTTTTCCCAGGCGGAGGCCAAGGCTGTTTTAACTTTACACTTTGGACGGAATCCTCTTTGGATAGAATCCACCTGGCTGCCTCTTGCACCACCCAGGTGGTGCCTTGTACCTATGATTTCAGGAAAAGTGCTTATAAACCAGAGAGGAAGCCTGCGATTTCTCTGTAACTGGAGTCATCGAGGGCTCTAGGTTTTTAGAGCCTGGAAGGACTTCAAAGATTATTTATAGTAAAACCTCTTTTTTTTTTTAACCAGTGGAGGAACTAAGATCCAGGGAGAGGAAGGGTATTGCCCAAGGTCACTCAGTAAGTGAATAGCAGCGCTAAGAATAGCTAAAACGTCCAGAAGGTTGGGCTCTGCTCTGAGTGCTTTTCATATATTAACTCATTTGATCCTCACGACAACCCAGTGGAGGAAGTTTTATTATTCATCATCTCATTTTACCAAGGAGGAAATGGTTCTCCGCTACTTCACTCCACCCCCTCCAGGATTTTTTTCCCCAGGAATAGTACTAGAACTTGAATATAGGGATCCTAACTACCAGGTCACACACCCAGCCTTAGAAATTATTCTAAAAATGCTAACTTGCCGTACGAGTAAGGAAGGGGAGGGTAATGACAGCAGCTGAAGGCAGAAAGCTTGGGGCAGAGCAAGGGACTGAGAAGACAGCCTTTGGGGATACAGTGTTAAAACCTCTTGCCCCCTCCTCATTCTCTTTGTCCTCCACCTCTTAATCCAGGTCTTGGGTCTGGAAGTGATCTCCAGAGAAACGTGGAGTGCTGTAGTTTTTTACCTGACCTCCCTGCAGGAAGTCTGGAGGCCCCAAAGTCTTAAACAAGTGTGCAGTGATGGTAACATGGATGGACTCACTCCTGGCCCTCCAGGCTTCTTTGTTTTTAAGATTGACTTTATTTATCTATCCCCGGCCCCGTCATTGTTTGAGGTCACTGTCTGCTCTCTGTGTTCATTTGCTGTGTGCTCTCTGTGTCTGCTTATCTTCTCTTTAGGAGGCACCGGGAAGCGAACCTGGGACCTCCCATGTGGGAGTGAGGCGCTCAGTCACCTGAGCACCTCAGGTCCCTGGTTTGTTTGTCTCTCATTGTCTTTCCTCTTTGTGTCTCTTCATTGTGTCATCTTGTTGTACCAGCTTGCCGCACCAGCTCACCTTCTCCAGGAGGCACCTGAACCTAGGACCTCCCATGTGGTAGGCAGAAGCCCAATAGTTTGAGCTATGTCTACTTCCCAGGCTTCTCTTTCCAAGGCCCCAGCACCTGCCAGAGGCTCATTCCATCTGAGCTTGGGGGAGCTTGACTGAATGTTTGTACCTCCTTTCTGTTCAGAAACTCACTCCTGGTACTTTTGTACTCACACTTCAGAAACCAGGAAAATCTTTCCCTAATACCTGCCATGGCCATCCATGGTCTCTACCAAAGGGAAATCATATAACCTACTACCACCCCATGGGTGGACATCTCCATGTCCTGTAGTGACCAGTGACCTATGACATTACCTAGCTTGAAAAATTGAGCTAGGCCTTTAAGATCTCTCTTTCAGGATTTTGCAGTTGGAAATAAGAGGTGTTTGGAATAATGATAGTAGTGCAGTGTGGCTTTGTGTTAAGCAATCTTCTTACATTATTTCACTGAATTCTCACCCTTTGAAGTATTTTTACGTCTCCATTTTACAGATGAGGAAACTGAGACTTCTTAGAGAAAGTACCTTGCCCTGGTTAGTAAGTGCAGAGGGCAGGTTGGCCTTAGGCAAGGCCATTCCAGTACCTACCTACATACTTCACCAACACCCACTGCTGCGGGAGGAGCTGCCACTGCCTGGATGACCTAAGGTAGAGTCAAGGTGAGTCCAAGAGGTAGGAGAACATAAGCCATGAGGGTTAGGGTGCTGGTCAGTGGGGAATTAGGACACACAGAGACCCATGAGAGAGATGGAGGGGACACTCCCAAAACTGCCTTGGTTCCCCACAGCTTCCAGGTGGATCCCATTCCCAATCACGGATATCCTTAATCTAAGCCCCTTTGGCTTGAGTCTTCCCCATGTCAAAAAATGGTAATTCCTGTGTGTGTGTGTGTGTTAGGTATCATTCTACAATGCAGAGACATTTAGTGTTCAGTTCTTTGAGTTTTGACAGTTTATACATCCAGGTAACCACCACTTAAAATAAGACAGAACATTTCCATCATTCTAGAAAGCTCATTTAAGCCTCTTTCCAATAAACTTCCCCTATGACTCCCAACATATCTACCAGAGTCAACCACTTTCTAATTTCTTTCAAGTAAATGGAATTTCAGTCTCCTAGTTGCTCAGGCCACATACCTTGGACTCCTCTCTTCCTCCCACACCCCATATCCAACCCATTAGCTTTTCTCATCAGGTACACTTCAAAATATACCTAAAATCCGACCACAACTCATTACCTCCACTGATGTCTCCCGGGCCAGGCCACATTATCTCCCCTGGATGATTGCCACAGCCTCCTGCCTGCTTTCCGCCTCTCCTACCTCCTCCCTAGGCCGCTCCCCTATAATCTGTTTTTCTCCATGTAATAACCTGAGTGATTTTTTAAAAAATTAAGCTCAGAACATGACCCAACTCTTCACAAAACTCTGTAATGCTTCTGTCTCTCAGAATAGCATAAACCTCCAAGTCCTTACCATGCCCTACACATTCCACTGTGCCTTTTGAATCTAAATCACTGCTCCCCGCTGGCTCACCAGCTCCAGCTGAACCAGCCTCCCTGCCGTTCTCTGAACAGTCCGATGGCTGAGTGAGGAGATGGCTCACTACTCACTTTATTAAGGTCTCTGCTCAAATGTCATCTTATTAGAAAGTGTCCCTGAACTCCAAATAGCACATTTCCCAGATACTCTCTGACCCCCGACTCTGCTTTTTATTTCATCCTAGTCCTTAAGACCTCACATTGTATTTACATGTCTGTTTGTTTATTGTCTGTTTCTCCCAGTGGATGTGCTAACAAAACACTCTGAAATACAAGTGTGTGTTTATGCATACACATAATTTTATTTATAAATGGTACTGATAAAAAGGATATGTAACACACAGTTTACAAATAATTCTAAAATATACTTCTGATTGTAAGGTCCATATTCTCACTGAATGCTTTCTTTTATTTTTGCCAATCTCTGGTATCCATAGCTAATCTATGGTTGCAACTGAATAGTCTAGTTAGTGGCTAATTTTTTTGTTTACAGAGTAAGGAACGTCACTCATTTGTCAATGAATTAAGCAACTTCTTTGTTATTGGTTAATAATTCTGGAATGCTAGGAAAATATTTCAGTTTTTTTAGCTTTTTACCAAGTGACGGCTACATTCATGAAACACCTTAAGTTTAATTTGCATTTTTAAACAAATCAATTTTATAGGTACATATTAATATATTAATTATATTCAAAGTGTATAATCAATGGTATTTGGTATAATCATATGCTTGTGCATTCATCACCTCAATCATCACTAGAGCATTTTCATTATTTCAATAATAATAATAATAAACAAAAAACAGACAAACAAGTAGACAAGAAAACTCTTCACCTCTCAATCTGTTTCCCCTGCTGTACATAGTTGTGATTTCTGGCTATTCTTGCACAGTTATTTATTCAGCAGTTTTATTGAGATATATTCACATACCAGATGATCTATCCAAAGTGTATAACCAATGGCTTTTACTATAGTCACAATATTGTGCCTTCATCACAAAAAAATTTTAGAACAATTTCATTACTCCAAAAAGAAAAACTCCACAACCCTTAGCATGCCTTCCCCAGCCTTACAAAACCACTAATCTAATTTTCTCCCATCACTCCCCTAAGTCTAGATATTCAACAAAACAAACCCTGATTTGTAGCATTTGCTGATTTCTGTGGCTTAAATACTCCCACCATGGCCAATTTTAAGCTATCAATGGATGTTGTTGAACAGTAAGGAAGAAATGCACATTTGCACACTATTAGATAGTATTTCCGCCATACAGGTAGCATAGATAATGGTAAAATGTAGTAAATTAATTAGAAAGTTGTGAACATTGAGTATTTATTACCTTTATTTTAATATAATTTAATTGTAAGTTTATATAATTTAATTTTTAACAATAATTTGGACAATTCTGAAAAAATTGTACATTCCCAAGCTCATATGAGCTGGCTCTAGCACATCACTGGCTTTTCCTATTAGAATGCAAGCTCTATGAAAACAATAGCTGGCACACAATAGATACGCAATAAATGCTTCTTAATTAAATGAATGAAAGTTATTTGAGTGGTATTTGGTTCCTTGCAACCTGAAGAGCCTGACGCAATTAGCGGAGCTGTTGTCAGACCCATATGCCTTGTCTAAAGGAATCTGGGAAAAGGATGGATAAGGGGGTAGATTGGAGAGGGAAGCCTGAGACCTCCAATGCTAGGAATGGAGAGAGCAGGAATATGGATAGCATTATCATTTCATCTGCATCCTCCACAGAGCTTCCATAATTATTTTTTTAACAACACAGATCTGCTTAAACCCTTGCCACATCTCCTGGCATCTTCAAGATAAAATTCTAAATTTTTCCTAAGCCCTTCATGTTTCTAGCTTAATCTCTATCACTCCATTCTGTATCTCCATGTCCAAACTCACCAGGCCACTTACCCTTCTCTGGATTTTCACTCTGCACTTTCCTGGAGAAATCTCAATCTTTTCATATCCTGCACACATGGCTTCTTCTCTGTGAGGCCTTAGCCAGTGCACACCACCACTATCCCCTACCTCAAGTCACAATTAATTCCCTATTTCCATATAACTAAAGAATGTATTCATCTGTTTCCCTGCTACATTTTGAAGGCCTTGGAGACAGAATCTCATTCATTGTCTCCCTGTCACTTAACACAGTGCTAGGCATTTATTTAGAAGGCAAAAATAATCATCAACGGGGCAGACTAAGAAAAGGAAAGCGTAACAGCTAATCTCTCTGGGCCTCAGATCCTCCTCTTTAAAATAAGGATAATGTTTCCTTGCCTGCCAGGAAGCTGGAGATGAGCTCATGAGTCATTTCCCAGATCCATGACCTACTTTGCAGTTTTCCCTAGAGCAGAGCCTTGTATCAGAAATGTTGAGAAGCATTGTGGTTTATCCTTCAAATCAAAGGCATTTGTTCTTACTTTAAAAAGCCAACATGTGTAGCCATTCCGTCTCTGCAAAAGGCCGTACCGAACAATCTTTGGCCCAGAATAGGGCCGGAGTTGCTGAGAGATCAGCATTTGGTTAGGAGAATGTCCGGGAAGGTATAGAAAGAACACGTTGTTAAGCTCCCTTCTCCTCTCCCCAGAATGCTGTAGAAGGTGTATTTTCTTCCATCGCCAGGCTGGGAATTATAATGATCCTCATCAGAGAAGAGTTCTCCTAGTGACTGGTGACTACCATGTGTGCCAGCACGTGGGAGCTCAGCAGAGAAGTTTTGCTCAAGTATACTCAGTGACTGAAAGTGGACATGGAAAAGTGGAGTGCTCAGTGATAATATTCTGTCTTTAGTGACCACAGCTGGCCCACCCTCAAGTTGGTAGAACTGGCACCATATCAGCAGAGGTGGCCTCCTCATCTAAAATATCAATTCTACCATCTGTCATGCCACCATCACAGCTTAATTCCTTGGTGTCTTTAAGAAGGCCTTTCTGCTTTCAGAGTGTATTAGTCAGCCAAAGGGGTCCTGATGCAAAATACCAGAAATCGGTTGTTTTTATAAAGGGTATTCATCTGGGGTAGGAGCTTACAGATACCAGGCCATAAAGCATAACCTTAGTCTATTTTCACATATTGGAGCAAGATGACTGCCGACATCTGCAAAGGTTCAGGCTTCCTCGGTTCCTCCCTTCCAGGGTCTTGCTTCTCTCTGGGCTCTGTTTTCTCCACAAGGTTACCTGTAGACAACGAGGCTCTCTAGGCTTTGCCTCTCTTCACAAGGTCAGCTGTGGACTATCAGGCAAACAGCTCTGTAGCTTTCCTCAGGGCTCCAGCTTAAGCCTTCAGCATCAAATTCCAACATCAAAACTCCAACATCAAAAACCCTCAACTCTGTCCTTTGCCATGCCTTTTATCTGTGAGACCCCACCCACCTAGGGGTGGGGAGTCAATGCCCTAATGATGTGACCCAATCAGAGCCCTAATTATAACTCAGTTATGCCCAGTAATAATCCAGATTACAAACATAACCCAATATCTATTTTTGGAATTCATAACTATATCAAACTGCTATACAGAGACAAATACTGAGAGTCGAATTGCTATGAAATGGATGTTTTAGCAGGGATTAGTAATAGGAAGAAATAAATACCATTTAAGATCCTTAACAATCTCTTGCTGCTGATCTCTATGTTGATCCCTAGGGAACCCTTTCCTTCAGTCGAACTGGTCTTTAAGCATACTTTGTACTTTTTTCCCGTCTGCATGTTCACAGTTACCCCTTCCTGAAATGCCTGCCCATCTGGAATATGCATCTGCCCACTTTCTTCTATTCTAAGTCTCTCTTCCTTTCCTCAGTAGAAGTTTATTTAGCATATACTACAATAAAGCACTATCAAATATTTTATTTCTAATAGTTCACAATACCCAGAAGAAAGCTGGGCCCATAGTAGGCATACCATAAACCTGAGGTCAAACGTGCCACAGATTTCTAGCTCTAAAATTAAAAAAAAAAAATTATTTTGAAATAATTTCAAACTTACAGGACAGTTGCAAAAATAATACCAGCCCCATACAGAGAACTCCAATATATTCCTTACCCAGATAGCCAGATCTAACAATTTTTAATGTTTTGCCACATTTGCCATATTATTCTAGTCTATCCTTTTATCTTTGTATTTTCTAAATATTTAAGAGTATGCTGTATACCTCATGTTCCTTGAAAACCTAATACTTCCATGTACATTTCTAAGAACAAGGATATTCACTTACGTAACCACCTGAAGTGTAGTTATAAAGTTCAAGAAATTTAACAGTGATACAGAACTTGCAGTCTGTATTGCCATTTTTTCATTTGTCCCAACAATGTCCTTTTGGGAATTTGCTCCTCCATTATTAGATCCAGTTGGGATCATGTATTGCCTTTAGTTGATATTGTTGCTTTACTGTTCTCTCTTCATTTTTTAGGAGTACCAGGGATTGAACCCAGGACCTCATATATGCAAAGCAGGCTCTCAACCACTGAGCTATACCAGCTCTGCAGCTCTCTCTTTTTAAAAAAACATGGAAACATATTGTTGCAGTTTGATATTGTTTATGAATTCAAAAAATAGATACTGGATTATGTTTGTGAACTGGTCTGTTCCTCTGGGCATATTAGATTGGATTGGATTCAGAGGTTTCACTTTTACTTGATTAAATAATGATTAAGGCTTTGATTGGGCTACATCAGTAGGATGTTGCATCCTCGTCCCCTTGGTGGGCGAGGACTCAGAGAAAACAAAATGGCAGAGGAGAAAGTTTTGATGTTGGAACCCTGAGAAGTAAACAAACAGAGAAGCAGATATGTGAGGAAGGAGAGAAGGTTCCATTAGATGCAGCAGAGGCCCCAGGAAGAGAACTGGGCTGTTAGACTGATAGTCTATAACTGGCGTTGTGGGATGAGCGAGCAGCTGAGCCCAGAAAGAAACGAACTCCAGGAGAGAGATAAGACTTATCCCAGCCTACAGCTGATACTGGAAGAAGCTGGGACCACAGAGCATTAAGAGGAAGAGGAAGCCTGAACCCTTGCAGATGTTGGCAGTCATCTTGCTCCAACACGTGGCCACAGACTTTGGTGAGGGAAGTAACTTACACTTTATGGCCTGGTAACTGTAAGCTTTTACCCCAAATAAATACACTTTATGAAAGTCAACAGATTTCTGATATTTTACATCAGCACCCCTTTGGCTGACTAATATACATATATACAACATAAACTCCCCCATATCAACAACTCCCAACATCCCAGTAGGATTAATCTCACACACAATGTCATGCTACCCTCTTTACCATCTGTTACCAGAACTTTGCCATCACCCGAAAAAGAAACCCTGCACCCATTATGAATTAATTCCTCCATCTTCCTCTTCCCCTACCCTGGAACACCATACTCTACTTTCTGTCTCTACGATTTTCTAATTCTAGTTATTTCCTACAAGTAGAATCATACGATATCTGTTCCTTAGTGTCTGACTTATTTTACTCACCATGTAGTAGCACATATGAGAACTTCATTACTTTTCATGGCTGAATAATATTCCATTGTGGGAAACGGATGTAACTCAACCGATAGAGCATCTGTCTACCATATGAAGGGTCCAGGGTTTGATCTCCAGGGCCTCCTGACCCATGTAGTAAGCTGGCCCACACACAGTGCTGCTGCATGCAAGGATTACCATGCCACGTGGGGGCACCCCTGCTTAGGGGTGCCCCAGGCGCAAGGAGTGCACCCCAGAAGGAGAGCCACCCCTTGTGAAAAAAACACAGCTCGCCTAGAAGTGGCGCTGCACACATGGAGAGCTGATGCAGCAAGATTATGCAACAAAAAAGAGATGCAGTTTCTCAGTGCCACTAGATAATGCAAGCGGACACAGAAGAACACACAGTGAATGGACACAGAGAGCAGACAATGAGGGGGAAGGGGAGAGAAATAAATAAAATAAATCTTTAAAAAATATATTCCATTGTATAGCTAGTCTACATTTTTGTTTGTTTATCCATTCAATTCCTGATGGACCTTTGGGTTGTTTCCATCTTTTGAGTATTGTGAATAATGTTACTCTGAACATTGGTAAAGACATATCTGACAGAATCCCTGCCTTTAATTCTTTTGTGTTTATCCTAGAAATGGGATTGCCAGGTCATATGATAATTCTATGTTTAAATTTTGAGGATCTGCCAAAATGTTTTCCACAGCAACTATACCAGCTTACATTCCTACCAACAGTGTACTAAGGTTCTCAATTCTCTGCATCCTTGTTAGCATGTTATTCTCTGTTTTCTTTTGTTTTTTAAATAATAGCCATTCTAATAGATATGAAGTGGTATTTATTTTTTAAATAGGTTTACAATTATTTTATTATATATTTTTCTTCCTCTCCCTCTCCCCTACCCTGCTGTTTTTTGCTGTCTGTGTCCATTTGCTGTGTGATCTTCTATATCTATTTCTTTGTTTTTTTCTTTTTCTTTTCTTTTTTTGTCTTCTCATCTTTCTCCTCTAGGATTCACTGGAATTCAGTCCTGGGGACCTCTTATGTGGAGAGAGGTTCCCTGTCAATTGTGCCTCCTCAGTTACTGGTCTCTGCTGCACTTCACCTTGACTCTCCCCTTTGTCTTTCTTCTGTTGCATCATCATCTCGCCGCATGACTTACTTGTGCGGGCACTGGCTCACACCGTGTGGGCATTCAGCTTGCTGCATGGGCACTCAGCTCGCCACGTGGGCACTGGCTCACCACGTGGCGATTGGCTCACCGCACAGGCACTGGCTTACTGCACAGGCACTCGGATCACTGTGCAGACACCCACATGGACACTTGCTTCACCGCACAGGCACTTGGCTCACTGTGCAGGCACACTTTCTCTTCTTTTTCACCAGGAGGCTGCAGGGATCAAACCCAGGTCCTCCCATATGGTAGATGGAAGCCCTATCATTTGAGCCACATCCGCTTCCCGAGGTGGTATTTTATTGTAGTTTTGATTTGCATTTCCCAAATGGCTAATGATGTTGAGCATCTTTTCATAGGCTTATATCTTCTTTGGAGAAATGTCTATTCAAGTCTTTTGCTCATTTTTATAGTGAACACTTTAGAATCTGTTCTCATTTCTTTCTATGCATATTTTTCCAATATTTTCTTTGTGGATTTCATGGGTTTTAAATTTACATCCTAAATATATAAAAATCTCATTTAGTTTGCTACCAACTTAACTTTCAATAGCTTACACAAACTGTCCCTTTAGATCCCCAACCTTTATGTAAATTACATAATTATGCATTATAAATTCAAAACCATTGATTTATCATTACTCTTTATGCATTTGCCTCTTGGATCCTATAGGAAGTAAAAAGTGGATTTACAAAATAAGGCAGTGGCTTGGAATTATGTTCTCCAGAAAAACCAGTTAATATTCTTAATACATTCCCATGAGAGTGAACCTATTGTAAAAAACTTTTTGAAGATACTATTTTTAGATAAAGTATGGCCAACTGAATCAAGATGGGTCTTACTCCTACTACTGGAGGCTTTATAAAGAAGACCACAAAGAGAAATCATGGGGAGCACCTGGAAGCTGGAAGTCAAAAGAAACCTGAAGAGAAAGGAGAAGGTGCTGCTATGTGCCTTGCCGGAAAAGCCAAGGAACCCCAAAGATTGCTGGCCAGCCGGAAGATATTGACCCCAGAGGAGCAAACCTTCTGGCTCCTCAGAAGCCAATAAATTCCTGTTGTTAAGCTAACCCATTGTATGGCAATTGTTATAGCAGCTGGGAAACAAAAAACAAATCCCTCTAGAGAAATTTTTATTTCTGTTACTGTGCTCTTCAACTCGAGTTCTTTTTCATGATTTTTATCCCTTATTGACATGCTCTTTCTATTTTTATTCTCCTGATTTCCTTTAGTTCTTTGTCCATGTTTTCTTTGAGCATATTTAAAACTATTTTCTAAAAAGTTTTTGCCTGGTGTATCCAAGTTCTGGTCTTCCTTGTTGATGGTTTCTAATTCTTTATCCTGCTCCTTTGCACAAGCCATTGTTTCCTGTTTGTTTATATGTATTGGACTCTTTTGTTGCAACCTGAACACTATTTTAATGTGTTATTTCTGAAATTTAGATACTGAAGTATCTATTTCTTCAGCCTCTATCCAGCTAGCATTTTGACAGATTTCCTTGAATGCCGGGCACTGACAAAAATGAAAAGGGAAAAAAAAGAAAAGAAATAAAAAAAACAACCGTTTCTCAGTCTTTGCTGATTGGCCTGTGCTAGTGCTTTATTTCAGAATTAGCTGTCCTAACAATAAATTTAGAGAATAGTCCAAGGAAAAAGTGTGAGAGCTCTCCTTGGTCTTTACTGTGTATGTGTCTTATCCTGGCTATGCATGTGGGGCCCTAGGAATTCTACCATTTACGTGGACATAAATGTTCTCTCTGTCCTAGGAAACAGTGCTTCCTCACTGTTCTGGACCCTGCATTGTATGTCCCACAGCCTTTGCTACAGGCAACTGATATTTGACTTCTCTCCACGGTATTCTGTAGGGTAGCTCCCTGAGCTGCCTTTTATGCACAGGGCAAGTTCTGAGATGGTGAGCCTGTGACAAGTGTTTTGGTTCAGTCCTTCAGGTTGCCAGCAAACAGACTGGCACAGACATTCATGCTCCTGGTATGTGCATTAGGGATACTGTGCTCCTTCCAAAACTGGGACCAGAAACCCACACTGTGAGTATGGGCTGTCTTGTCACTGAGTCAGTGAGGGAAAGGAAGGGACCAGCCAGCATGCCATGGGGAGGTTTTCCTACCATTTTTAAGTTGATTTTTTTCTTGATTCTGCACTTGCCTGTGACAGCAACTCTTGAACTGTTTTTGTTGTTGTTGTTGTTTAGCTTTGAGAAAAATGGCTCTGCTCACTCTTTTTTGTTGCTTAAATCCTATGTAGGGGGGTGGAGCCCTAGAGTGGCTTATATTACCAACCTGATGACTGGAACCCCACACCCCATCTCTAGAATTTTCTCTGTTCTAATTTGGGTATATAGATGTGTGTACATATTAGTTTCCTAGGTTGCTTAAGCAAATACCATGAAAAGGTTAGGGTAAGCAATGGAAAATTATTTGCTTACAGTTTGAGGCTAAAAGAAACTCCAGATCAAGCATCATCAAAGTGATGTTTTCTTCCAGAAGACTGGCATTCTGGGGCTGGTTGCTGGTGGTTCTTGGTCTTAGGCTTGTCATAAGGAATGCCTCTCCATTCTCTTCTAGGTTTCACTGATTTCAGTTTCCTACTTCCTATGTCTTTCTCTCTGTCCAAATTGTAAGCTACATGTAAAGGATTCCAGTAATTAGATTAAGATCCATCCCAACTGAGGTGGGACACACCTTCTTTTTTTTTTTTTTTTTAATAGCCAAAAGCATTTTATTTTATTTTTTTCCAAATTCTACTCAATTTATTCATTTTTTAAAAAATATTACATTAAAAAAATATGAGGTCCCATTCACCCCCACCGCCCCCACCCCACCACTCCCCCCACAGTAACACTCTCCCCCATCATCATGACACATCCATTGCATCTGGTGAGTACATCTCTGGGCATCGCTGCACCCCATGTCCTGTGGTCCACACCATAGCCCACACTCTCCCACGTTCCGTCCAGTGGGCCATGGGAGGACATACAATGTCCGGCAATTGTCCCTGGAGCACCACCCAGGACAACTCCAAGTCCCGAAAATGCCTCTACATCTCATCTCTTCCTCCCATTCCCCACCCCCAGCAGCCACCATGGCCACTTTTTCCACACCAATGCCACATTTTCTCGATTATTAACCACAATAGTTCATGAATAGGATATCATTAAGTCCACTCTAATCCTTACTGTATTCCTCCTTCCTGTGGACCTTGGCTTGGTTGTGTCCATTCCACATCTAGGGACACACCTTCTTAATGGAAGTAGCTGCCTCAAAAGGTCCTTTTTACAATGGGTTCACACCCACAGGAATGGACTAAATTTATTTATTTATAAAGATTTATTTATTTTTTATTTATTCCCACTCCCATTCCCCCCGTTGTCTGCTATCTGTATCCATTCGCTGTGTGTTCTTCTGTGTCTGCTTGTATTCTCATTCGGCAGCTCTGGGAACCAATCCTGGGAACTTCCGGAGTGGGAGAGAGGTGATTTCTCTCTTGTGCCACCTCAGCTTTTCTGTTCTGCTATGTCTTCCTGTTCTCTCTCCTCTGTTCTCTTGTTGTGTCATCTTTTTTTTTTTTTAAAGATTTATTTATTTATTTCTCTTCTCTTCCCCCCTCACCCCAGTTGTCTGTTCTCTGTATCTATTTGCTGTGTCTTCTTTGCCCACTTCTGTTGTCAGCGACACAGGAATCTGTGTTTCTTTTTGTTGCGTCATTTTGTGTGTCAGCTCTCCGTGTGTGCAGCACCATTCCTGGGCAGGCTACACTTTGTTTCGCGCTGGGCGGCTCTCCTTAGGGGGCACACTCCTTGCACGTGGGACTCCCCTATGCGGGGGACACCCCTGCGTGGCACGGCACTCCTTGCGCGCATCAGCACTGTACATGGGCCAGCTCCACATGGGTCAAGGAGGCCCGGGGTTTGAACCGTGGGCCTCCCATGTGGTAGACCCACGCCCTAACCACTGGGCCAAGTCCGCCACCTTGTTGTGTCATCTTACTGTACCAGCTCTCCGTGTCAGCTGGCACTCCTGCGCGGGGCAGTTTTTCCTGTGCGAGGTGGCATTCTCATGCAGGGTGGCTCTCCTGCGCAGGCCCTCATTCCCGCATGGGCTGGCACTCTGTGTGGGCCAGCTTGCCCTCACCAGGAGGCCCTGGACATTGAACCCTGAACCTCCTATAGGGTGGATGGGAGCCCAGTTGGTTGAGCCACATCCGTTTCCCTGGATTAAATTTAAGAACATGTTTTTCTGAGGTACATCCAGCTTCAAACCACCACGCTCCACTCTCTGGACCACAAGAGACATGTTCTTTCTAAATGCAAAATACGTTCATTCCATAACAACATTTCAAAGAATTGTTGTGTGAGAGTAAACAAAATAATTTTTGTAAAACATCTTACACTGGGCCTGACACTTCACAGGTGCTCAGTAAATACTATTTTTCCTTTTCTCTTCTTAACACCATAATCATTCATTGAGTGCCTTCTCTGAGTTCCATGAGGGAATTCAGAACAAGTGCAAGATGTGGTTTTCTGCTCTCAAAGTGGTTTATAGTCTGTCTGAGGAGCAAGACCCACACATATGGAGAATTAAATAACAATACAGATAATTTCAACTATGAGACTGGGAGGGCTAATGACGTGTAGGATTCCCTGGAGAAGTCTGCTTTGATACCCATGCTGTGGGAATATTGGTGATGGAGCTTGGGGAAATAAGGGGAATGAGTAGGACAGCAAGAGTACAGTCTTGAAGTATAGTGATGAGTGGGTAGGAGAGAGTGAAAAAGTGGAACAGGAAGTATGGAACCAGATTATGGATGGCTTTGACAAGTAGGCAGAGAAATTACTTTTTTAAGATTTATTTTGTATTTATTTCTCTCTCCTTCCCCGCCGCCCTTCCACCCCTACCCCCAGTTGTCTGCTCTCTGTGTCCATTCACTGTGTGTTCTTCTGTGAGAATCTGTGTCTCTTTTTTTTGCATCATCTTGCTGTCTCACCTCTCTGTGTGTGCGCAGCACCACTCCTGGGCAGGCTGCAGTTTTTTTCACACTAGATGGCTCTCCTTACCAGGCGCACTCCTTGTGCATGAGGCTCCCCTATGCAGGGGACACCCTGTGTGGCAGGGCACTCCTTGCGCACATCAGCACTGCACATGGGCCAGCTCCACACGGGTCAAGGAGGCCCGGGGTTTGAACCGCGGACCTCCCATGTGGTAGGCGGACGCCCTATACGTTGGGCCAAGTCTGCTTCCTGAGAAGTTACTTTTATACTTATTTTCTGTAAGACCATGTTGAACAGAGGAATAGCAGTTTAAAGAAATTAAAAATACAATTTTTCTATACATATAAAATCTCATTCATTCCATAACAAATTTCTTAAGGAAATATTTGTATGTTCAGTGAGACCTTTGACCCTAAGAACCACTGAAGTTCGGGTACATGGTGGAGGGTTGTGTTCATCAGAAGTTAATGGCCCTAAGCATTTCGGCTTAAGAAGTTATGGGATGAATAAAGACAACGCTTTGCTAGTCCCCTATTTTTTCCTGCTTAGTAGATCCCTAATATTGTATCCTAAAAATTAGTCTGATCTGATCATTTATTATATATTCATATATCCTGGATTCCTCTTTTAAAGCATACTGCCTTCAATATCCTATATCTAACTATTTTGTTTAGACATTTTTTAATAAATCAGTTTTATTGGTACAAATTAATAAAGCATGCAATTCATCCAAAGTGTACAACCAATGGTATTTGATATAATCACATAGTTGTGCATTCATTAATTTAATCATTATTAGAGTCTTTTCCTTATTTCAATATTAGACTTTTTTTAATGATAAAAGAAAAACCTGAGTATTAAAGACAATTTGAGGGAAATGGACTTTGGCCCAGTGGTTAGGGCGTCCGTCTACCATATGGGAGGTCCGCGGTTCAAACCCCGGGCCTCCTTGAGCCGTGTGGAGCTGGCCATGCGCAGCGCTGATGCGCGCAAGGAGTGCCGTGCCACGCAAGGGTGTCCCCCGCGTGGGGGAGCCCCACGCGCAAGGAGTGCGCCCGTGAGGAGAGCCGCCCAGCGTGAAAAGAAAGTGCAGCCTGCCCAGGAATGGCGCCACCCACACTTCCCGAGCCGCTGACGACAATAGAAGCAGACAAAGAAACAAGACGCAGCAAATAGACACCAAGAACAGACAACCAGGGGAGGGGAGGAAACTAAATAAATAAATAAATCTTTAAAAAAATAATAATAAATAAAGACAATTTGAGAATATAGATAATTGAAAATGGGAAAATGATACCTATAATCCCATTATCTAACACATGGCTCATGTTTTTATTTTGAGATATTTTTATATTTTACTCTCTTTTTTTCCCTGTACACAGTGTTCTTAGTTATATTCATATATCAGTTTTGTTTTTGGCTTTTTATTCCTAACGATATATAACAAATATTTTCCCATGTCTTGGTATGTTCTTTTAAAATGTTATTTATTTATTTTAGGAGGTACTGGGGATTGAACCCAGGATCTCATGCATGGGAAACAGGCACTTGACCACTGATCTACATCTGTTCCCCAATGAGAGTTGTTTTTTTAAATTTGTTTTTAGGAGGTACCAGGGATTGAACCCAGGACCTTGTACATGGGAAGCAGGCACTCAACCACTTGAGATACATCTGCTCCCTTAAATGTTATTTTATTTTTAAGATTTATTTTTTATTTATTTCTCTCCCCTTCCCTGCCCCCTCCCAGTTGTCTGCTCTCTGTGTCCATTCGCTGTGTGTTCTTCTGTGTCCGCTTGTATTCTTGTCAGCAGCACGAGGAATCTGTGTCTCATTTTGTTGCGTCAGTTCTCCGTGTGTGTGGCACCATTCCTGGGCAGGCTGCACTTTTTTTGCACTGGGTGGCTTTCCTTATGGGGTGCGCTCCTTGTGCGTGGGGCGAGGGGTGCGAGGGACACCCCTGCATGGCACAGCACTCCTTGTGCGCATCAGCACTGTGTGTGGGCCAGCTCACCACATGGGTCAGGAGGCCCCAGGTTTGAACCCTGGACCTCCCATATGGTAGACAGATGCTCTATCAGTTGACCAAATCTGCTTCCCTGTGCATACTATTTTTTTTATTCTTCCTCCCTGAGATGGCTCCCGCGTCTGTCTGTTTGCTGTGTCTGCTCATTGTCTCTGCTTTTTGGGTATGCTCATTTTTTCTCTTTGCTGTGTCTGTTTTTTCTGTCTACTCATTGCCTCTGCTCATTTTGACTGCATATTGTATGCCCTCATTGTGTCTGCTCATCTTCTTTAGGAGGCACTGGGAACCAAATCCAGGACCTTCCATATGGAAGGCAGGCACCCAACTGCTTGAACCACATCCACTCCCCTGTGCATACTATTGAAATAGTGTTACTATCAATTTGGACAAGATTGTTATAGATTTAGGATGATGATTGTAAGATCTGTGGTAAGCAAAGAAAATTAAGAAATATATGCAAAAAGAAATGAGAAGGGATTTAAAATTATTCACTACAAAGGATCAACTAAACACAAAGGTACGCAGTAATGGAAAAATGATAGAGAAGAAAAGGTATAAGACATATAAAAATAAATAGCAAAATGATAGAGGTCCCATGTTATCAGTAATTATTTAAAATATAAATGATTAAACTCTCCAATCAAAAGTCAGAGATTAATAGAAAAGATAAAAAAGCATGATCCAAATATATGTTGTTTATGAGAAACTCACCTTAGCTTCAAAGACAAAATAGATTGAAAATGAAAGGATGGGCGGCAGACTTGGCCCAGTGGTTAGGGCGTCCGTCTACCACATGGGAGGTCCGCGGTTCAAACCCCGGGCCTCCTTGACCCGTGTGCAGCTGGCCCATGCGCAGTGCTGATGCGCGCAAGGAGTGCCGTGCCACACAGGGGTGTCCCCCGTTTAGGGGAGCCCCATGCGCAAGGAGTGCGCCCCGTAAGGAGAGTTGCCCGGCGTGAAAGGAAATGCAGCCTGCCCAGGAATGGCGCTGCCTACACAGAGAGTTGACACAACAAGATGATGCAATGAAAAGAAACACAGATTCCCAGGCCGCTGACAACAACAGAAGCGGACAAAGAAGACGCAGCAAACAGACACAGAGAACAGACAACCGGAATGGGGGAGAAGGGGAAAGAAATAAACAAATAAATCTTAAAAAAGAAAGAAAGAAAGAAAGAAAATGAAAGGATGGGAAAAAAATATTCCATCCAAGTAATAATCAAATGAGCTGGGGTGGCTATACTTCTATAAGACAAAATAGACTTTAAGTCAAAATTGTTACAGGAGACAAAGAAGGGCATTATATATTTATTAAAGGGTCAATCCATCAAGAAACATAATACCTATAAACATATATGTGCCTAACACAGACAGCCAAAATATATGAAGCAAACATTTAAAGAATTGAAGGGAAAATAGAAAATTCTTCAGTAATAATGAGGGTTACACCACTTTCAATAATGGACAGAACATCTAGACAGAAAATCAGTAACAAAACAGAAGACTTAAACCATACTATAAAACAACTAGCCTTAATAGACATATATAGAACATTCACCAAACAGCAGCAGAATACACAGTCTTCTGTACTATACAGGTATCATTCTTTAGAACAGATGATATGTTAAGTCAAAACAAATCTCAAATTTTTTTTTGTTTTGTTTTGGAGGTCCTGGGGATTGAACTTGGACCTCATACATGTGAAGCAGGTACTTAACCACTGAGCTGCAACCACTCCACAAATGCTGGATTTCTTTTATTTTATTTTTTAAGATTTATTTAATTTATTTGTTTCCCCTTCCCCCCTCCCTATTGTCTGCTCTCTGTTTCCATTTGCTGTGTGTTCTTCTGTGTCCACTTGTATTCTCAGCAGCACTGGGAATTTGTATCTCTTTTTGGTTGCATTATCTTGCTGCTTCAGCTCTCTGTGTGTGAGGCACCACTCCTGGGCGGGCTGTGCTTTTCTCGCGCGGGGCAGCTCAATGCAGGGCACACTCCTTGTGCGTGGGGCTGCCCTATGCGGGGTACACCCCTATGTGGCGTAGCACTCCTTGTGCATGGCAGCACTGTGCGTTGGCCAGCTCACCACACAGGCGAGGAGGCCCTGGACCTCCCATATGGTAAGCAGATGCTCTATCGGTTGAGCCATGTCCACTTCTCAAATGCTGGATTTCTTTTATAGGTACTAGGGAATGAACCCAGGACCTTATACATGGGAGCAGGCACTCAGCCACTGAGCCACATCCACTCCCCAATGAGAGTTGGTTTTTCCTTTTGTTTGTTTTGTTTTTAGGAGGTACTAGGGCTTGAATCCAGGACCTTGTACATGCAAAGCAGGCACTCAGCCACTGAGCTACACCTGCACCACTCAAATTTTAAAATATTGAAAGCATACAATGATGCTTCTCCAACCGCGACAGAATGAAGCTAGTAGAGATCAATAAAAGAGGAGAAATGGAAAATTCACAAATAAGTGAAAGTGGGACACATTCCTAAACAAACAATGAATCAAAGAAGTTACAAGAAAAATAGGGAAATAACTTGAGGTGAATGAAAATGAAACACGACATACCAAAACTTATAGGATGCAGCAAGTGCTGAGAGAGAAAATTATAGCTCGAAACTGTAACATTACAAAACAAGAAAGATCTCAAATCAGAGGCCTAGCCTTACAAATGGGTAATCTAGAGAAAGAAGATCAAACTAAATCCAAACCATACAGAAGGAAGGAAACAACAACCATTAGAATGGAGATGAGTGAACTTGAGGATAAAAAATATATATAGGGAGCGGATGTGGCTGAAACAATTGGGCTCCTGTCTACCATAAAGGAGGTCCAGGGTTCGATATCCAGGGCCTCCTGGTGAAGGCAAGCTGGCCCATGTGGCGAGCTGGCCCATGTGGAGTGTCGCCCCAAACAGGAGTGCCGGCCAGCATGGAGAGCTAATGTAGCAAGATGACCCAACAAAAAAAGGGATACAGAGGAGAAACAATGAGAGACTTAGCAGACCAGGGAACTGAGGTGGAGCAAGAGAATGGTCACCTCTCTCCCACTCCAGAAGGTCCCAGGATCAGTTCCCAGAGTCACCTAATGAGAATACAAGAAGACACAGAAGAATGCACAGCGAATGGACACAGAGAGCAGTCAATGGAGGGAGGGGGGAGAAATAAATAAACAAATCTTAAAAAAAATATATATATAGAGAGAGAAATAACAAAACCAAAAGTTGGTCCCTTGAAATGATAAATAAAATTGACAAACCTTTAGCTAGACTGACAAAGAAAAATGAGAGATGATACAAGTAACTAAAATCAGAAATGAAATGGGGGGCATTACTACCAACCACACAGAAATAAAAAGGATTATAAGAGGATACTATGAACAACTGTATGCCAACAAATAAGATAACCTGGATGAAATGGACAAATTCCTAGAAACACACAATCTACTTACAGTGACTCAAGAAGAAACAGAAGATCCCAACAGACCAATGACAAAGAGATTGAATCAGTAATTGCAAAACTCTCAGCAAAGAAAAGCCCAAGGGGGAGTGGATGCAGCTTAAGTGGTTGAGTGCCTGCTTCCCACATGGGCGATCCTAGGTTCAGTTCCTGATGCTTCCTAAACAACAATAAAAACAAACAACAAACAAAACAAATGAAAAAACCAACTTAGGGGAGCTGTAGTGGCTCAGTGGTTGAGTGCTGGCTTCCCACATATGAGGTACTGAGTTAAATCCCTGGCCCCCAGTACCTAAAAAAAAAAAAAAAAGAAAGAAATGAAAAGCCAGGATGAGATGGTTTCACAGATGAATTTTACCAAACATAACAAGAAGAATTGAAACCAATTTTGCTCAAAATCTTCCCAAAAATTGAAGGGGAAAGAACACTCCCTAACTCATTCTATGAGGCCAACATCACCCTAATACCAAAGCCAGGTAAAGATACTACAAGATAAGAAAATTATAGATCAATGTCCCTTAAAAACCCTCAGCAAAATACCAGCAAACAAAATCCTATGGCATTTTAAAAGAATTATACACCAAGGTCAGCAACATTACAAGGATGCCTACTGTCACCACTGTTATGCAACATTGTACTGGGAGATATAGCCAGAGAAATTAGGCAAGAAAAAGGAATAAAGGGCATCCAACACTGCAGATTCTGAGGTCAGGGAGAGGGAAAACAGGTATAATATGGGGGCATTTTCAGGACTTGTGAATTGTCCTGAATGACATTGCAATGACAGATATGTCATTAGATATTTTGCTATAACCTACAGAATTGTGTGGGAGAGAGTGTAAACTACAACGTAAACTAAAATCCATGCCTAGGGAAGTGGATTTGGCCCAACAGATAGGGCATCCACCTACCACATGGGAGGTCCAAGGTTCAAACCCAGGGCCTCCTGACCCATGTGATGAACTGGCCCCCACGTGCAGTGCTGATGCGCACAAGGAGTGCCGCACCACGCAGGGGTATCCCCTGCATAGGGGAGCCCCACGCTCAAGGAGTGCGCCCCATAAGGAGAGCCGCCCAGCATGAAAAAATTGCAGCTTGCCCAGAATGGCATAGCACACACAGAGAGCTGATGCAACAAAACGAGACACAGATTTCTAGTGCCACTGACAAGAATACAAGCAGACACAGAAGAACACACAGCGAATGGACACAGAGAACAGACAACGGGGAGCGGGGCGGGGAAGGAGAGAGAAATAAATTAAAGACATAAATAAATAAATCTTAAAAAATTCCATGCTTAGTGGCAATGCTCCAAAACGTGTTCATCAATTGCAATAAATGTACCACACTAATGAAGGACTTTTTTGATGGAGGTAAATGTGGGGGGTATGGGGAGAAGGGCATATGGTAATCCTGTCTATTTTTTATGTAACATCTATGTAATCTAAATATCTTAAAAAAATTTTTTTTAGAAAGGGCATCCAAGTTGGAAAGGAAGAAGTAAATTTCCCTATGTGCAGATGATATACTTCTTTATATAAAAAATCCTGAAAAATCCACCACAAAGCTATCAGAGCTATTAACAATTTCAGCAAAGTGGCAGGGTACAAGACCAACACAAAACACTCAGTAGTGTTTCCATACATGAGTAATGGACAATCTGAAGAAGAAATCATGAAAAAATTCCATTTACAATGGCAACTAAAATCATCAAATACTTAGGAATAAATTTACCAAGGACATAAAGGACTTATGCATGGAAAACTACAAAACATTGCAAAAATAAATCAAAGAAGACCTAAATAAATGGAAGAACATTTTGTGTTCATGGATTGGAATATTAAATATTGTTAAGATATTGTTAGGCCTCAAAGCAAGGCCTTTATGGATAACCAGAGATGGCATAAAGAAAACTTCAACACGAGATTTAGGCAAACTCACATTTATTACGTCTGCAGAAGTAAGGAGCCAAGGCCAGTCCAAAGTGAC
Source organism: Dasypus novemcinctus (assembly GCF_030445035.2). Lineage (NCBI taxonomy): Eukaryota > Metazoa > Chordata > Mammalia > Cingulata > Dasypodidae > Dasypus > Dasypus novemcinctus. The sequence goes on along the minus strand of NC_080680.1, from coordinate 78,483,683 downwards.
TCAGACCTGACTCCCTGTGCTGCAGTTTCACTCTTACTTAAATATCCAAGTTTCTACTTAGCATTTGCTTTGACTATACATTAGTTTTTATACATATGGATGAACACACATAGCTGGTTATATAATTGTATGATTAGCATGTTCAGGAAATCACGCTTGCACATACATTGCATGATCAAGAAAGGGGTGGATAACTCCACCCTGGGTGAGAATTTTACTATGTTAATTAAGCAAGTTGAAGTGAGAACAGCAAGGGGTTGCTTCTGTGCAGGTCCGGCCAACTGGTTGAAGCTGGTTTTCATACTTCATTGCTTCAACAAGATATTCTTGACCACCAAAAGCGGATTTTGGCTCAAAGAGAGGGTTGCATTTCATTACCTTCTGATTTACATACAATTCTTTTCTTTGTATCCTAGCAACAGGGAGAGAAACAAGTTACTTTCAGGTATTCGGTCATCCTACATCCATCAATATCAGTTCTACCAAAGCAATGTAAAGACTCAATGAAATCCCAATCAGAATTTCAAGAGCTTACTTTTCAGGAATGGAAAAGCAAATCATCAAATTTATATGGAAGGATAAGATTCTGAATGGCCAAATCCATCTCAAAACAGAAGAATGAAGTTGTAGGGCCCACACTTCCTGATTTAAAACATTACACAGCTACAGTAACCAAAACAGTACAGTACTCACACAAATACAAACATATACAACTTGGGATTTGAACTGAGAATTCAGAATTAAACCCCCTCACGTCTATGGCCAATTTATCTTTTACAAGGTTGTCAAGTCCACTCAAGGGGAAAAAACAAAACAAAACAAATGGTGATGGGAAAAATGGATACCCATATGCAAAAGAATTAAGGTGAACGCCTACCTCACACCATATTAAAAAAATCAATTCAAAATGCATCAAAGACCTAAATATAGAGACCAAAACTACAAAAACTCCTGAGAGAGAACATAGGCAATGGTTTCTTAGACTTTATACCCAAATCACAAGCAATAAAAGGAAAAAAAATAGATGGGTCCTCATCAAAATTAAACTCTTTAGTGCTTCAAAGGACATTATTATAAAAGTAAAATGACAACCTACACAATGGGAGAAAATATTTGGAAGCCATATATCCAATAAAGGTTTAAAATCCAGAATACATAAAGAAATCCTTCAATTTAACAAGAAAAAGACAAACAACCCAATTTAAAAAATGGGCAAGTGGCTTGAATAGACATCTTTGCAAAGAAGATATACAAATTGTCAGAAAGCATATGCAAAGATGCTCGATATCATTAGCTATCAAGTAAATGCAAATTAAAACCAACAATTTCACACCCATTAGAACAGCTGTTATTTAAAGAAAATAACAAGTGTTGGAGAGAATGTGGAGAAATAGGAACAGTCATTAATTGTTGGGGCAATGTAAAATGGTGCAGCTGCTGCAGAAGGCATTTTAGCAGAAAGCTAAATATAGAAGTATTGTATGACCTGGCAATCCTACTACTAAGTATATACCCAGAAGAATTGAAAGCAGGAACTTGAACCCACATTTGAACACCAGTGTTCATAGTGGCATTATTCACAACTGCCAAAAGATGGAAGCAGCCAAGTATATATCAATAGACAAATGGATAAACAAAATGTAGTATATAAATGCAATGGACTATTATTAAGTCATAAAAAGGAATGAAGTTCTGTTGCATGGAACATGGATGAACCTTAAAGACATCACACTGAATAAAATAAGCCAGATATTAAAGGACAAATATTGCATCTCACTGATATGAAACAATTAGAATAAGAAGATTCACAGAGTCATAATCTAGAATATAGGCTACTAGGGGCTGGAGTGGTGATAGGGAATGGGGAGTGAAGTATACAGGAACTCTATTTTCTGCATGATTTTTTTCTGTAAGCTTACAGCTTCTTTAATAAAAATATTTATTATAAAAAACAGGGTGCAGAACAGTGTGTTCAGAATCCTCTCATTTTCATAAAAAATAAAAATAAAAAGAAACACCAAAGTGAGCAGAAAGAAGGATATAGTAAGGATTAGAGCAGATACAAATGAAATAGAGAATAGAAAAAATAGAATCAATGAATACAAAAGTGGTTCTTTGCAAATATAAATAAAATGACAAACCGTTAGCTAGATGGACCAAAAAAAAGGGAGAAGACATAAATAACATATATTTTAAAAAAGACTTATTTTTAATTTATTTCTTCCCCCTCTCCCCAGTTGTCTGCTTTCTGTGCCCATTCACTGTGTGATCTTCTGTGTCTGCTTGTATTCTTCTCAGACGCAACCAGAATCTGTGTCTTGTTTTGTTGTGTCATCTTGCTGTGTCAGCTCTCTGTGTGTGGGGGGCCACTCCTGGGCAGGCTGCACTGTTTTCATGCTGGGTGGCTCTCCTTATGGGGAGCACTCCTTGCTCGTGGGGCTCCCCTACACGGGGACAATGCTGCGTGGCATGGCACTCCTTGCATGCATCAACACTGCACGTGGGCTAGCTCATCACACGGGTCAGGAGGTCCCTCCCACATTAGCCTGGAGTCTTAATTTTCATCTGTACAGATGATGCAATACATACTATATTGTGATCCTTCATATTATCAGCCACTACAGGCAAGTCTGTACTGAACAAAAGAAAAAGAGAAAATGGCAGGAGTTTAACAATATTATTGGATATTAATATTAGCTGATATTTATTGACCATGTATTCTGTGCCAGAAAATGTTGTACATATTTTATATTAATTCGGTGTTTTTCAACCTGCAGGACTAGAATCATTAGTAGGTCAGGAAATTAGTCTAGTATGTTGTGAGCCATATCCCCACCCCCCACCTTTTTTTTTTAGGAGGTATGGGGGATTGAATCTAGGAGCTCATATATGGGAAGCAGGCACTCAACCACTTAGCAATATCCACTCTCTGTCCCACTTTTTTAAAGCTCCTATCATGCTGTTTGCCTGCCTGATGTACATTTATATGGAGTCTTCTCTCTCCTTCCAGTCTGTAAAGATCTCAAAGGAAAGGATCATGTTTTCCTGTATTGTGGATTCAACACAATGTTTGCCATATTGTTTAAAAAAATTTTTAAAAAAAAATTTTTTAAAGCACTGTCAATTTTCCCTTCCCCCATCAGCTGTAACCTCTAATCTGCTATCTATGTCTGTGAATTTGCTATTTCTCCTCATTTCTTATTAGTAAAATCACACAATATTTGTGCTTAGCAGCCTTGTAAAAAAATTATTTTGTATTAATTTTATACTCAAAGAAGAGTTGCAATGATAGAACAGAGTTTCTGTATAGTCTTCATCTACCTTCCACTAATATTAACATTTTATATTATTATGGCAAGAAAATAGCTCTGGTATAAAACTTTTACTAAACTACAGACTTCGTTCAGATTTCTCCAGGTTTCCCTCTGATGTCCTTTTTCTCTTCCAGGATACAAACCAAGATCATTGCATTTAGTTATCATGTCCCTTAGTTTCCTCTGATGACAATTTCTCAGTTTTTCCTTTTCCTGATTTTGATACTTTCGTACACCAGTAGGTATTTTGTAGAATATTCCTCATTTGTTTGTTTGTTTGTTTATTTCCCCCCTCCCCCCACCCTGCTGTTTTTGCTGTCTGTATCCATTCGCTGTGTGATCTTCTGTATCTATTTCTCTTTTGATCTTCTCTTATTTTTCCTCCTCTAGGATTCACCGGAATTCGATCCTGCAGACCTCTGATGTAGAGAGAGGTTCCCTGTTAGCTGCACCACCTCAGTTCCTGGCTTCTGCTGTGCTTCACCTTGATTCTCCTCTTCGTGTCTCTTTTGTTGTGTCATCATCTTGCTGTGTGACTCACTTGTGTGGGCACTGGCTCACTGCATAGGCATGCTTTCTCTTCTTCTTTTTCACCAAGAGGCCCCAGGGATCAAACCCGGGTCCTCCCATATGGTAGGCAGAAACGCTATCACTTGAGCCACATTCACTTCCCTAGAATATTTCTCAGTTTGGGTTTGTCTGCTGCTTTCTCACAATTACACCGAGGTGATGGATTTGGGGGAAGAATGCTACAGTGCCCCTCATATCATTTCAGAATGTTTATGATATCAAAATGACTTCTTGTGATGTTAACCTTGATCACGTGGTGTGATAGATTGAATTATGTATCCCCCCAAAAAAAGATTTATTTCTCCCCCCGCCCCATGGTCTGCTCTCTGTGGACCTCCCATATGGTAGACAGAAGCCCAATCACTTGAGCCACATCCACTCCCCCCCAAAAAACCCATGTTCTTAATTTACTCTGCATTCTTGTGTGTGTGTATTTTTAAATAGAACCTTTTAAGGCTGTTATTTTTAGTTAAGGGGTTGCCAACTGAATCAGGATGGGTCTTAATCTGTATTAAAAGAGGCCTTAAAATGAGAACCTCAAAGTCACAAGGCAGAAAGGAGAGGATATCATTATGTGATGAGAGGCAGAGACACAAGCCAAGAAACTCCAAGGATTACCAGCAGCCAGCACCAGAATGCTACAGACTGAAAGCAAGCCTTGCCAATATCTTGATTTTGGACCACATCTAGCCTCAAAAGTCTGACCAAAAATTCCCATTATTTAAGCCATTGTGTAGCATTTGTCATAGCAGTCTGGGAAACTAAGACACTTGGTTAAGGTAGGGCCTGCCAAGTATCTCCAATGTAAAGTTATTATTTTCCCATTTCATTCTCTATTTGTTAGACATGAGTGACTAAGCCCAGTTCACATTCAAGTAGGAGGGAAATTAAGCTTGACCTAATGAAGGGAGAAATATCAAAGAATTTCTGGAAATATTTTGGAACACCAGAGTAATTAATATTTTGGGGAAGATATTTTGCAGTTATGCAAATATTTGTTTTCTACTTAATTTTAATATTCATTGGTACAACAATTATTACTGTTGTGTTCTAATGGTGATTTTCTATTTCCCTCATTCCTTCTATATTTATTAATTGGAGTACTTTTGTAAGGATGAGATGTCTCTCTTCTCATTTATTTACTTATTCATCCCTTTATGTCAGCATTGACTAATGGATTTTCATTTTGTTTCTTGAGTTACAATCCAATATTATCATTATTTTGTTGCTCACAGCTAAACTGGGCTGTTCCTCTGGGTGTGATGCCCTTTGACTGTATTAGATTAAACTGAGATGTATTTGATTAAACTACCTGTTAAGATTAGGGTTTTTTAAATTATCTTTTTTAAAGTGAATAGATCACACAAAACGTTACATTAAAAAACATGAGGTTCCCATATACCCCACTCCCCACCTCCTCATCCCATCGAATTTTTTATTTTTTGAAAATACCTAGATCATAAAAAATGTTACATTAAAAAAAATAAGAGGTTCCCATATACCCCCCACCCTCCCTCACCCCACTCCTCAAACATCAACAACCTCTTTCATCATTGTGGCACATTCATTGCATTTGGTGAATACATTTTGGAGCACTGCCGCCCCACATGGATAATAGTTTACATTGTCGTTTATACTCTCCCCCAGTACTTCAGTGGGTTATGGCAGGATATATAATGTCCAGTATCTGTCCCTGCAGTATCATTTAGGACAACTCCAAGTCCCGAAAATGCCCCCACATCACATCTCTTCTTCCCTCTCCCTGCTCTCAGCAACCACCGTAGCCACTTTCTCCACATCAATGATGCAATTTCTTCCATTACCAGTCACAATAGTTCCATAGTAGAATATCAGTAAGTCCACTCTAATCCATATTTTATTCCACCATCCTGTGGACCCTGGGATGGTGGTGTCCACTCTACCTCTATATTGAGAGGGGGCTTAGATTCCAAATGGATGATGGATGCAATTCTCCTGCTTGCAGTTGGAGGCACTCTCAGTTCCCTGGTGTGGTGGTTGACCATCTTCACCTCCCTGTTAGCTGACCAGGGTGAATACAATAAACCAGAGGGCAGGAGTTGCAACTCTGCTGAGGCTCAGGGCCCAGCTGGCACATGGACAATTCAGAGATTCAAGTCTCCTGAGTATACACCAACCCTAGCGCCAACCACAGGTTCAGTTAAAGTGACAGAAGAGGCATGTGTAGAAAGGACACATCTGAGTTCAACTCCATCACACTCAGGAACACAAATTCCAAAGTAGGGCCCATTGACATGGCACTGAGCTCCAGAGCCATCTGCCATGACCATAGAACCTGTAGGTCTCTGTAGCAAGATTAGGGTTTTGATTTGACCATGTCAGTAGGGCATGACTCAAGGTTGACCCTCACTCAGGAAGACATGGGGCTCCATAGATACCAGAGGAAAGAACCTTGTCACCGATGATCCTGGGGCCCCGGGAAGAGAGATGAGCCATTTATCTCATAGCTTACAGCTAACTTTGTGAAGAAACCAGAGCAGCTTAGCCCGGAAAGAAATAAGCCCTATGTGAGCATGTAGCTAAGAAAGGGGAAAGGTGAATCCTTGGGGAGATCCGTAACCATCTTGTTTCAACGTGTAGCAACTGACTTTGGTGAGAAAGTAATCTTTGAACTGGACTCTTTAGGGCAGGGGTTCTTAAGAAGGGGTCCATTAGCTTGAAGTGAAATTCAAAAAACACTATTCTTGTGGGGATGTGTTGATGAGGGTGTGATATATTTATTAAATAATACACAGTATACTGTGGACTTAGTAAGGGGTCCTTGGTTTTCACCTGACTGGCAAAGGGGACTGTGGAGCAAGAAAGGTTAAGAACCCCTGCTTTAGGGCCTTGTAACTGTAAGCTTTTACCCCAAATAAATACCCTTTATAAAAGCCAACAGATTTCAGGTACTTTGCATCAGCACCCCTTTGGCTGACTAATACACTCACCTTTGTTCCATCTTTGGCCATTGGAAGCTCTACTTTTTTAAAGGATTTAGAAAAAAATATATAAAAGTTTAATAATTGTACTGTAATTATGTAAAATATTGACATGAGGGGATTATGAACGCTTTATGGAAACTCTCAGTATATAAATGTATGGAATGTTATTACTTCATAAGTTTTTTTTTTTTTTTTTTTTTAACAGATGTGTGTGTTTGTGTTGTGGATATTAACTACTTCTTTTGGGTGAGAGTCAAACAAGTAGGAAAAAAACCAAAATCCTGGCACTTTTATTTAACTCTTTTAATCCTCCAAACAATCCTCCGTGGTAGTTATTACTATTTCCATTTTGCAGATGGGAAAAGAGACAGGATGGGAGTAAGCACATTGCTTAAGGTCACATACCTAAATTCTTCTGGAACAGGGGTTGCTAAACTATTCCGTAAAGGGTCAGATTGTAAATATTTTGTGCTTTGTGGGCTACATGGTTTCTGTTGCAACTACTTTACTATTGTAGCAGGAAAGCACTCATAGACAATAAGTAACTCAGTGTGCACGTTTTTGTTCCAATAAACTAATTATGGGCATTAAAATTTGAATTTCATATTATGTTTACATAACAAGCAACATTCTTTAAATTTTTTTCCCCAACCATTAAAAAATGTAAGAACTATTCTTAGCTAGTGTGCAGTAGAAAAACAGGGAGTGGGGTGGATTTGACTTACAGGTTGTAGTTTGCCTACCCCTGTTCTAGAATCCAGGTCTTCCTGGATCCCTCTAGAACCCAACTTGTAACCCCTGCCTAGGGCTATTAAGTACTGGAATAATAAAATTGTTTTTCCTGGCAATAATAGTTCCTTACAATTCTTATTTCAATTATTTTCTGAGGACTTTCATTGTCTTGTGTGAACCTAACAAGACTCTATAAAGTAAACAGAATTTAGCTCTCTCATATAGATGAAGAAACAGGTTTAGAAAGGATAAGTTATTAATTATTAGAGTCTAGGGGGAGCTGGCTGGACTTCTTGAGAAAAGAGACACAGCAATGTTATTAGAGTGTGCTTTGGGCTATTTCAAACAGGCATCACACACTGGAAATATTATTAGCTGTTGTGGTCATTGCATTTGAGGGTCAGCATGCCCAATGTTCAACTGACTTTGGGGATTTATTACTAATTAAATATACTGCAAAAACGGATATATTCCAAATTGCCAAAGCACTAATTTTCAGCGAGAGATTACCAAGCAAAATAACATGTAGTCCTCTAGTCAACAAAACATTCACTCCCCTGGAGGAAAATTTTCATGAGAAGCCAAAATCTAATCAAAAGTTTCCTTGGGGTCTGGAACCCAGGTCAGGGACTTTTGGGTGATTTTTATGGCTAATATGCACTGAGTACCCATATCCCTGCAAAAGGAATGAGAGAGGCTGCCAAGGGGACCAGAATGTTCCATGTGCTGGTCAGGCCACCCTTTCCCTGCACTGTGCACATTTTTTATTTCTTAAGGCTCACTTTTTCTTTTCTAAGATTCTATACAGACAGACCCTGTCATTTGTCACACTCTTTCTTTAGGCAGGGTATAAAGCATTTGGTTATGTGCATTTATTTTACTATGATAGAAAAGATTAGATTTGAATTTTGTTTAGTTTTATCTAGGTTGTGAAATTTCTGCTTTGGGGTTTATATACTTTGATTATATTTTCCTGAATCATAGCCACCAATTACTGATTGTTTGTAAGGATGGGCCTCATCTATGAATAACACATTTTATCCCCCTACTTATTGTTGCCTATTTGTGGAGATCTAAAACTCAGGTTTCTAAGAATTTCCCCAGTTTATTTTCCATCACTTTATGCTTTCACTTTAGTCAAGAGTGAAAGGGATGGTCCTTTGCAGTCTCAGTATGTGAAAAAGAATGATAGGGATATCCATTATGGAGGACAATTGTTGAGAGGATAGTTCTATTGCATCCAATTTGTAATAATTGTAATCAGTGAGCTTTTAGGGCTTTGATGCCCTTATTTTCTCCGGTCCTAGTTCTTCACTAGGACATCTCCTTTGGTAAATGAGATAATTTAATGAAAGTACTCAGAGAAGCCAGGGCAGAAAATACAGATTTTAAAAAATTATTTATTTGCGGATTAAAAAAAAAAAAGAATATTACAGAAGAGAAAATTGAGGCCTGGAGAGGTCACACTGCTTGTACAAGGTCACCTTAAAGTTACTCTTTTAATTAAGTAGTAAATGAGTACCTTCTCCATGTAAAAAATGAAAACATTACAGATTAGGTTATATGTATGAGGCAGGCTAGTTTAGGGAATGAGAAGAGGAATCTGGGACCTGGCAGAAAACCATGGCCATGAAACATGTGGTCATGGAACCTGTCTGGACAACCCCACCCCCAGGGAAAGACCCCACTAAAAGGTGGCTGGGAGAACCTCTGTAAGAATCCTCTATTTGGAATGAGATTTCATCAGGGACCAAGGAAAAGCTCTGGATATTCTCAAGGGACCTTGTCATCAGCACCCCCTCCCCCAGGGGGGATTTATAGATGGGGTAACCAATCAAAACAGCAAATCAGCTGGGCCTCCTCCCCCAAAATTAACAAGAGGAGGGGTAATTAATGGTTTAAAAAGTAACCACAGGCGCACTCCTGTGCTGGCTCTCTTTCTCTCTCTTTGCCTGGACAAGCCCTCAGGTACATGTGGGGACTTGTAATCTGTCACTTTCTCCCCTTTCTAGTCTCTTCTCTCAAATCCTTAATAAACTACTGCCCTAACTAAACTGGCATATTCTTAAATTCTTTCGTGTAACATGTAGTCTCTTTTGACCTGCACCCTCAATCACAAACCCTTTTTCCTATTCCTATTCCTATCAGGTACAAACCTGATATCCTTTGACTTGTTTTCTTGTGCTCTTTCCATTAAGTCTTTGCCTCTTAAGGGTGGTTTCTATTACTGATTCTCCCACACATTTTTGTAATGCAGGAACACAAAGAGGAGGAAGACTGAACAGACCAGACACAATCCTAGCTCACTGTCCAAAGGAGAGAGAGATTTATCTACATATGAATGGTCAAGATAATAAATTCTATTTGTCAAAGGCACAGTCAGAGCATTCTTTGCTCAATTTAGATCAATGAGAAAGGCTTTCCTTGAGCTGGGTAGGGCTGTTAAGGTTTCAATGGTTTTACATCAAACAATTTAACATACATCAAGTATATTGGTAACTGGTAAATTATGTAATTAGCATAGTATTTAGCAGAGACCTCAGAATATGCTACTTTCCTTTCAACCTGTTGGGTGCAAAAGGACATATTAGCTTGTGAACAAAATTACTAATATTTATTTAGGGTTTACTAGGTGCCAGATAGTACTATACATATTCCCAGTTTTCACAAAGTATAGTGACAAAGTTCCCATTGAGGTATGGCCTTCTCTATTCTAACGTCAGCACATCTAACAAGCCTGGGATACTGCTTTTGAAGATTAAATAAGCCAGTATATGAAAAAAATACTTAACTATTAGAATTCTATATTACTATTATAAACCATTATCTCCTCCTTTATGCTTAATTCCTGGAGGAACAACCAGGCCAGATCTTACTTAGAGGAAGATCATTGTTCCCATACAGAAAACCAAATGGTTCGGGTCTCTTCAGACAGGGAATAACTGAACCGAACTATGTGTCTTTCCTTATCCTTAGATTGGGACAATCCCTGCCTCAAGGAGTTGATTATACGATGTAATAACATGATTGGATAAACGGCTGACATGGCAGAAGGGTTTGGGCAGGGTAGAAGTAATTCGACTGCACTTTATCAGACAGAACTCATCAGACACTTCCCTGGACAAGCCCGGTGTAAAGCTCTTTTTGAAGACGTCTCAGTGTCTCCGCTTATATTTCAAGCCGTTGGCGTTTTCCCGCGCAGGGGGCGGAGCGGAGCGCGTGTCCCGGAACCTGGTAGCGGCGCCCGCCTGTCGGGACTACATTTCCCAGCAGGAACCACCAACAGTCAGCTGGCACGTGGGGCCCTCTGGTATCTAGTTCCAGAAGCTAGTCCTGTCCGTTTTCCGTCTCGGCCTTTACCCGGCCCGTAAGGCCCTGGAGGTAAGTCCATTAACCCTCGACGGAAAGACTGGTTGTATGTGGCTTTGCTGCGCTGCACGCTGGGAATCGTAGTCCCCTATTGCGACACTTGGGAGGCCAGGCTTGCCTTGAATGGTTGGCACGCATCACGTGATAGGTGGCAGGCGCCTGCGGGACAGCGATTTTTGGGGCCTTGTGAGGTCATCACAGCGCGACAACGAGCTACAGTTGTAGGCATCCTGGATGCGGTGGGTAACACTCCTTTAATAACTGTTCCAAGTACAAGAAATCCCATAAAGCCTCCCACATTTACTCCTTCCCCTTGCCTCCCCCCATCTCGGCGATGTTGCCTTCGCCCAATTGAGGGCGGCGATGGCTAGAGGAAACGGCGCGCGCTCTGGGTGGGCTGGGAAGCTGCGCGCGAGCGACGCGTGGTGGCCCCTCCTTCGCCAGTGACGCGAAGGTCACGTGACGAGCCGGGCCACCTCTGCCGCCGCCGCCGCTTTGTAAGAGGCACATTGGCAGGTAACGAGCGGCGGCGGCGGCGGCGGCGACGACAACGACGACGACGACGACGGGGTCTTGAGAACATCTAGAACAGCAGCGGTAATTACCACCCTCTCCCTCCTCTCGGGCTCCAGGGGCCTTGAGCACTGCAGCGTGTGTCTTCTAGTCCTGGGTTCAGTTCTTTTTTTCTTGACCCCCTTCAGACTGCCCTAGCACCCACCCACGAGGACCGGGCCGAGCTTCCCTGGCCAGTTTCACGCTTCCTCGGTGTGCCCAGGCCCGGACACCCCCCTTCTCTTCCCTCCGATTGTCCCGCTGCGTATTCTGCTTGTCTTCATCCTACTCCGCCCGGCCCCACCCAGCCCCAGGGGGGTCCTTCCCTTCCTCCACTCGGGTTTCTACCCTGGAGGGTGTGGTTTTCACTCCCACCTCTATCCCTCCGGGTCGGCTGGATTGCCCGAGCCAGGCTGTCGCTCCCCTTCTGACCCTTTCCGCTTTCACGCACATAGCTAGTCCTGGGACTGACCCTCTCACAGCCCAACTTTTGGGCTCTCTACCCTTTCCCGGCTTACCCGGAGCCATAGTTTAATTCTACTTCTTTTCATTCTGGATGGCTTTGGTCTCAGACTCTTGGGACTCAGTTTTTCTTCTCAGACCCGGTTCCTGAAGTCTGGTTGTGTCACAATTTATTTTCTTTAGTGTAGGTTTGAGAGCGCTTTGTAAACTGTAAAACACTATTATAATACGTATTCAAAATGTTATTCTTTCGTTGGTGCATTACAACTCACTTTTCTCTGCCTCTGAATTACTTTCCTACTATACTTTTCCTACTCACACTCCCTTCCCCAGGCATTTACTCTAATTAGTTACCCAGGCTTCTCAAGTTCTACTACTCTAATCTCTTAGCCTTGTTTTCTCAAGAAGTCGATCCTACCATCGTTTCCTGTTTGACCTAATCCTGTAGTTTATTACCATTTCCCTTGGATATTGTTTCTCCCTTATGGCTAAGCTATACTATCTGCCAGTATATAGGCTTTCTCCAACACCTGTGTATTCTAACAGTTGAGAGCTTTTTAAGGTCTATAAGGTATCCAAATACCACCTTTTATTTGAAACGCATTTAATTTACTTCTTAGGTGAACCTAATTCTTTGATATTTTCTCCTTCATTATGATGCACTTATTTCACCAAGGGTTAAAGGGTTATGTTAAGAGTTAGTGTGTTCCTCACTTTTCACCATGACTTGTACATCCTTTTTAGTGTCTGTTTGATAAATATAGAAGGAAGCTCTTGCCTGAAGGGCTCTTGTATTCTAGACATTGGGTGGGTAGAATGAGTGGTTCCCATCTATTTTAGTAAAGGGAGTGAATTCCAGCTTGCTTACGTCCCATTGCTGTTTTATCATAAGGGAAAGATGACTAGTTTCCCACATCACTTTTCTGTTTGTTTCTAGTGTAGAGTGCTACTGATTTTTCTCTTATATCTTGTTCACACATGGGATGAGTGATTCCCTTGTACCTCCCCCCACGGACTTGTTTCCCACAACTGTGTTTTTCCTCTTTGATTCCCTGTTGCCTCAGTAATTATTAAATGGTTCAGAGAAGGGAGGTTTTTGTTGTGATTGCAATGTGGTTGGAAATGGTGGCATGGAAAAGAATGCCAGGGAAGAGAATGGGGCTGTGGGAAGGGGCTGTGATAATTGTCCCTCCTGCCTGTTTCCTGCTGCTCTGGTTTCCTCTAGCCTCTGTCTTTAAATGTGGATTGCTCAACCGTAGTGACACGTCTTTAAAACAGGGCTGGAACAACAGTAACACCTTTGCTTCCCCTTCCTGGTAACTGTGCAGCCTGTGTGGTGCTCACCAGGAATGTCTCTCATGACACTATCCTGAGTTGCTTTTGTTATTTGGGGAGAAATGGCGGGAGAATAGAGAGAATTTTGGTTTATTGCCTGATATTTAAAATATGTGGTTATGTGTTGGTGGGAACTTGGTCAAGATCTCTCCCACTCTTGAGTATGAACTATAGGAAGACAGTATAAACCTGTTTTGAAGGCTTGAACTTGTCTAAAGTGAAGCCTTTAAAGTGAAAGCCTTGAAATGTTGATCCCTGTTTATTTTTCCTAAATGATGACTTCCTTGTACTTTTTTTTCAGATTTAAAAAAATTTTTTAATTTATTTTCTCTCTCTTCCCCCCCCTGCCCCCAGTTGTCTGCTTTCTGTGTCCATTTGATGTGTGTTCTTCTATGTCCACCTGTATTCTTGTCAGCAGCACTGGGAATCTGTTTTTGTTGTGTCATCTTCCTGCAGCAGCTCTCTTTGTGTGCGGCGCCACTCCTGGGCAGGCTGCACTTTTTGCGGGGTGGCTTTCCTTATGGAGTGCACTCCTTGCGCATGGGGCTGCCCTACATGGGGGACACCCCTGCGTGGCATCAGCCCTACATGTGGGCCAGCTCACCACATGGGTCAGGAGGTCCTGCTTTGAACCCTGGACCTCCCACATGGTAGGAGGATGCTCTATCTGTTGAGACAAATCTGCTTCCCTCCTTGTACTTTTAAAATTTGTGTAAGGAATTTGTTGCTTGTTTTTCTTCATTTGAAGCTCTACAAGTTAATAGGACGTGTTTGTCTAAAACTTAAATTGTTTTTTGTTAGAATATTTTCAAATTGTTCATAGAGAGAATTTCATTTGCATTAAGACCTTTTGCTGGAGGAACTTTATTTCTTGCTTTTAGTATACTGTTATTTTTAGCTTGTTTTTAAGTAAGATGTCACATAAAAACTTTCTCATTTAAAGTTATGCTGTTTATACATCATCTAATAATACTTAGCACTTTATTGTTTCCAGTTTCTTTTTTACATATAGTCTCAATCTTCTCATCAAATCACCCCTGGGTTTATAGGTATTATATCTGTGAAGACTTTTAGAGACTCAAGAGCTGCTGCTTGTTAATAATGCCTTTCTCCCTCTTTCTCTTTTTCTGTTTTCCTTGTTCTTTCTTCTTTCTTTAATTCTCCCCTCTTCTGTCCCTCCACCCTCCATACAGAAACCCACTAAACACTCATTCTCAGCTGAGGAGGTCATGGGGCCCCAGTTTCTTTGGAGACCAAATCTTTTGACCCTACTTGCCACCCTAGCATGCTGCTTCTCAAGCAAGCAAATTAAAACCTATGATAACTGTGCAACCTCATAGGCTACAGCAAAGTGTACAGTGCTTCCGTGTATTACGTGTATCTTCCTGGCTGGATTGTGTGCTCTTTGAAGGGTGGGATTTTCATTTGATAACATGTTTGGCACTGTCAAATCATTGAGAGTAAATGGGCTTTGAGAAAATACAGATTTAACTGAGATAGGGTCTAGGAGAAAGGATTGACTTTAGGATTTATTGAGAAGCCTAACTTTAAATCGTTTTTCTGATTAAACCATATTTTTCCTAAATTAATTTATAAATACTCATTTTAGGGTAACTTTTTGGGTCTGGCACTATTTTACCTAGGAAAGTAGAAATGTAGTGTGAGAATATATTAGAAAATAACTGTATAACAGCATTACTTTAAATTAAAAAAAAATTTCTCTGTTATTTAGTTACAAAAGTAAGAGACACATGGGTTTTGAGATACTTGAAAAAATAAAAAAAATAAAAGTCTTATCACAGTTTAACACTTATCATGGCTTAACCATCACTTTAAATCCTTGGCTCTTTGTTTACATAAATTATATATGCTAAAAAAATGGAATCATTGTGCATATTTACTTATTTTTATTGAGAAATATAGCAGAAATACAGAAGATAGGAGCTTTGAAAACACCTGTAGAGTTCTGAGAGACAAGAATAAAGTGAGCAAGAAATAGATGGGAAGTTAATATACAGGATTTCTATTTGGAACGGTGGAAATGTTTTGGTAATAGATGGTGATGGTAGGTAGTACAACATTGTGTACCTAATAATATGTATTTCAGTGAATGTGGTTAAAAGGGGAAATGTTAGGTTGTATACGTGGTAACAGAATTACCCCATGTATATGCCCATTAACAATATATGGTTGAATATTACCCATTTTTGATCTTGCTCTTAACTGAATTGTATGATTTTGAAACTAGCTTCTTTTACTCTCAAATGTTTGAAATTAATGTTAATTCTTGGTAGATAGCTGTCAATCATTTTTAGTAGTTTTGTAATTCCATTGTAAAGATATACCACATCTTATCCTGTTCTTTTGTTGATGGCTATTTATCTCATTTCTACTTTTTGCTTTTACAAATTTTACTTGCCTCCTGATGAACATACCCCTTCTCTGCTCTGAAAAATATCATACCCCAATTTCTCAAGAATATAATTAGGAGTAGAGTTTTTGGGTTGTGTGTAGGGTATATGTAATTTTACTAGATAATGCTAAAATGTATTCTAGTGTTGTGCAATAATTGTCAGCTGGACCTTAATCTGACTCACAGCACTCAGAAGATGAAATGACTATTTTCTGTTTTCCCTCGGAGATGGTATACAAATAGTAACATTCTAGATGCTTAGGGAAGAAGTGTGATTCATTACAGACTGAATGGAGAAGAGTTCTTCCCTGGCCTTACCACTACTTAGGGCTGCCTTATTTTTTAGTTTTTCCAAATGTGGTGAGATATTTTAGATACAGCTTTTATGAACCACATAGCTGGGCTTTGTTTCATTAATCCAATCTGCCATTTTAAAAAATATGTAATTTTTTATTAGAGAAGTTGTGAACTTACAAAACAGTTATGGGTAATGTGTAGAATTCCCCATACATCATCTCTTCACCAACACCTT
Source organism: Dasypus novemcinctus (assembly GCF_030445035.2). Taxonomy (NCBI): domain Eukaryota; kingdom Metazoa; phylum Chordata; class Mammalia; order Cingulata; family Dasypodidae; genus Dasypus; species Dasypus novemcinctus. The sequence continues at coordinate 78,467,441 of NC_080680.1, read as the reverse complement.
GTATTATTGTGGGACATTTGTTACAGATTATGAAGTAATATCACCATACTATTACCACTATGGTCCATAGCTTACATTTGGTATATTTTTTCCATACACCCCCATTGTTAACATCATGTATTAGTATTGTACATTTATTATAGTTCTTAAGAGAACAGTCCATCTTCCATCACATGGTTCACTGTTACACAGTCCCATACCTTGTATAATCTATCAGAGTTTATACTTAGTCTGCCAACTTTTAATTGAAACAGTCCATTTATGTTTATTGTGATTATGAATATTTTGGATTTATTTCTGCCATCACATTTGTCTTCTGTCTGTCTTGCCTTTGCTTGTTTTTCTCCTTTCTGCCTTTTGATTTTTTCTTTTTTCCCCTCTAATTTTTACTTTAAAGGTTTTTCAAATCTTTAATAAAGTTGAAAGAAGAGTATAATGAACACGTGTACCTTTTACCTAGATCACTGTTTAATATGTTGCCACAGTTTCTCTTTTCTTTCTCTCTGCACATCTTTTTTTTTTTTTTTAAGATTTATTTATTTGTTAATTTTACTCCCTTCCCCTCCTCCTGCCCTGCTGTTTTTGCTGTCTGTGTTGTCTTCTCATTTTCTCTCCTCTAGGATTCACTGGGATTCAATCCTACAGACCTCTGATGGGGAGAGAAGTTCTCTGTCAATTGCACCACCTCAGTTTCTGATTTCTGTTGCGCTTTACCTTGACTCTCCTCTTCTCTGTTTTGATGAGTCATCATCTTGCTGCGTGACTCACTAGTGCAGGGCACTTGCTTGTGGGCACTTGCGTGGGCACTGGCTCACCATGTGGGCACTCATGGGCACTGGCTTGCTGCGTGGGCACACGTTCTCTTTTTTTTCACCAGGAGGCCCCAGGGATTGAACCCAGGTCCTCCCATATGGTAGGTGGAAACTCTGTCACTTGAGCCACATCGGCTTCCCAATACCTTTTTTTGAAAAAGAAGGTACTGGAGATTGAAGAAGGTACTGGAGAAGGTACTGGAGATTGAACCTCATACCTGGGAAGCAGATGCTCAAACACTCGGCTTCTTCCACTCCCCACACATAATATCTTTTGACCGAATGTTTTGAAAGTACAGATATTTTGATATTTGACCCTAAATATTTCAGCAAGCATCTCCTTAGATTGAGGAACTTCTCTTGCATATAACCACAGTTACAATAACTCATGATATTATCATTCCTAGGAAAATGAATAATGATTTAATAATATCTGATATAAATCCACTTTCAGATTTTCCCGGTTATCCACATAATGTCTTTTGCATACTTTCCTTCCTTCCAATTAAGGTTTCTGTATTTATGTATTTTCACTGAAGTACACTACTGAATAACATTTTTTCAGTCACTGTTTCTCAGTTATAAGACATAACTGCTAGTCGGATAATCTGATAAACAAAAGATCACTACTGTTATTACTTCAGATAGTCCTCACCAATGTTAATTGCCAGTCTGTTATAGGAAATGTATAGTTTTGGGGCCATATTGGAAAGCCTGAAGATATTTTTTGTATCCCATTGCTGTTGTGAAGACCCCAGGTTTTGAAACTGCTGAACTGTCCTCTTGTTGTGTGGGAATGAGGCCAAGCTGTTAAATTTGATAAAAACCAGCAAGTCTTCCTTGAGGAGCTGGTGGCGAGGCTGAACCTTCTTTTCTGATTTCTTCCTATAAAATAAAGGAGGCTGAGCCCTTTTTTCTGAGTTCTTCCTATAAAATAAAGTATGATCAAATCCCTGAAATTACAATTGTTTCTTTTGTTAAAACATTTCATATTCTGTATTCATAATTTGGTTTTCTTAGAACTTGCTATAATTTTGATAACCAAGTGATAAGTGTATCTTTTGTATGACCTTGATTGGTAGTTTTGTAGCAGCTGGTAAAAGAGAAACAGAACTTTTTTTTTTTTTTTTTGCTTTTGACGTGAAATTCACATAACATAAAATTAACCATTTTAAAGTGAACAGTTCAGTGACATTTGGCACATTGACAGTGTTGCACAACTACTAACCCTGTTTTTTTTTAACTTTATTTTGTACATTTAATAATTGAAGATATAAACAGTTAAAAACTAAAAAGAAAACAGTTGAATGAAAACATACATTTCTCAGTTAAATGTACTGGATATCTATAAAAATTTTTTTTGAATCATGCAATATATTACACAATATATTTGGTTCATAGTAATGTAGACAAACAGTATTTATCCTTTTGTGTCTGGCTTGGTTTGCTCAACATAATGTCCTCCAACCCTGTCTTTTTCCAGAACATTTTCATCACTCCAAAAGGAAACCCAGTACCCATTTAGCAGTTGCTTCCTATTCCCTCCTCCATCTAGGCCCTGAAAACCACCACTCTGGTTTGTCTCTGTAGATTTACAGAAAGGAAACTATTCTTAATGTAAATCAGTCACATTGAACATTTTCTTTGGATCACGTTTTTAATAGTTACTGGATGCCTCAATTTTTTCCCCTTAATCAAGTTCTCATTTTATTTTATTTTTTCTTTCCCTCCCCCTCTGTCACCCTACTGTTTTTGCTGTCTGTGTCCATTTGCTATGCAGTCTTCTGTATCTCTCTTTTTTGTCTTCTCTTCTCGTCTTTCTCCTCTAGGATTCACTGGGATTTGATCTTGGGGACCTCTGATGTGGAGAGAGGTTCCCTGTTAGTTGCACCACCTCAGTTCCTGGCTTCTGTTGTACTTCACCTTGACTCTCCTCTTCGTCTCTCTTTTGTTGTGTCATCATCTTGCTGTGTGATTCACTTGCATGGGCACTGGCTCACCTCACAGGAACTTGGCTTGCTGTGTGGGCACTTGGCTTGCCAGGTGGGCACTGGCTCGCTGCGTGGGCACTTGGCTCGCTGCACGGGCACTTGGCTCACCCCGTTGGCTCTTGGCTCGCCATGCGGGCACTGGCTCACAGTGCAGGCACGCTTTCTCTTCTTTTCCACCTGGAGGACCCAGGGATCAAACCCGGGTCCTCCCATATGGTAGGGCAGAGGCCTTATCACTTGAGCCACATCTGCTTCCCTCATTTTATTTTGATTAAAACTTTCCTGGTATAATATTGATTACTTGGTGAATTGTTTCTTTGAATTCCTGGAGATCAGATCTTGAAAACTGTTAGATCTTCTACTTTAGTATTATTAGTCCTTTTTAAATTCCTTATGCTTGGAAGTGTTTTAAGGTAATGGTGGAAGAATATTCTTATACATTATAGAGTGGTCCAGGTGGTAGTTACAGGAATATAAAACTTTTTTAGTTAAAGTAGTCTACTTAATATTTTATTGCCACAGAAGAGTTTTCATTTCTTAAGATTATTTGAGATATTTAATTGTTCTCTGCATACTGTTCTAACGTTTTATCTCCTTTGACCAAAAGACCCCAGCTGTAATCGGGTATACTAGCAAATCTTAAGCAAACTTGTATAGTCTGACAGGCTAGCCAGTGTGGAACAAAGGAATGACCAATGTCACAAAGGATCTTTTCAGGGTGATAAAAGTGTTTCAAATCTGGATTGTGGTGATAATTGTACAATGTGGTGAATTTAAGAAAAAAAAATTGAATACTTAAAACAGGCGAATTTTATTGAATTTAAATCTTACTGCAATGATGTTACTTAAATTTTTTGGAATAAAGGGTTCAGTATTTTGGAATAAATAGATTCAACATTAACCTTCTAATCACCACCGTTATGGTAGCTGTTAGGATCTAGGCTAAGCATTTGAGGTACCTAATCTTATTTGATGCTCTCCACAGGTTTGAGAGAAAAGTTGGCCAGGGTTATCTAGTAATTTGCAGAATCCAGTTTTATCTGACTTTCAAACCTGTGCTCTTAATCACAATATTTTACTGCTTTACCTATCTGGAATACTGCTATGTAGGAACCCAGCCAAATTCTACCTGATAAATCAAACAATGTCCTGTAAGCATTAGAAAGGGAAATTAACATGTTTGTTGTGCATAAGGCTGAAGTTTTGCAATGGATGGGGGATGAGGGATGGATGTAGAGGTTAGGGCTCATGAACTTGTTCAGCTAGACTGCCTTCACTTTATTTTATATGTTGGTGTTTAGTAAGAGATTTGGTTAGACTTGAATTCTCTGGCTTTAATAATAATTTTTAAAAATCTGCCTTTCCTTTAGTTTTTTATTTTATTTTAATTATTTTATTTTATTTTATTTATTTTGAGGTTGCTGTCTGCTCACTGTGTCCATTCGCTGTGTGCTCTCTCTGTCTGCTTATCTTCTTTAGAAGGCATGGTGAACTGAACCTGGGACCTCCCATGTGGGAGAGAGGCACTCAATCACTTAAGCCACCTTGGCTTCCTGGTTTGTTGTTTCTCTCATTGTCTTTCCTCTTTGTAGCGTCATCTCACCGCCTACCTGTCACACCAGCTTGCCTTCTCCAGGAGGCTCTGGGAACTGAACCTAGGAACTCCCATGTGGTAGGCAGAGGCTCAGTCATTTGAGCCACATTCACTTCCCACCTTTAGTTTTTTCTTTTCTTCCCCTGTGGTCCTCCATATGGTAAATGGGGCTCAATTGCTTGAGCCACAGCTGCTTCCCCCTCCTTTAGTTTTTTCATTCTGATTTTATGGGTTGTTCTAATCAGCTGGTGAGCTGGTAGCCAAGCCTTCTACCAGTTTAGATGCATCACCTGTGAAGGGGTTAGACATACAACAGTGAGGAGTGGCAATTGATACCTCAAAGTGAGAAAAAAAGACAGAAGGCTATAAAATTACACTTAACTCAAGGTGCTATTTAGTAGGGCTTTATGGTGTATTTTGCTAAGTGACTTTAAAAGGCCATGGACATCAGATAGAAAGTAATTGCTGTTCACATTGTGGAACAGAAAATGAGAAAATGGGGAATATGTTCAGTATGCTCTTGAGAAAACCTACCTGGGAAAGGTGAAGGCAAAAAAGCAGGTGCAATTTGGGAGAATGGCACAGCCAATTTGAAGTGTCGGGATCAGAAAGGAACAAAGAGTTTGTGTTTTTTTTCCCCCTAAAGATTTATTTATTTTATTTATTCCCCCCACCCCTCGTTGTCTGCTCTCTGTGTCCATTTGCTGCATGTTCTTCTGTGTCCGCCTGTATTCTTGTCAGTGGCACCGGGAATCTGTGTCTCTTTCTGTTGCATTATCTTGCTGCATCAGTTCTCCATGTGTGTGGCACCACTCCTGGGCAGGCTGCGCTTTTTTCACATGAGGCAGCTCTCCTTGAGGGGTGTACTCCTTGGGCGTGGGGCTCTCCTACGCAGGTGACACCCCTTGTGTGGCACGGCACTTCTTGTGCGCATCAGCACTGCACATGGACCAGCTCACCACACGGGCCAGGAGGCCCTGGGTTTGAACCCTGGACCTCCTATGTGGTAGGTGGATGCTCTTATCAGTTGAGCCAAATCCGCTTCCCCAAAGAGTTTGTGTTTAAAACTCATCTTCAGCTGAACAGCAGTTGATAGATTTTAACAGTATTCTAGAAGATTAAAAAGTCTGCTTTGGGGGAAGCGGACATGGATCAACTGATAGACCGTCCACCTACCATATGGAGGGTTCAGGGTTCTATCTCCAGGGCCTCCTGACCTGTGTGGTAAGCTGGCCCATGTGCAGTGCTGCCACGCGCAAGGAGTGCACCCCGCAAGGAGAGCTGCCTCGCGTGAAAAAAGCGCAGCCCACCCAGGAGTGGCGCCGCACACATGGAGAGCTGACTCAGCAAGATGATGCAACAAAAAAGAGATGCAATTTCCCAGTGCCACCTGATAATGCAAGCAGATGCAGAAGGACACACAGTGAATGGACACAGAGAGCAGACAATGGGGGAGGGGGAGGGGAAAGAAATAAATAATAAAAATATTTTTTAAAAAGTCTGCGTTGGAATCAGTTTCACAATTAGGTTAAATCAGAAAAGAGGTAAAGACTTAAAGTTTCAATGAAATACAGAGAAGGAGGCAATTATTGATACTGTAGATAGAAGGTAACTCATAATTGATAGGTTGTGTGTATGACATTTTGACATATTAAAACTAATACTGGGAGCAGATGTGGCTCAAGCATTTGAGTACCCACCTCCCCCATGGGAGGTCCTGGGTTCGGTTCCTGGTGCCTCCTGAAAAAACAAAAAAAGCAAGCAAAAAACAAATGAAATAACCAACTCAGGGAAGCTGATGTGGCTCAGTGGTTGAGTGCTGGCTTCCCACATACAAGGTCCTGGGTCAAATCCCCAGCCCCCGTACCTCAAATAAGTATCACACACACACAAAACACCCCAAAAAACCCAACTAATACTGGGGGAGTAGATGTAGCTCAGTGGTTGAACATCTACCTCCCATGTACAAGGTCCCAGGTTCAGTCCCTGGTTCCTCCCAAAAGCAAAACAAACCAAACCAAACCAAAACAAAACAAAACAAAAACTAATTGTTACCTAATTTACTCCTAGACCAGGAGGAGATTTTGGGTATACAAATGATGTCTCAATTACCAGTACTAAGGTACCAGTACTAAGTTGATGGCAGGGAGAATATAAAGGGAGGCACAGATATAAGACTTTTAGTCACTTATTGCTAAATAGGTATGGGAAGAAATGATATAATTAAAATAATGGCTTAAATGTTTTGAGCTCTTGAGATACTTGAAAAATACTATTTATCACTTGGAAAATTTTGGAAGTCTTCAAATGAGGTATTTTCAGATGATTTAGGTGCCTGATATCCAGTAGGTAATTGGGATGTGGACTGAATTTCTGCAGAGACACATGGACGTTAGTTTTTCCTGTTAAAAATTGGAAGCAATTGGGAAGTGGATGTGGCTCAACTGATTGGGCTCCTATCTACCATATGGGAGGCCCTGGGTTCGCCTCCCAAGGCCTCCTTGTGAAGGCAAGCTGGTCTGCGCCTGCGGAGAGCTGACGGCCCGCTCCTGTGGAAAGCTGGCACAGCAAGATGATGCAGCAAAGGGAGACAAGCAGACACAGAAGAATGCACAGCGAATGGACACAGAGCAGGCAGCAAGCAAGCTGCAAGGGAGGGGAGGATAAAAAAATTGGAAGCGCTTACTGATGCCAATAGAGCATAAAATTTCTGTGAGAACGTGCTCAAGGATCAAACAATTTTACATTTCATTACAAAGCTCGGGCAGAACAATCCATTCAATAAATGGTGCTGAAAGAATTGGATATCCATAGCTGGAAGAAGGAAAGAGGACCCCTATCTCACACCATATCCAAAAATTAACTCAAAATGGATCAAAAAAAGGCAAGAAATAAAATTTTTAGTGGACGTTATTGGAAAATATCTTCAAGACCTGGTGGTAGGTGGTGGATTCTTAAAGGAGATAAGAGGAGGACTGAGTGGACCACTGATGCTTAATGTTTGTAGAAGTTTTAATTAGCTTTACTGTAAAAGTGTGGAAATGTATAGAGTGGATGGTAACACACAGTGAGTAACAGCTGGTTTATAAATGGGGATGTGACTGAAAATGGTAGTCTAGTTATGTAAATGCCAACTGACAGAATGCTAGAGAATAATCTAGAAACTGGATAGCACAGTAAATCAAGAGGTGGGTGAGAATTGTGGTTGATGGTGCAGATGCAAGAGTGCCCTTCGTTAGGTAGAGCAAATTTATATCACTACTGCAGGGTATTGGGAATATGGAGAAGCATGGGAAAAATACAGCTGGAGTGACCTGTGGACTGTGGTTAGTAGTAATAATAGAATATTCTTGCATCTCTGTGAAAGATGTTCTCTGTTGATACTGAGGCAGTGTGGAAAATGTGAGCCAAATGTACACTATGGGCATGGTAACAATCATGATATTATTTTATCTGTAGCAAATGTGTTCATGAAGGGGTGTTGTCTGGGAATTCTGCACATGTGCATGATTGTTTTATAAGTTTACAACTTCTGTCATAAAAAATATATTAAAAAAATAATAATAGAGTTGGTTGGGGGAAAAACACACCAAATGTAAGATAAGGTCTATGATTAGTAGTAAGATTCTTTCATAATTTCATAATTAGTAAGTATTCTTAAGTATACTTAAGTTTCATAATTAGTATTAGTAAGTAGTAAGTATTCTTTCATAATTTGTAACAAAAGTCTCATGACAATGCAAGCTGTTGGTGGAGGGCTGATGTATGGGACCCCTGTGTGATGTTGTGCATGTTTGCTTTGTAAGTTCACAGGTTTTACTGTGCACTTAATTGCTTATGTATGTTCATATATAAATGATAGAAAGATAATAGGATTGGTTGGGGGAAAATACTTTGTTTAGTAGTAATATTTTGACAATGCTCTTTAATCATTAGTTAAAAAGGTTTAACAACAATGCAAGTTATTGGTGGTAGAGTGAGTTATGAGAGTCCTGTATGATGTCGTATATGTTTGTTTTGTAAGTTCACAAGTATTATTGTACACTTATTGTTTATGTATGTTTGTGTGTGAGTGGTATACTTCAGTAAATAGAAAAAAAAATTTTTACATTTCAGGGTGGGAGAAGGCAGTGGTGCTGCTGAGGATTTGAGGACTAAAGAGAACCAGGATAGTGTAATGTCTAAGAAGACAAGGGAAGAAAGTTATGAAATATGATGAATGCCAGAGACAGGTGGAAGAATGAGAATAGAAGAAAGATAAGACAATTAGGTTGTCAATGGTGACATTGGGGCTAACATGTTTTCCTACTGTTGGAGCAGTAAATGGAAACCAAACTGAAGAAGGTTCTGGAGAGGTTTAGTGAGGAAATGAAGGCTGCGAGTATATTCTCTTAGAGAAATAACAGTATTCAGGAGTCATTGCTTGCAAAATGGAACATGAAGTTTCTAGGAGTGCTTGGAAGATAACTTTTCTGAGTCTTGTTTTATGATTAATCTGGATGTAGAGATTAATCTGGTTGTATAGGTCCTTATACGTAGACTTGTTAGAAGGAAAAGGATAATGAATATTTTCTCAATAGTGGTAGATTTCCTTGTTAAGGTATTTTGTATTTGGAATTTGACTAAAAACTCGGCCTGTGAGAAGTGGATGTGGCTCAACTAAGTTGGGTACTTACCTACTACGTGGGTGGTCCTGGGTTTGGGTCTTGGTGCCTTCTAAAGAAGGCGAGCAATTACCTGCACCCCTCTGCAATGAGTTAGATGCCTAAAGGAGCGATGTCACAAGCCAGCAGATGCTGCAGCCCGTGGGGAGCAGATGTGGCTCAGCCCATTGGGCACTCGCCTTCCATGTGGGAGGTTCCTGATGCCTCCTGGAGAAGGTGAGCAAACAGTGAGCAGACAGATGGGAGAACCATCGGGGCGGGGGACAGATAAATAAAAAAATTAATAAATCTTGAGGTACCAGGGCCAGGGATTGAACCCCGGACCTTGTATGTGGGAAGCTAGTGCTCAACTACTGAGCTACACTGGCTCCCCATAGATAAATCTTAAAAAAGCAAAAAACAAAATTGGACCTGGTGCATAAGTGACAGAGGTGTTCATGTTTAAGTGTATTGCATGACATCTGTATGTTGATAGCTGCATTCTTCAGGTAGCATACTTTTAAAAAAATAGTTGCTCTTGACATGAGAGAACAGTAATAAAGATGCCATTAGAATACAACTGTTATACTTTTAAAAAATCAGGACTTCATATCCTGGATTCATGAATAAAGTTAAAGAACTTTAATGAAATACTGTGGATCTGAAATATTTAAGAAATTAATATTTAAATTTTAAGCTTATCATTATAGCTAGAGATGCTATAGTTGTCTTGAAATAACATTACTGGGCATACTGCATTTTTATGAATCAATTGCAAAATATTTGTGTATTTGTAACCATTGAGTGCCAAATATTTAAATGGTTCATACAGAGATGTGAAAAATGAGAATAAGAATACATTAAAATATTTTAGTTCATTTGATCTTCAGTAAGAATTGAAGATTTGTCAAGTTTTGTCTGTTGTGAAAGTATATAATTAACAGTAATATCCAGTTTACTATATGAGAGTGGCTTTCAGAGAATGCCACATTACCCACATTCCCAAACAGTAAATTAATACAAATGATGTAATGAATTGACACTTTCAAATGGTAATCTGAGTTGAACTAGGTAACTGTTGGTTTTTTTTTTTTTAGGAGGTACTGGGGATTGAACCCAGACCTTGTGCATGGGAAGCAGGTGCTCAACCACTGAGCTACAACCCGCTACCCACTAGGTAACTTTTTTTTTTTTAAGATTTATTTTATTTGTTTATTCCACCCCCCTTGTTGTTTTCTGCACTCTCTGCTCTCTGTGTCCATTCACTCTGTGCTCTCTGTGTCTGCTTGTCTTCTATTCTTGTCTTCTTTTTAGGAGGCACCGGGAACCAATCCTGGGACCTCTGATGTGGGAAAGAGGCACTTAATTGCTTGAGCCACCTCAGCTCCCTGGTTTGTTGTATTTCATTGTCTCTCCTCTTTATCTCTTTTGTTGTGCCAGATCTCTGTGCGGGCCAACTGGTAGATGGGAGCCCAATTACTTGAGCCGCATCTGCTTCCCTAGGTAATGTTTTGAGTGGCGCTGTATAGAGGCTATTTCCTGCAGTTATTTTCTAACCTTATGGGTTGGCGATTTTTCTTTGTAAAGTGTAGGTACAGCTTTTGTTTGTTTGAAAATGAAAAGCAAGAGTTAATCTGACATTAATTAATTGATGTTTTGGCTTAGAGTATCAAGAATTAAAGATGCTGATTGTGGTCATCCTGACTTGAAGAAAGAGTTGGTTTATTAAACTTGTTTCCCTAAGGAAGATGAAGTAAATTAGTTTGATACCTCTTTCCCTTTTCTTACTGGGTCTGAGGAGGGGGAAATAAATAAAAGGGAAGGTGGCTTCCTATGTATCCCATTCCCTGAGAAGGCCTTGGGAAAGAGTGAGAAATTGATGGAGAGGGTGGGGATAGAGTGGGAGTAAGGATATGTAGACAAAAATTTATAAAAATATGTCTGAGTCTTTATTTCAGAATAAGGCTATTGTTGTTGACATTAGATCTGTCCTACTCCAATGATTCTTTGTGAACTTATTTCAGTTCTTTCCAGGGAAGGTAGACGGGGAACCTGTGCAGCTGAGCATGGTTGGGGAAGAGCCATTTTTGACATGGGGGTTAGGGATAAGACAGTCTGAGGTGGGGGTAGAATTTGAGGAGGTGGGCAAATTATTACAACTTTTTGTTAATCATATCTAGGAAATAGGTCTTTTTTTTTCTTTCCTTTTCCTTTTTTTTTTGGTGTGTGCCTGATGCAAAGCATGCTTCCTTCAGTGGATGCCTGGAGATGGGCAAGGTTGTTTCTTAATCACTCAAACTTGCGTAGAAGTCATTCTGCAACCTGCTCAAAATCAGGAAATGTTTTTAGGCTTACTCTGTAAAAATATTGGAGAGGAAAAGCCAAAAAGAAAAACAAAAGGATTTAGTGATTAAAAACTGAAGATGGGCTTTAAATAAATAACAAGAATACAATGTAAATGATTGCTTTGTTTACTTTTTGGAAAATAGCTACTCAGGAGTCAAGCAGAAACATGAAAGCTCCTACTTTTGAGAAAGAAGCCAAGAATAAGAAAGAAAGAAAATATGAATTAGGAAAGCAAGTTCCTAGTAATGTTCTGGGATTAGAATAGATTCAGACAAATTTCCCACATACCCTGTCACATGGTTAGAATAAAATGTAGAATCAGATGAAGTAAAATCATGTTCATTGCATTGTATTTGGCAGTCAGGAGAAGTATGGAGTACATTTAACCGTATATAACACGGTTGGCCCAAAAGAGCTTGCTTTTGTAATTCCATAATAACCCTATTCAGGATTTGAGGTGCCGTAATTATAATGCTATCGTGCTTTTATATAATAGTTTATATGTGAATGTTCAGTGATTAGAATGGCACAACCATGTCTTGTGGATTGCAGTGATGCAAAACAAATAGAAAGCACTGGGGAAAAAAAGGAACAAAGGGAAAATGGACTTGGCCCAGTGGTTAGGGCGTCCGTCTACCACATGGGAGGTCCGCGGTTCAAACCCCAGGCCTCCTTGACCTGTGTGGAGCTGGCCCACGCGCAGTGCTGATGTGCGCAAGGAGTTCTGTGCCATGCACAGGTGTCCCCCGCGTAGGGGAGCCCCATGCGCAAGGAGTGCACCTGTAAGGAGAGGCGCCCAGCAGGAAAGAAAGTGCAGAACAGACAACTGGGGAGGGGGGGCCTGGGAATTAAATAAATAAATAAATCTTTATTTAAAAAAAAAAAGGAACAAAAATTTTAAAAAAGCATTGGAAGGATATGCACTAAGCTATAAAAGTAGTTGTTTTTGCTGTGGTGGAACTATAGGTGGTTTTGTTTTCGTCAACTTTTCTATATTTTTTGAAACTTTGTGTGATGGCCATATAACTTTTATTAAGGTAAAATAATAAAAGTGAACTTATTAAGGTAAAGTAATAAAAGTGAAATTATGCTTTTACAACTTTCCCATATTTTAATTTGATCCTCATATCAGTTTTATGTACGAACTTTTTCATGGAGGCTTCTTTGAGAGCAGTGGTTCTCAAACTTTTGTGTGCATCTTGTCTTGTTTAAACAGAATTTCCAACTTTGTGGGCTTGGGGTGGGCCCTGAAAATTTGACTTTCTACAAACACAAACATACCACATTTAGAGCATAACTGTTTTAAAGTAGTGGTTTGACATCCTGGTTGCACATTAGAAATCTGGAAAACTTTCTTTAAAAAAAAAAAAATTGAGCTAGGGGAGCAGATGTAGCTCAGTGGTTGAGCCCTGCTTCCCATGGATGAGGTCCTGGGTTCAATTCCTGGTACCTTCTTTAAAAAAAAAAAAAGCTATATTTCATATACCATAAAATTCGCCCTTTTGATGTATTTATAATTCAGTGGTTTATGGAATATTCACAAGGTTTTGTAGCAGCCAACACCAGTATTTAATTCCAGAACATTTTGATCACCCCCCCAAAAAAAAACCCATACCCAGTAGCAGTCACACTCTCTTCTTCCCTTTTTCCCAGCCTGGCAACCACTTTCTTTGGATTTGCCTGTTCAGGATGTTTCATATAAATGGAATCAAACAATATGTGTTCTTTTATTTGGCTTCTTTCATTTAGCATAATCTTTACAATGTTCTTCCGTGTTATAGCATGTATTACCATTTCCTTTTTATGGGTATGTAATTCATTGTGTTTATTCTTTTTTTTTTTTTTAAAGATTATTTATTTCTCTCCCCTTCTCCCCCCACCCCGGTTGTCTGTTCTCTATTTTGCTGAGTCTTCTTTGTCTGCTAAGCGGCTTGGGAATCTGGGTTTCTTTTTGTTGCATCATCCTGTTGGGTCAGCTCTTTGTGTGGGCGGCGCCATTCCTGGGCAGGCTGCACTTTGTTTCGCGCTGGGCGGCTCTCCTTACGGGGCGCATTCCTTGCACATGGGGCTCCTCTACTTGGGGGACACCCCTGCGTGGCACGGCACTCCTTGCGCGCATCAGCACTGTGCATGGGCCCGCTCCACATGGGTCAAGGAGGCCCGGTGTTTGAGCCACGGACCTCCCATGTGGTAGGACACCCTAACCACTGGGCCAAGTCCGCCGCCTCATTGTGTTTATTCATTCATCATTTGATAGGCACTTGGGTTGTTTCTACCTTTTGGCTTTTTGAATATTGCTGCTATGAGTATTTGTGTACAATGCTGTGTGAACATGTATACAATTATGTGTAGACACATTTTCAGTTCTTCTTGGGTATATACCTAGGAGTGGAGTTACTTGGTGAGATGCTAAGTCTGTTTTTAACTTTTTGAAGAATTGCCTGGAGAGCTTTTAAAAACTATATTGATGGTGGGTCCTGTTCTGTGCAATTCTAATTTTTATAGGACCTGGCCTCATTTTGGAATTTCCCCAAATGATTGTGCTGTGCAATCAGGGTGATGATTCACTGTTTGAGAGTCTTTAAACTCCATTTGATAATGAGAAATCCCAGTATCTGGAGATAATTGTCATTATTACCATTTGGACATGGATAGAATGGCACATTTAGCTAATGAGTATACTGACTGTATTAGGGTTCTCTAGGGAAAAAGAACTGACAGAAAGTATCTGTAAATAGAATGAGATTTTATAAAATTGTCTCACGTGATGGGGGATGTACAAGTCCAAATTCTGTAGGGTAGGCTACAAGCCAGGGACTCCTATGAAGGTCTTTGATGAGCTCCCCAGGAAACGCTGTGTGTCTGAAGTAGAGATGGAAATTTTCTCTCTAAATGCTGAAATCACTTTTCCTTTTAAAGCCTTCAACTCTTTGAATGAGACATCACTTATTGCTGATTTTTCCTCAGTTGATTGTCGTGGCTTTATACAAAATTCGGGGGAAACAAGTCCTATGAGTCATACATAGGAAGGTAACAGAATCAAATAAAAGTAGAGTAAGAAAAAAAAAACTGGAATATGTGTTCTTTAAAATAATTTTAATTACTAGAATTATATGAGGAAGTCATTTGTACTACGTTCTGGGAGTGGATAATTTATAGAAATTCCATTTAGATCAGATTTCAGTCTTTTTTTAAAAACAGATCCTTTGCCATACCTTGTCTATGTAGGAATAGCCCTCTAATGAAAATACCAATTTACCTGTTATTCTTGTAAGTTGATAGGTCTTGTGAAATCCTGTATAAATATACTTTTTATTTTTTAATTTTTAATTTTTGAGAGAGGGCTATTAGAAGTAGAAGTGAAGATGGGCAGAGTAATCAGGGAATTTTCAAGGGATTGGAGGGCAAAGAATCATAAGGTAGTTGTTGAGCTAGGGAGTACTGTGGGTAGAAGACAGAGTTCAGAACTGTGAAATTAATCATGGATGGCAGTTGGCACCAGTGCATGGAAGCAGCTAGAGGCAGTTCATGAATATACTAAGTTATCGATAACCAACAAAATGCGAGCACTCACAAATGTAAATATGTTTTCCTCCCTGACCTTAGGTAACCTGAAAGGGTATTGTTATTACTACTATTTAATATTATTAGTTAAGATGGCTACAGTTTTCAACACTGTCCCCTGGGTTGCTTGCTTTCTTGTGTTTGTTTTAAATCTGAATTTTTGCTCTAACATTTTTTAAAAATTAATTTTTATTTACAAACACTGTACCCACCAAGGAAAAACTCCTTCTTTTCATCACCCTATCCCCTGGTAACCTCTAATGTACTTTCTGTTTCTGCAAATATATTCCAAATGTTTTTTAAAACCTTTTTATTCTGAAATAATTTAAGACTTACAGGACAGTTGCAAAAGTAATACAAATGCCATACTGAGAACTCTGACATACTCTACTTCCTAGATACCCAGATACCCCAATTTTAACATTTTGCCACCTTGGCTGTATCTTTCTGCTTCCTCCTTCCCTCCCTGTTTTCTGAACATTTGAGAGTAGGAGCAGGTTGCACACATCCTATTTTTTTTAAAAGTGATACTGGGTATTGAACCCAGGACCTCATGTGGGAAGCAGGTGCTCAATCACTGAGCTACATCTGCTCCCCAATGAGAGTTGCTTTTTTTCGTTGTTTGTTTTTAGAGGGTACTGAGGATTGAACATGGGACCTTGTATGTGGGAAGCAGGCCCCCAACCATTTGAACTACGTTCATTTCCCCGTATCATACTTTTTTTTTTTTAAGATTTATTTTTTTATTTCTCCCACCCCCTCATTGTTTGCACTTGCTATGTCTATTTATCCTCTTTGTTTCTTTAGGAGGCACTGGGAACTCAACCTAGAACCTCCTATGTGGGAGGGAGTCACCTAATTGCTTAAGCCACCTCTCTTCCATGCTTTGTTGTGTTTCTCATTATGTTCTACCTCCGGTGTCTCTTGTTTTGTCATCTTTTGTGTCAGCTTGTTGGATCAGCTTGCTCTTCCTGCTCACCATGTCAGCTCACTGTCTTGCCCGTCTTCTCTAGGAGGCACCAGGAACTTCTGCTCCCTGCTTTGTTGTCTCGCATCATGTTTTTCTTCTTGTATCTCTTGTTGCATCATCTTGTGTCAGCTTTCCATGCCAGCCCGTTGCGCCACCTTGCTGTCTTCTTTAGGAGGCACCGGGAACTGAACCACAGACCTCCCATGTGGTAGTCAGGAGCTCATTTGCTTGAGCCATATCTGCTTCCTCCATATCATACTTTCTGAAAACATAATACTTCCATGTACATTTTCTAGAAACAAGGTTATTCAGTTATGTAATCTAATGCAGTTACCAAGTTCAAGAAATTTAATGTTGATATAAAGCTTACATTCTATATTCATTTTTTCCTTATGTACCAATAATGTTCTTTGTTTTATATTGCATTTATTTTAGTTTAGTTTTTCAAAGATTTATTTTATTTATTTCTCCCCACCCCCTTATTGTTTGCACTTGCTGTGTCTGTCTTCCTTGTTTATTTAGGAGGCACCAGGAGCTGAACCCAGGACCTCTGATGTAGGAGGGAGGTGTTTAATCACTTGAGCTACCTCTGTTCCCTGTTTTGTTATGTCTGTCATTGTTTTCCCTCCCTGTGTCTCTTGTTGTGTCAGCTTGCTGTCTTCTTTAGGAAGCACTGAACCTCTGCTCCCTGCTTTGTTGTATCTCTCATTATGTTTTTTATTCTTGCGTCTCTTGTTGTGTCACCTTGCCATGCCTGTCCATTGCGCCAGCTTGCTGTCTTCTTTAGGAGGTACTGGGATGTGAACCAGTGACCTCCCAGGTGGTAGGCTGGAGCCCAGTCACCTGAGCCACATCCTCTTCCCTGTATTGCATTTAATTGTTATTATCTCTTTAGTTTTTTCTTTTTTTAATTGAGATATATATACAACATAAATTTTCCCAACCCAACCTCTCCCAAACATACCGGTTAGTGGTATTAATTACATTCACAGTGTTGTAGTACACTCACTACAATCCATTACTATCACTTTCCCTTCACCCCAAACAGAAAACCTACCCTCATTGTGTATTAACTCCCCTGCCACTCACTCCTCATAACCTATATTCTACTTCCTGTCTCCCGAAGTTTGCATACTCTATTTTCTTGTGTCTGTTAAGGAGCTTAAATTTAACATCCTAAATCTATAACATTCTTCATTTGCTTTGATGCTAAAACTTAACAACTTCAATAGTTAACACACTATGTTCCTATACCCTTCCATCCTTCCACCTTTATGTAGTTCTTGTCACAAATTACATATTTATATATTGAGTCTAAAATCACTGATTTTATTTTTCATTACATTTTATGCATTTGCCTTTTAGATCCTGTTGGAAGTAAAAAGTGGAGTTACAAGCCAAAAATATAATAGTAGCGGTATTTATATTTACTCATGTCATTTCTTTACCAGAGATCTTTATTTTTTCAAGTGGCTTCAGTTAGTTGTCTAGTGTCTTTCCCTTTCAAACTGCAGAACTCCCTTTAGCATTTCTTGTTGGGCCGGTCTAGTGGTGACTCAGCTTTTGTTTGTCTGGGAATGTCTTAATTCTCCCTACATTTTTGACAGTTCTGCTTAATCTAGAATTCTTGCTTGGCAGCTTTTTGCTTTCAGCACTTTAAATATATCTTCCTACTGCCTTATCTCAATAGGAGGCACCAGGTGGCGGACTTGGCCCAGTGTTTAGGGCGTCCGCCTACCACATAGGAGGTCTGCGGTTCAAACCCCGGGCCTCCTTGGCTTGTGTGCAGCTGGCGCATGCGCAGTGCTGATGCGCGCAAGGAGTTCCCTGCCACGCAGGGGTGTCCCCGCGTAGGGGAGCCCCACGCACAAGGAGTGTGCCCCGTAAGGAGAGCCACCCAGCGCCAAAGAAAGTGCAGCCTGCCTAAGAATGGCACTGCCCACGTGGAGAAATGACACAAGATGACACAGCAAAAAGAAACACAGATTCCCATGCCGCTGACAACAGAAGCGGACAAAGAAGACGCAGCAAATATACACAGAGAAGAGACAACCAGGGTGGGGGGGAAGGGGGGGAAGGGAGGGGGAGGGGAGAGAAATAAATAAATAAATCTTAAAAAAAAAAAAAAAAACAGGAGGCACCAGGAACTGCACCCATGACTTCCCATGTGGGAGGTGGGCACCTAACTGCTTGAGCCAAGTCTTTTCCCTGCTAGTTATTTTTTTGTTTTTGTTTGCTTTCCTGCTTTCCATCTTTGCTCACTGTCATTTTTTCTTTCTCATTGTTTGCTCATTTTTTTTCCTTCTCTGCTACTTGTTTTTCCTTGTTGTATTAGTCAGCCAAAGGGGTGCTAATGCAAAGTACCAGAACTCTTTTGGCTTTTATAAAGGGTATTTATTGGGGTAGAGGCTTACAGTTACAAGGCCCTAAAGAGTCCAACTCAAGGAACCACAAGAAGTACTTCATCACCCAAAGTCTGTTGCCATGTGTTGAAGCAAGATGGCGGGCGATATCTGTGAAGGTTCATCCTTCCTCTTTCCTCTTAAGGCTCCGTGGTCCCAGCTTCATCTAATCTCAGCTGTAGACTAGCATAGGGCTCATCTCTTTTCCTCTGGGGCTCATTTCTTTCTGGGCTCAGCTACTCTGTTCTCTTTACAAGATCAGCTGTAAATGATCAGATTCATCTCTCTTCATGGGGCCACAGGATCCTCTGTGTATCTATTTCTGTGTGACAGTCTTTTTTTTATCAACCCAGCAAGGGGGTGGACTCAACCCTGAATGCCCTAATGACGTGGTCGAATTAAAGCCCTAATCTAACATAATTTAATGAAAGACATCTCATCTGAATCTAATGCAGTCAAAGGGTATCATGCTCAGAGGAACATGCCAGTTTACAAACATAAATATCTTTTTTGGAATTCACAAATAATATCAAACTGCCATGCTTGTGGTCTGCTTGTTGATTTTCCTTGTCTGCTTGTTTTTCCTCACTATCTGCTTGTTGTTTGTCTTCTTTAGGAGGCACTGGGAACCAAACCCTGGACCTCCCATGTGGGAGGCGGGCCCCTAACTGCCTAAGCCACATCTATGTCACTAATTAATCTCAGACTTCCTTGTTTGTGACATGTTGCTTCTGTCATGCAAATTTTAGAATTTTCTTTATCTTTGGCATTCAACAGTTTGATTATAACATGTTCGATTATGACAGGTGTGGTGTGTGTTTATTTGGGTTTATCCTGTTTGAAGTTTGTTGAGCATCATGTATTTTGTTAAATTTGGGAGAAGTTGTCAGCCATTATGTCTTTGAATATCCTCTCTGCCTGTTTCTCTCTCTTCCTTCTGGGACCCCCACAATGTGTATATTGGTAAGCTTAAAGGTATCTCACATATTCCTCAGATTCTGTTCATTTTTCTTTTTCTTTCTGCTTCTCAGACTGGATGATTTCAGTTGTCTTACCTTCAAGTTCACTGATTCTTTTTTCTGCCAGGGCCAATCTGCTATTGAACTCCTGTAGGGAATTAATTTTGATTACTGTGGTCTTCAGCTTTGTTTTGGTGCCTTTTCATAATTTCCACCTCTCTATTGATATTCTCTATTTATTGTTCTGATTTCTTCTCATTTTTTGCTTTGTTTTTCCTTTAGCTCTTTGAGAATATTTAGTACCGTATTTTTTAAGTCTTTGTCTAGAATGTCTCAGGTCTGATCTTCCTCATTAATGATTTCTAGTGCTTTAATGTTCTCCTTTATTGATCACTTTCTGTTTCTTTGTATGTTTTGTAATCTTTTGTTGAAACATGGACATTTTGATATTTTAGTGTGTTAACACTGGAATTTAGACTCTGAGGTACCTGTTCCTTAAGCTTATATCTAGCAAGTATTTATGATAGTGCTTTCCTTCATTCCCAGAAGCTAACAAAAAAAAAGGAGGGAGGGGAAGAAGGTAAAAAGAAACACCTTTCAGTCTTTGACCTGTGTATCTCCTTTAGGGTTTAGTCATACAGTGAATTTGGAGACTAGTTTGTGGCCGAAGTGTTGGGGTCTCCCTGATCCTTTCTAAGCATGTCTGCAGCCTTTCCTCTGGGGCATACGGCATGTAGCTCTAGGAATTTCCCTAATTAGAGGGATACAGATGTCTCCTCTTTCCTAAGAAACAGTTCTTCATGGTTTCTTGCTTCCCCCAACCCCCCACCTCCCCAGCACTGTGCTATATGTCCTATAGGCAGCAGTTTCTTCCCCCAGGCAGTATGACTTATTGCTCTGCTCTGTTCTGTAGGAGAGCTCTGGAAACCAACTTCTATACACAGGGCAAGTTCTGGGCTGGCAAGTCTTTGGGCCATAGTCAGACAGGTTGGTGCAGACATACATGCTCCCATTTTGTGCACGAGGCTTACTCTCCTCTCTTAGTAACTGGGAGCGTGGGGGTGGGACCAGTCAGGGTGTCTGCCACAATATCCTACTACTTTTAGGTAGTGTTTTTCTTAATTCATCACTTGCCCTGTTACTGCAACCCTTTAACTGTTTCTAGAACTTTTAGAAAGATGTTTCTGCCAGTTCTTGCTGGTTGTTCAAAGCTCTTGTAAGGGGATGGAGCCCTGAAGCTTGTCACTCCACCATCTTGACTGGGGCAGGGCTCCAAAATAATTTTTGATGTCTCATGTTCAGGAGTTCTCCAGAAGTCATCATTTCCATGGGCAGATTATGTGCACTGAACAGCAGAGAGCTTGTGGCTCCCCTGCCAGTCAAGCTTGGGTGTAGGGGAATTCAACCTTGTATGCCAGCTGCTTGAGGTCTGACCCTCTGCAGCTGTGGATAATAAAAGTATCTGCTTTGTCAGCTCCTGGCATGCAGCGCATAAGCATTTGAAGTTCTTGGAGTTGGGTCTCATGGTACAGTTCCTTGGCACCCTAGCTGCTTTACTCTTTCCTGGGTTGGGGTTATAGACTTATTACTGGTAGCTGCTCTGGACCTCTCAGGTCAGTTAAGATACTTATTAATCCAAACCAATTTTCTCCTCAGCAGAAATGAATAAATGAAATGCCTCTTGAAAAAGGTTGAGAATGATAGAGATTTTCTTTTCTTTTTTTTAAAAAATCAATTTTATTGATACATATTAATAAAGCATACAGTCCATTGAAAGTATATAGCCAGTGGTATTTGGTATAATCACATAGTTGTGCATTCATCAACTCAGTCATTACTAGAGCATTTTCATTATTACAGTAACAAAAAACAGACAACCCCCAACTTGTCACCTCAGTCAATCACAAAGAGATTTGAGAAGTGAAGATTTTCTTCTAAAGATTTATTTATTTATTTATTCTCCCCCACCTCCCCCCAGTTGTCTGCTCTCTGTGTCCATTTGCTGTGTGTTCTCCTGTGACGGCGTCTATCCTTATCAGCGGCACCAGGAAATTGTGTTTCTTTTTGTTGCGTCATCTTGCTATGTCAGCTCTCCACGTGTGCAGCGCCATTCTTGGGCAGGCTGCACTTTCTTTTGCGCTGGGCGGTTCTCCTTATGGGGCGCACTTTGCGTGTGGGGCTCCCCTACCCGGGGGACACCCCTGTGTGGCATGGCACTCCTTGCGCGCATCAGCACTGCACATGAGCCAGCTCCACATGGGTCAAGGAGGCCCGGGGTTTGAACTGCAGACCTCCCATGTGGTAGGCAGATGCCCTATCCATTGAGCCAAATCCTCTTCCCCTGGAGATTTTCTTAATAATAGAGAAAAGCAAGAACACAAATATTGCAAGTTAAACCAAAATGATGAAACAGAATTGGAAACAAAAAAGTTGCAGTGTAGTCAAAGGGAGCATCTAAGGGTATCTGAAAGGCAGGAAGCTGGGTGAAATTTTGCACAACAGTCCCCCACCCCCCCAAGATTTTTATTACCAGGTATGAGCTATGCAGGTAATACCAACAGCTGTTATAGAAGCCACATAGAAGAGGAAGCCTAACCGGGAACTGTTGCATATCTGTAATTGAACAGGTAGTCTTGGAACATAGCATAGTGGTTAAGAGCACAGACTGTGGAGCCAGATGGCCAGGGTTAGAATCACTGCTTCACCAGTTATTATCTCTGAATCTCTGTGTCTTTGTTTCCTGTCTGTAAAGTGGAGTAATATTAGTATGGTCCTCTGCGTGTTATGGGGAAAGTTAATGATTTAATACTCTGGATTAAGAATTTAGAGCAGTGTCTGGTACATTGTAATCAATATGTATTTGAATGCTGTTATTATTCTGATCATTTATTGGTTTTAGGCTTTTGGGAATGAGTTAGTGTATATGAAGGATCATATATGAAGGATCATAGTATATATCCTTCATATACACTAACTGGATTCACCCTTGCCAATCTATGTAAGATAATTCTTGCAATACTGACCTTATAACTGAACAGCATCTCTTTGGGCATTTTTGATAGAGACTTGCTTGGGGAACATAAATAATACCCTTTATTTTTAGTAGTTGAGCCCTTAGCCAGTAAATAATTATTCATGTTGTCTGGATTATATTCTGTTTGAAAAACATTCATTTTGCTCTTCTTGGAATATAAATTTATTTGATACAATGAATGAGATACTCTGCATAAATATGTGAACATCTTGCTCTTAAGAGATATCTTACAATCTGGAACATTCTGTGATGCTATCTTTTTTTTTTTAGCAAATTTTTTTATTGTCTTTTTTTTTTTTTAAAGACACATAGATCACACACAATGTTACATATATATATAAGAGGTTCCCATAATCTCACTCCTCACCTCACTTCCCCCCCACTCCTCCCACATCAACAACCTCTTTCATCATTGTGGCATATTGATTGCATTTGATGAATACATTTTGGAGCACTGCTACACCACATGGATTATAGTTTACATTGTAGTTTACACTGTCATAGTCCTTTCAGTGGGTTTTGGCAGGATATATAATGTCCTACATCTGTCCCTGCAGTTATCATTCAGGACAACTCCAAGTCCCAAAAATGTCCCCCATCATACCTCTTCTTCCCTCTCCCTGCCCTCAGCAAATACCGTGGCCACTTTCTCCACATAAATGATAAAATTTCTTCCATTGCTAGAGTCACAATGGTTCCACAGTAGAATACCAGTAAGTCCACTCTAATCCATATTTTATTCCTCCATCCTGTGGACCCTGGGATGGCGATGTCCTCTCCACCTCTAAATCAAGAGGAGGCTTAGATCCCACATGGCTGATGGATGCAATTCTCCTGCTTGCAGCTGTAGACTCTGTTGGTTCCCTGGTGTGGTGGTTGATCCTCATCTCCCTGTTAGCTGACCTGGGTAAGTCCAACGAACTGGAGAGCCTCAAACTCTGCTGAGGTTCAGGGCCCAGCTGACACATGGACAGTCCAGAGATTCAAGTCTCCTGAGTACCAACCTCAGTGGCAACCACAGGTTCAGTATAAGTGACAGAAGAGGCATGTGTAGAGAGGTCATGTCTGAGTCCAACTTCATGTGATGCTCTTAAAGTCCTTTTGCGTTGGTCCAAAATAGAATTCCAGATTGTGTGAAGTTCGTGAATGAAGTTCATTTGAAAGAATGAAAGCAATATATGCCTGCAATAAACTTAATGATCTTCTCAAAAATTTTTTAAATGCTTTTTTAAAAATGTCTTTTGAAATCGTCTTTGTTCTCAGTATGTTATTGACAGATTTGTATAATTTTTTAGAATGGTCAAATGTGCCCTTGTTTTTCTTTTAGGGTTATGATATTATAGGTTTTTTAGGTAAGTTTTACTAAATAGTGTTTTTTGTGTGCCTTAAAGTTACGGTCCTCTTATGATGAAATTGTGGTATTTGCTTATATAAGCTTTAATAGAAAAACTATTAACTCAGTTTATTCTAAACTCACAGAAAAGTCAGTTATTTCACTGACGTATCTTTTTTTTTTTTATATTTTTTTTTATTGACTTTGTAATAATATTACATTAAAAATATATATGTGAGGTCCCATTCAGCCCCAGCCCCCCACCCCCCTGACTGACGTATCTTATCTTCAAAGTCCTCGAAAAAATAGCAGTTAATAAAATTTTGTTTTTTGAAGTCCCTTCTAGAGAAAGTCTTTGTAGTTTAATCAAGTAGGTGTATTCTACTGCTTTACTTTCCTTATACTACAAATAATTTAGGCTGTTTTTGCACTTTAGGATACCTTATATGACATTTTGCTGATTTTTGTTTTTAAAGAGATTGACTATGGCACTAGTTCTTACTTATGTAAAAATCTACCACATCTTTTAATTTGCTTTGAATAAGGTAAGATAAATATGGGCTTTTAAAATTGGGATTGCAAAGATTGTAATAACCTGGTGCTTCCTGAAGTTCAAGAACCTGATATAAGTATGTTTGAGTTCCTACTGGATTATTTTTAGAATCTCTTGCTCTTGTCTGTTTCTATTCTAAGAATTCTCTTGGAACCTGTTTCAGGGTAGTAGAACTCTTGGGGTTGGAGAATGATAGAGGGAATGGAACACATGTGTAAACTGAATTCCTGTGATCTGGCAGCTGGGTGTCTGTTGCAGAAGCATTCCTATTTACTACACATAGCTCTGTTTTTAGAAAAGAGAACATGGAATTTTCCCATATGACAATATATTGCTTGAAGGTGTTGATTTTTGTAGTCTAGTTTTCGTGCCCTAGTAATTTTCACAATTCATTGGTCGTAAACAGTTTTTAAGGGTGCTACTGATTATTTTGATAACTTATGATTTTTACCTTCTTTTATGAATTTACTATCTTCAGAAGTTGTATATAAGATTAATATGATTTGTCTGTTAAATCATACATCCTGTTAACTTCGTATGTATTTTCTGAGCTGTTTTTTGAGAGGATCTTAGTAATATTACCCCCTATCTTTAGTTGTTATTGTGTAAAATCCCAGTTTTTATTTTTAAAGTTTTTTTTTTTTTTTGATGTACCAGGGCCATGGATTAAACCTGGGACCTCATATGTGGGAAGCCAGTGCTCAACCTCTGAGTCACATCAGGTCCCCTGAGTTGGTTTTTCTGTTTGTTTGCTTGTCGTTTGCTTGTTTGTTTTTTAAAGATTTTTTAATTTTATCTATTTATTTATTTCTCTCCCCTTCCCCCCCTCCCCCGTTGTCTGCTCTCTGTGTCTATTCACTGTGTGTTCTTTTGTGTCTGCTTGCATTCTTGTCAGCAGCACCAGGAATCTTTGTCTTTTATTGTTGTGT
Source organism: Dasypus novemcinctus (assembly GCF_030445035.2). NCBI lineage: Eukaryota > Metazoa > Chordata > Mammalia > Cingulata > Dasypodidae > Dasypus > Dasypus novemcinctus. Next base: position 78,442,311 of record NC_080680.1, on the reverse strand, counting down.
CAGCTTGTTGTGTCAGCTCTCCATGTGTGAGGTGCCACTCCTGGGCAGGCTGCACTTGTTTTGTGTGGGATGGCTCTCCTTGCGGGGGCACTCTCCTATGCAGGGAACACCCCTGAGTGGCACAGCCCTCCTTGGGTGCATCAGCACTGTGCGTGGGCCAGCTCACCACAAGGGTCAGGAGGCCCTGGGTTTGAACCCATATGGTAGGCGGACGCTCTGTCAGTTGAGTCAGATATACTTCCCTGTTTTTGTTTTTTTGTTTGTTTGATTTTAGGAGACACTGGGAACCAAAACTGTGACCTCCCATATGGGAAGCAGGTGCTCAACTAATTGAGCCATATCTGCTTTTTTTTTTTTTTTTGCGTCATCTTGTTGCATCAGCTCTCCGCTTGGGCCAGTTTCCCTTTACCAGGAGGCCCCAGAAACCGAACATGGGACCTCCCATATGGTAGAAGGGAGCCCAGTTGCTTGAGGCACATCTCCTTCCCAGGATATTTTTGATTAACAGGAATTTAGCTTTTCTGATATTATAGCGTTAGGGC